>NC_053394.1:407225889-407825889 GCF_905171765.1 Bufo bufo
TATCTCTATTTACAATTAATTTGTTTTTTTATAAATAAAATTTTTTGGACTCCATTTTACCAGTGTCATGAAGTACAATATGTGACGAAAAAACAATCTCAGAATGGCCTGGATAAGTCAAAGCGTTTTAAAGTTATCACCACATAAAGTGACACTGGTCAGATTTGCAAAAAATGGCCTGGTCCTGAAGGTGAAAATGAGCCTTAAGGAGTTAAAAGGGTTGTCCGCTTTTTTTTTTTGTATGAGCGCTGCCTTCTCTGCTCTGTTTACATGCTCATTACTGCAAATGCTACGGCGAGCAGGTGAACAGAACAGAAAAAGTAGCTCTCATATGAGCGCTACCATCTCTTCAAATAGCTGATCGTCTGGGGTGCCGGAGGACCCTGGCTGATATGATATTGATGACCTATCCTGAGGATAGGTCATCAGTAGTAAAAAGAGGAAAACCCCTTTAACAGTAGGACTGGAGGGAAGGGGGGGGGGGGATTTCAATATTTGCCTTGGGCAGCAGAAAAGCTAGGTGCACCTGCGCTGAGTTAAGGGGGGGGGGGGGGGCCCAAGCTGAACTCTTGCACCAGGGCCCATGAGCCTTTAGCTACGCCCCCGGGTGTGCCTGTTGGGTCTTCTTAATGAGGAGCAGTAGCACCATCATCATACTGTATATGTATATGGCTATGTGAGATTCCTTTCCTAGCATATAGAACGATAGTGATGAGATGGATGGACTGGAGACTTCCGAGCCTTGCTCAGTGGCTTAATATATTTAAACAATTATCACCTATAAACCTATTTTTAAAAACAGATCGTGTTCTGACAAATTCCATATAGTCAGGAATCCATGGTGGCTTCATGGTTCTAAGGCATTATTGTGACAGCTAAAGAATAGATATACATTATAAAAGAAAATGTTAATTAATGATTTATAACAAGTTTTGAGACACAGTGAACAGGCCGTTCCCCTATCTGCTCCTTAGGTTTCTTAAAAGGTTTTGTTTAAGAAAATGATATTCAGGGGCTGCTAATAGCTTAAAACTAGAGAGCGAAGTTTTGCAAAATTTGATTCAGCAACTTCGCCAAAGTTAGCCAAGTAATTTGATTAATTACAAATTAATATGTCGCGAATCACTATAAATCGGATGTGGCACTCACCACCAGTCCTCCATACTCGAACCTGACCGTCATAGGATCCCAAACAGAATGTTAATTTGTTGCTAAAGTTTATACGGTTCCAGGTCATAGCAATCCAGGATTCCCCTTCATGTCATCACTGCAAAGGAAGGCGATGGTGGCTGACTGTCAATAGCAGGATATGTAATGGGCACCATGACAGCAAATTTTCTTCTGCTAGGATTCTGGAAATGTCCTGGCAGAGACATGGGTGTGTAATGAAGGGGATGCCTATGTCTGGATGGTAAAGAACAATGCTGTGGGAGCTACTCGTGCTTGTTGGCAGACTAAGGCCTCATGCACACGACCGTTTTTGTGGTATGCATCCGAGCTGCATTTTTTGCAAACCCATTAACTTCAATGGGGCCGCAAAAGATACGGACGGCACTCCGTGTGCTGTCCGCATCCGTTGCACCGTTCCGTGGCCCCGCAAAAAAAATATAGCATGTCCTATTCTTGTCTGTTTTGCGGACAAAAATAGGCATTTCTACAAGGGAACGAATTGCGGAAGGCACGGTCGTGTGCATGAGGCCTAAACGATTCTCTCTACTGGTGGAATTTGTGGGCCCTCCGGAGCCTGTTCTCCATATGTGTGTGTGCTTACAATACCACCTAACAGAGAGGCCAGACCAGACTAGCTGGCAGGAATTTGTTGAAATGAACATCCTGCTTCTCTCATTCCAATGATGCCCCCCCTCTGAAAATCTTAGAAATTAGTAAAATATCTTAGAGCGCATTGTAGAGGCATGACTAATTGTCAATGATCTGTCATAAAGAGGTACACTACTCAAAAGTGACCACTGAGAGCTTTTTTATAGAGCAGAAGCACCTCTTCACCCTCAGACCCAGTGTGTAATCACCTCATCTGTAATCATTTACATATCTGCCCTAAACATAACTGCAGGGCGAGTTTTTCAGCAATCTGACATTTGTATCTTAGGTGTACTATCTGTCTTTCTAGAGAGGAACATAAAGGGTTAGTGATGACTGTGCTCTATGTTCTAATGTGGATGTGCACATGTATCGTGGTTTGGGTGGGACAAAAACCCACACTACAAGTTTCAGAAAACATATGCAGTTTCTGTCCTCGGAGATCCTTGACATGATCATCACTGTCTATATATACTTTTCTGGCGATAGACGTAAAGCAGTGTCACGGCCTTTGCTGTGTGCGCCGTGACACTTTTGCCACACTTGCAGTTGCCAACGTGTTGGCTGGTGTGTGCACTTCCCCTTTAAGTTGTAGACCCCCTCTGTCTGGTGCTGTAAGGGTTAACTCCCTGACTGGGTGTGGTCACTTGGCTTTTATCTCCGGTGGTCATTGGTGCTAGAGCTCTGCTCCAGTCCAGGGTGTTCTATCTGCCCAGTACTTGAGGGCCACCTTGTAGGACATCAATGTCATCTGCGATGTCGTTCCTTTGTCTCCCTTGTATCCTCTATGTACCCAACCTCACTTGTTGTTTGGTGTGGGTTTATGTTCAGGGCTTGTTTTACATCTTGTTTGTTGTTACATGTCTGGGATGTTGTTGGTGTTTGTCCCTACATGTGTGCAAGATGTTTCCCTGTGTGTGTTTTCCCTCCGGAAGGGGGTTGGTTTCCCAGAGGGGTGAACCATAAGTCTGTATGCAGTGCTGCCTGGGGCTGCCATGCACTTTTCTGTATGGGGCCCAGTATCAGGAGTGCTGGATACCTGTGTGTGGAGTTGTTTGTATGGTATCCTATTTGGTGTGGGCACCTGTACTTATGCACAGGTTCCAGTCTTGGTGGCTGCGGCAGGCAAGTGTGGTTCTGGTGTTCTTACCTGCCGACTCTGTTGCTGCATATGGTCTTTTTCTTTCCCTGCTGCTAGGCCATTTGAGACTCCTGTTCATCCGTGTCTGGGAAGAACAGGTCGTCTCTCCCCTGCTCCTTTGTGATGCATTTGTACAGAAAACCGCAGCACTCTCCAGCCTTGTATTTCCAAAGGTTTATTCACCAGCAAAAGTGCGACATTTCGACCTGTGCGGTCTTTTTAAAGGCTTGAAAAAGACCACACAGGTCGAAACGTTGCACTTTTGCTGGTGAATAAACCTTTGGAAATACAAGGCTGGAGAGTGCTGCGGTTTTCTGTACAAATGCATCTATAACTGGGGGAGTTCAGGACTGACTCCCAACACGGCTGGCACCACCCCATCAAGGGACGGTATTTATCGCTTTCTTGCTGTGCTGCTACACTTTGTTTTTTATTTGCTGCTCCTTTGTGAGGGATTATCAGTGCGACTCAGGGCCAAAGGTATCCTGGTATGAGCCGACCTACCATCCAGGTCCGCTCATACGGTGAGGAGTTAGGGACACTTCAGGAGGTGACCTGCTTCCTGATTCCGGCGTCCTGGCCTAGCTGCTTCCCCTTTAGACCGGATATTATACGGTGGGGGTTTTTCTCCACTCCCCACCGTGACAAGCAGACTTCTTTGAGGCAGCCATTTAATCTGAGGCCCAATGTAATACTATTTAGTTTCATCAACACAAAATTATGTTTACTGCTTGACCTAAATGCTCATTATCTAATTTATCATGTTATTAAGATGTACTTATAAAATTTAACATTAAATATTGTATTGAAGTGAATGATACTTGGTGTTATCTGTACTCTATCAGGCGTAATTATCAATCTGTGCTCTATCTTGCTTACTCTCTCTCTCTTGTATGACATGTGGCTTTACTTTGCATGTATTTTTCTATCTTTAATTGTTCTATTTCACAATAGCAAAAAAATGAAAATAGCTTTTCCCACCATGTATTATGATGGTCAACAAGATGACTTCTGAGTAAAACATTTCCCTCATCCTGAAGAGGAACATGGCTTCTCCTCTGTGTGAATTCTGTGATGTCAACATCTGAGTAAATGGTTTCTTCCCAGCGTGATTTATTTGATGTCTAAAAAGATCTGATCTCTGGATTAAACATTTCCCACATTCCGAACATGAGAATGGCTTCTACCCTATGTGAATTCTCTGATGAATGAGGTATGATTTATCTGTAAAACATTCCCACATTCTAACCCCTTAGTGACCAAGCCTTTTTGGTCACTTATAGCAGAGAATAACAAATCTGTAATGGTTTTGCACATCCAAGTAATTCTGACAATGTTTTTCATCATATATTGTACTTAATTTAGGTGGTAAACACATACAATTGTACAATAGTTTTTCAAGAATGTATGAATGAATTTAGCTTCTCCCCTGTGTGACTTCTCTGATGTCTAACAAGATATCTATTCATAGCAAAACATTTCCCACATTCTGAACATGAAAATGACTTCTCCTAGCCTTGCTCAGTGGAGTCTTGTAGGCGGGAAATGCAGGACCTCAGTTTGCATCAATATCTTTTGTTGTCTCTGCAAATGAATAGGGTTAAAAGCTTGACCACTTCACATGATGTAAGGGGAGCAGCAACGCAGCCGAGGCCAGTGAGACAAGGAGCAGGGAGCCAGAGCCAGGAAGCAGGTAAAAAAAAAAACTTCCCTTCACAGTTCTGTCCATGGAAGGGGGTTTGCCAAAAAAAAAAGGCCAAAGTACACAACTCCTTTATAGAGTTAGTACAATGATCACCTATAAAAGGACATCTCCTAACAAATTCCACAAAGTCTGGGATCCATGGTGGGATCTAAAGAATGAAGAAAGAGGCCCAAACACAAGGACATACATTATAAAAGAAAAACTTTAGTAATCATTGGTAACAACAAGTTATGAGACACGAGAACAGAGAAGAGACATTTCCTCATCTGATCCTCATGTTTGTTACAAGGGTTTATCTAAAAAACTGATTTCCAATTAATGAAATATACTATCACATGCTGCTATATACTCCCATCTGTATTTATTTCCAGTACACAATATTTCAATTTGTTATTGTCTTATAGCCTCTCAGTACTGCTCCTATAGAGAAGACTATTAGGAGGCCTTCTCTTCTGAATATTTATCTCCTCAAGACATAAATAGGAGATAAAGGTGATTAAAGATTTTTAAGATTTAGAAAAAAAAAAGACATCTTTACCAATATTTTATTGTTGATCACCGGCACTCATTCAATACAGGAGATCATTGCTCTATGCACCCATATACATTTGGTAGCTGAAAGCAAGGTCCCATTTTACTGCCCATCAGTGCTATTTCATTCTGATGCAGCAATGTCAAAAGGCGTATTCTGTTAGATTAAAGCCAGTTATTGACTGCTGTAAAAACATGTATGGAAAGTCACTAACGGGCTGAACATGAAGATGGCTTCTCTCCTATGTGAGTTTTTTTATGTTTAACAAGATGTGGTTTATGATAAAAACATTTCCCACATTCTGAACATGAATATGGCTTCTCCCCTGTGTGAATTTTCTGATGTGTAACAAGAGATGATTTTTGCTGAAAACATTTCCCACATTCTGAACATGAAAATGGCTTTTCCCCTGTGTGAATTCTCTGATGTTTAACAAGAGATGATTTTTGCTGAAAACATTTCCCACATTCTGAACATGAAAATGGCTTCTCCCCTGTGTGAATTCTCTGATGTACAACAAGAACTGATTTATCACTAAAGCATTTCCCACATTCTGAACATGAAAATGGCTTTACCCCTGTGTGAATTCGCCGATGAGTAACAAGAGATGATTTCTCACGAAAAGATTTTCCACATTCTGAACATGAAAACGGCTTCTCCCCTGTGTGAATTCTCTGATGTATAACAAGAACGGATTTATCACTAAAACATTTCCCACATTCTGAACATAAAAATGGCTTCTCCCCTGTGTGAATTCTCTGATGTATAAAGAAAGCTGCTCTATCACTAAAACATTTTCCACATTCTGAACATGAATGTTGCTTCTCCCCTGTGTGACTTCTCTGATGTGTAACAAGATATTTTTTTATTGCAAAACATTTCCCACATTCTGAACATGAATATGGCTTCTCCCCTGTGTGCATTCTTTGATGTCTAACAAGTTCCTGTTCATATCTATAATATCTCCCACATTCTGAACATGAAAATGGCTTCTCCCCTGTATGAGTTCTTTGATGTCTAACCAGATCTTGCTTTCCAGAAAAGTATTTTTCACATTCTGAACATGAAAATGGCTTCTCCCTTGTGTGAATTTTTTGATGTGTAACAAGATATTTTTTTAAAGCAAAACATTTCCCACATTCTGAACATGAAAATGGCTTCTCCCCTGTGTGCATTCTTTGATGTCTAACAAGTTCCCGTTCATATCTATAATATCTCCCACATTCTGAACATGAAAATGGCTTCTCCCCTGTATGAGTTATTTGATGTCTAACCAGATATTGTTTTCCAGCAAAGCATTTTCCACATTCTGAACATGAAAATGGCTTCTCCCCTTTGTGATTTCTTTGATGTGTAATAAGATATTCTTTTGAAGCAAAACATTTCCCACATTCTGAACATGAGAATGGCTTCTCCCCTGTGTGCATTCTTTGATGTCTAACAAGTTCCTGTTTATATCTATAATATCTCCCACATTCTGAGCATGAAAATGGCTTCTCCCCTGTATGAGTTATTTGATGTCTAACCAGATGTTGTTTTTCAGCAAAGCATTTTCCACATTCTGAACATGAATATGGCTTCTCCCCTGTGTGAACTCTCTTATGTTTAACAAGATTCGGTTTTCTAGCGAAACATTTCCCACATTCTGAACATGAATATGGCTTTTCCCCTGTGTGAATTCTCTCATGTTTAACAAGGTCTGATTTACGATAACAACATTTCCCACATTCTGAACATGAATATGGCTTCTCCCCTGTGTGAATTCTCTGATGTGTAACAAGTTCCAATTCATAACTATAACATTTTCCACATTCTACACATAAAAATGGCTTCTCTCTTAAGTGAGCTGTTTGACTTTCACTACTTTGTGACTTTGTGATTTTTATGTGACTTTTATTTTGTGTTATAGTCTGTGACGATTTAGAAGATTGGACCTGTTTAAAAGGATCAGATGATACATTTTTCTTGTGAATAGATGAGGATATATCTTGGATATAGGCATGTTCTTCATATGTATCTTGTGTGATACAACAAACCTCTACTTTAAAATCAGAAGATATCAGATGTTCCTCTGAGTTCCTGGTACAGTCATCTGCCAAGAACACAAGACATTTTATTATTCATGAATAATATAACCATAAAGTACTATTGATATTTTATAACATTTCTATATAAAACAAAGTCTAAAGAACTTACCAGTCATGGAGAGGAATTTAAGTTTTAATTGACTAAAATAGTGATAAAAACAGATGCTATTGACTGTCTGTGGGTAAATAAGGGACTTCAGAATAGGGATAAAATAAAGATAAAATAGAGTATTCCTATCAAATACTGACGACATGTAGGAGTCCCTGTCTCGTTGAATAGATGGTTTTACCACCAGTGATTGATGACAGGTAAGAGTCCCCGTCACGTTAAATAGATGATGTTCCTATTAATATTGACCTACAGGGTCATATTAGTAGATGGAATTTGTATTGATGTAACAAAGCCTCAAGAATAAAAGGAAAAGAGAGAAAGAGTTTGATGACGTGCCAATGGTGTAAGCAATGATTAGAATTAGCCATTTCTTAGGCTGTCATTAAAGTGTCTGAAGTCCCTTTCCAGAAAGAGAGAATAGGTTATCAGACAGTCCCTTTCTCTCAGGAGAAAATGCTTTGAGGGAGTTTAAGGTGTTTGTAATGTACATGCAAGAATTACTGTGGCAGAACCCGTAGGAACTCTGTTTGCTGAGAGAGAGAACAAGCAGCTACATAATATGGAAAGCAGGGTACTTGTATGAAGGGAGACAGCGGGGGCCGCAGCTGTGAGTGGAGTGACGTCACGACATAGGAATGTGTAATAGCGAGTACAATGTCTGCACACTAGCACACCACCGCAGGAACCTTAAACATCTCGACTTTCGCTTGCTTTCTGGCTCTCTTCTCCCACTCTCAACCATCTGTTCCCTCCAAGACCCAGATGCCGCCACCACCCTATATAACACCACAATAAGTACAGCTCTGGACAATGTTGCCCCCTAACACACAACAAACCCCGAAAAATTAACAGACAACCCTGGCACACCAACCTGATCAAAAAACTCAGACAAGCTTCCAGGGCTGCTGAGCGGCGATGGTAGAAATACCATTCTAAAGATCATTTCACTGCATACTAGCAATCCCTCCTCATATTCAAATCCTCACTCGCTGATGCAAAACAGGCCTACTTCTCATCTCTCATGTCTTCCCTGTCCCACAGCCCCAAACAACTTTTTAACACTTTTAACTCCCTTCTCCATCCCCCAGCGCCCCCACCCTCTTCTGTCTTCTCAGCTGAGGACTTTGCCAAATACTTCAAACAAAAGATAGTTAACCTCAGAGAAAACTTCACTACACAGTCCCCACAGACCCTCTACACAACTGCTCGGTCCTCTTCTCCCAAAACCCGCTTCTCCACCATTACAGAAAAAAAACTCTCCACTCTACTCTCCAGATCTCATCTGACCACCTGTGCACTTGACCCAATCCCATCCCACCTCATCCCTAACCTCACTACAGTGTTTATCCCAGCCCTAACTCATCTCTTCAACCTCTCACTAACCTCTGGTGTCTTCCCCTCTGCTTTTAAACATGCTACCATTACACCCATACTCAAAAAGCCTTCACTTGACCCATCTTCTTTGTCCAGTTATCGCCCCTTATCATTTCTTCCGTATGCCTCAAAGCTACTTGAACAACATGTGCATTCTTAACTGTCCTCTCACCTCTTCTGCTCCCTCTTTGACCACCTACAATCTGGCTTCCGACCCCACCACTCGACTGAGACTGCCCTTACCAAAGTCGCCAATGACCTACTAACAGCCAAAACCAAGAAACAATACTCTGTCCTCCTTCTCCTTGACCTGTCCTTCAAAACTTTTGACCACTCCCTTCGGTTGCAAACGCTCTAATCTCTTGGCATCACTGACCTGGCCCTCTCCAGGATCACATCATACCTCACAGACGGGACATTTAGCGTCTCCCTCTCCCGCACCACCTCCTCGTCTCATTCCCTCTCTGTTGGTGTCCCGCAACGCTCTTCTCTATCTACACTTTTGGCCTAGGACAGCTCATAGAGTCCCATAGCTTTCAGTATCACTCTTATGCTGACGACACAAAAATCTACCTCTCTGGTCCAGACATCACCACCTTACTCAAGTTCATAGGTTTTGGAACCGCGCTGCTGGGAGCTATGTATTCCGGTCACAGGTGGATGATACAAGGGTGTCAGCCCCTCTCCTCGACAACCAAAGGATATGGTCCTCCCAGACCTCCTCCTCTACAGGGTTTAAGGGGATAGGCAAGATAGTGAAGCACCCTTGAGAAAGTTGTTCTAAAAGGTTTTATTCTACTTACAACAGGTCAGTAGACAAAAGGCATAAAAATACAAGATGATCGTCACGTTCCTGCCCGACCCGGGTTTCGCTACCTCGCTTCTTCAAGGGCGATGACTGAGCATGCTCACAAACGAGCCCTATAAATAGCACAGCCCTCTCATTATTATTCAAGCGGGTGTGGTTCCCATCCGTATAGGACATTTTCAAAATAACAGTTTTACAACATATAACATAAAATCACACTGATGCAATCATTTTTAAAATACAGACATAAGAATATAAAATTATACACGGGAGTGGATTGTTACTCCCTATTGCCAATTTGTATAAAGACCCTTTCGGGTTACCGCTGTTCTCAATAGTCAATATATACATTCAGCCTCTTAATAAGAATCTATCCCCCACTTAATCCTCTCTTGTCCTAGGTGTATCCCAACTCAATTTATTATAGTAGTTCTATCCTCATATACATTCCATCCACTCCTCGGATATTATACCGGTATTCTCCACCTACTCCCGGAGCGTCATTCAGCTAATTTCCACTCCTCCTGGAACATCCCTCCACAGGACGCCATCCGATTCTGGGACGTCACACAGGTAATCTCCGCCCACTCTTAGAACGTCACTCAGGAGGGCGCCACCCACTCCGGTAGCGTCATTCAGGTGTTCTCGACCCCGCCTCCACCCCTGATGTTCCCATCACAAGGCATCATTATCCAATGGAGCAGCCAGGAAACCTGACGTCATCCAAAGGTCCTTAGGAGGCCAGGTAGAGAACAGCCGAACGTCGCCACCGGTGGGTCATTTTACAGTAAACATGGTTTAAGGTCAAATTCAATGTTAAGCCCTCTGGGTTGTAGGGTTCCTAGCTGGTAAATCCACTCCACTTCCTTTCTATTGATTTGTGCCAGCGAGTCCCCCCCACGCCAGTGTGGCTTAACAGTTTCAACTCCAGCGAATTTTAACCCTTGTGGGTTTTTTCCATGTGATAATTTAAAGTGTGCTAATACGCTATGGGTCATTAGGCCTTTTTTGATGTTCCGTAGATGCTCTAGTATCCTAACTTTCAGCTTCCTAATTGTCCGTCCCACGTACTGAGCCCACAAGGGCATTCAGTAACGTAGATGATGCCCTCATTTTCGCACGAACAATTGTTCTTTATACGGAATTCAGCCCCATTCTTTTTAGACACTATCTGTTTAATATTCACCTGTCGATCTCTGGAGTTCCGATTTTTACAGCCTGCACAAAAGCCACACCAGGTAAATTTTCCTTCTTTTTTTCTCCTTCACATTAACTGGGGGTATGGCACTACGTACGAGTTTCTCTCTAATGTTGGTCGCTTTTTTAAAAATAAAAGAGGGATTTGCAGGTAATTATTTTTCCTATTGTAGGGTCGTTTTTTAAAACTCCCCAGTTCTTTTTCACCATTTTCTTAATGTTATCTGACATGGAGCAAAATTTGGTCACAAATGAAAATCTGTAGTCCCTATTTTCTTTTATCACTAATCTTTTTGTATGTTCCTTTTTTCCTTTTGTTTCCATCTCTACTTTCTGTATGCCTACATCTAAATTGGCCTCATCATATCCTCTCTCCACAACCTATTTTTTAACACCCCACATTGCGTTCTATATTCAACCACCTCTGTACATTACGGGCCATCCTCTTGAACTGTCCTTTCGGATGTTCCTGAGCCATGGCCGTAATGACAGCTCTTCATATCAATAAAGGAGTTCACGTCTGTTTCTTTAAAATAGGAGCTAGTAAGGAAACGCCCATTTTCAACCCGAATGCATAGGTCAAGAAAATTACGCATGTGTTGCTGATTTCCCCCACAAAACGTAGATTCCAACTATTGTGGTTCAATTGGGAGATAAAGGACTCGAGTCCCTCCTTTCCTCCTTCCCACAGCCAGGAGACAGTCATCAATATACCTCCTCCAGAAGGTCAATTTGCCTCCCGGAGTGTCCGCTCCTAGTGTGGGAAGGATGAAATTCTCCTCCCAGGCCCCCATAAAAATATTTGCGAAGCTGGGGGCGAATTTCGCCCCCATCGCAGTGCCAATGCACTGTACGTAATGTGAGTCTTTGAACCAAAAATAGTTGTAATCGAGACAATAACTGAGGCATTCCAAAATAAAATTGCCCTGCTGATTCCCCATTTTCGCATCATTTCTGATTCTATTTTCCACCGCTTCCATTCCCAATTTCTTTGGGATAACTGTGTACAAGGATGCCACATCAATTGTGGCCATCCATGTGTTCACAGTGGGGGGGTTAAGGTCTTTGATGAGCTCCAGCACAGACCCAGTATCTTTCAAATGGGAGGGGTTTTGCAGAACATACCCTTGTAAATAAAAATCAATATATTCCGTGACTCTGCACGTCAATGAGTTGAGCCCCGAAATTATCGGTCTTCCCGGGGGGTCTACTGGATTTTTGTGGACTTTGGGCAGATGTATATCACCGGCACCAAGGTGAACGGGATGGTAAGAAAATTAAACTCTTTTTTATTAGTATTCCTTTTTTGAAGGCCCCCTGTTAGTATATACCAACAAGAATCCGTTTGTATTCCTGGTAGGGTATTCCTCAATTTTTTGTAAGTTGTTGTGTCGGACACTAATCTTGCATCTCGGCCTCATATTTTCTTTATTCATTATGACCACCCCTCCCCCTTTATCCGCCGGCTTTACAATTATACCTGAGTTTTTTTTCCAGATCTTTGAGAGCTTTTCTCTCTTTATAGGTGAGATTGTATGTCACCTTCTCCATATCCATCGCTTCCAGCTCTTTTAACAATCCATCTTAAAAGCCTCCACACATACATTATTTGAGTTTTTTCGGAAAAAACTTAGATTTTTCTTTCATTGGAGTATGCAGAATCACTTCATTATAATCGTCTGACTTAGTAATCCCCACCTCAGGGTTTGCATTCTGCGGTGCAGGGTTATTAATCCAATATTTGGCCATGATTATTTTCCGGATAAATTTATGTATATCCAGAAATGCCTCAAACTTGTTGATTTTCTGACTGGGTGCGTATTTTAGGCCCTTGTTTAGAACACTCGTTTCCCCTACTGTTAAAATATGGCTGCTCAAGTTGAAAATCCCTTTACATCTCCTTGCTCCTTTTTAGTTTGGGGCTTATTTTTCCCTTTTCCCCGTTTTCCTCTACCAGACTTCTTTTTTGTGGAGTCCTCATTATCTGTTCTTTTATTTCTCCTTCCCTCTGTAACACCTTTATGTACTGATGGGGAAAATTTTGTTCCCCTTGTTGTTTTGGATTTGGTCTGCTTCCTCACAATTATCCCCTTTCAGTTCTTCTCGTTAACTACTACCTCCATAATAAGCTCCTTTGTCAGAATAATTAGAGTCATAGTTGTCATTAAAATTATAACCATTTTTATAATTATCCTGTGGTCTCCATTTCGGTTTTCCTCTGTACCCTCCCCCTTGGTATGGAAAAAACTCAGGTATAATTGTAAAGCCGGCGGATAAAGGGGGAGGGGTGGTCCATAATGAATAAAGAAAAATATGAGGCCGAGATGGCAAGATTAGTGTCCGACACAACAAATTACAAAAAATTGAGGAATAACCCTACCCAGGAATACAAAACGGATTCTTGATGGTATACTAACAGGGGGCCTCAAAAAAGGAATACTAAATAAAAAAGAGTTTAATTATCTTACCATCCCGTTCCCCTTGGTGCCGGTGATATACCATCTGCCCAAAGTCCACAAAAATCCAGTAGACCCCCCGGGAAGACCGATAATTTCGGGGCTCAACTCATTGGACGTGCAGAGTCACGGAATATATTGATTTTTATTTACAAGGGTATGTTCTGCATAAACCTCCTCCCAATTGAAAGATACTGGGTCTGTGCTGGAGCTCATCAAAGACCTTAAACCCCCCCTACTGGTGAACACATGGATGGCCACAATTGATGTGGCTCCTTGTACACAGTTAACCCAAAGAAATTGGGAATGGAAGCGGTGGAAAAAAGAATCAAAATGATGCAGAAAATTGGGAATCAGCAAGGGCATATTATTTGGGAATGCCTCAGTATTGTCTCGATTACAACTATTTTGGTTCAAAGACTCACATTTACGTACAGTGCATTGGCACTGCGAAGGGGGCGAAATTCGCCCCCAGCTTCGCAAAATATTTATGGGGGCCTGGAGGAGAATTCTCCTTCCCACACTAGGAGCGGACACTCCGGGAGGCAAATTGACCTTCTGGAGGAGGTATATTGAAGACTGTCTCCTGGTGTGGGAAGGAGGAAAGGAGGAATCGAGTCCTTTATCTCCCATTGAACCACAATAGTTGGAATCTACGTTTTGTGGGGGAAATCAGCAACCCAAGCGTTAATTTTCTTGACCTATGCATTCGGGTTGAAAATGGGCGTTCCTTACTAGCTCCTATTTTAAAGAAACAGACGTGAACTCCTTTATTGATATGAAGAGCTGTCATTACGGCCCATGGCTCAGGAACATTCCGAAAAGGACAGTTCAAGAGGATGGCCCGTAATTGTACAGAGGTGGATGAATATAGACGCAATGTGGGGTGTTAAAAAATAGGTTTGTGGAGAGAGGATATGATGAGGCCAATTAGATGAATGCATACAGAAAGTAGAGATGGGAAACAAAGGAAAAAAGGAACATACAAAAAGAATAGTGATAAAAGAAAATAGGGACTACAGATTTTCATTTGTGACCAAATTTTGCTCCATGTCAGATAACATTAAGAAAATGGTGAAAAAGAACGGGAGTTTTAAAAAACGACCCTACAATAGGAAAAATAATACCCTGCAAATCCCTCTTTTATTTTTAAAAAAGCGACCAACATTAGAGAGACACTCGTACGTAGTGCCCATACCCCCAGTTAATGTGAAGGAGAAAAAGAAGGAAAATTTACCTGGTGTGGCTTTGGTGCAGGCTGTAAAAATCGGAACTCCAGAGATCGACAGGTGAATATTAAACAGATAGTGTCTAAAAAGAATGGGGCTGAATTCCGTATAAAGAACAATTGTTCGTGCGAAAATGAGGGCATCATCTACGTACTGGAATGCCCATGTGGGCTCCAGTACGTGGGACGGACAATTAGGAAGCTGAAAGATAGGATACAAGCGCATCTACGGAACATCAAAAAGGCCTAATGACCCATAGCGTATCAGCACACTTTAAATTATCACATGGAAAAAACCCACAAGGGTTAAAATCGCTGGAGTTGAAACTGTTAAGCCACACTGGCGTGGGGGGGACTCGCTGGCACAAATCAATAGAAGGAAGTGGAGTGGATTTACCAGCTAGGAACCCTACAACCCAGAGGGCTTAACATTGGAATTTGACCTTAACCATGTTTACTGTAAAATGACCCACCGGGTGGCGACGTTCGGCTGTTCTCTACCTGGCCTCCTAAGACCTTTGGATGACGTCAGGTTTCCTGGCTGCTCCATTGGATAATGATGCCTTGTGATGGGAACATCAGGGGTGGAGGCGGGTCGAGAACACCTGAATGACGCTACCGGAGTGGGTGGCGCCCTCCTGAGTGACGTTCTAAGAGTGGGCGGAGATTACCTGTGTGACGTCCCAGAATCGGATGGCGTCCTGTGGAGGGATGTTCCAGGAGGAGTGGAAATTAGCTGAATGACGCTCCGGGAGTAGGTGGAGAATACCGGTATAATATCCGAGGAGTGGATGGAATGTATATGAGGATAGAACTACTATAATAAATTGAGTTGGGATACACCTAGGACAAGAGAGGATTAAGTGGGGATAGATTCTTATTAAGAGGCTGTGAATGTATATATTGACTATTGAGAACAGCGGTAACCCGAAAGGGTCTTTATACAAATTGGCAATAGGGAGTAACAATCCACTCCCGTGTATAATTTTATATTCTTATGTCTGTATTTTAAAAATGATTGCATCAGTGTGATTTTATGTTATATGTTGTAAAACTGTTATTTTGAAAATGTCCTATACGGATGGGAACCACACCCGCTTGAATAATAATGAGAGGGCTGGGCTATTTATAGGGCTCGTTTGTGAGCATGCTCAGTCATCGCCCTTGAAGAAGCGAGGTAGCGAAACCCGGGTCGGGCAGGAACGTGACGATCATCTTGTATTTTTATGCCTTTTGTCTACTGACCTGTTGTAAGTAGAATAAAACCTTTTAGAACAACTTTCTCAAGGGTGCTTCACTATCTTGCCTATCCCCTTAAACCCTGTAGAGGAGGAGGTCTGGGAGGACCATATCCTTTGGTTGTCGAGGAGAGGGGCTGACACCCTTGTATCATCCACCTGTGACCGGAATACATAGCTCCCAGCAGCGCGGTTCCAAAACCTATGAACTTGACTTTGCCAGTGTGAAACCCTACCACACGAACCCGGGACCAGCAGCAGCGCAAGTAACAGTCCGTGTTGAGACGCAGGACTGACTTTCTGTTTTATTTTGTATCACCACCTTACTATCAAAAATCCCACAATGTCTATCTTCTATATCATCCTTCTTCGCCTTTCGCTTTCTGAAAATAACATGGATAAAACAGAATTCATAATCTCTCCCCCATCTTGCTCAACCCCCCAACAGACATATCTATCACAATCAATGGCTGCACACTCTCCCGATCAACCAAGTCCGCTGCCTTGGAGTGACCTTGGATTCTGCCCTTTCCTTCCGACCGCACATCCAAGCCCTTTACACCACCTGTCGCCTCCAACTCAGAAACATCTCCTGTATCCACGCTTTCCTTAACTTTGAATCTTTGAAAATGCTTGCACATGCCCTCATCTCCCACCTAGACTACTGCAACACTCTCCTCTGTGGCCTTCCATCTAGCACTCTCGCACCCCTCCAATCTATCCTCAACTCTGCTGCCCGACTAATCCACCTCTCACCCTATTACTCCTCTGCCAATCCCTTCACTGGCTCCCTATTGCCCAGCGAATTCACTTCAAAGTACTAACAAATACATACAAGGCTGTCCATAACCTGTCCTCTCCCTACATCTCTGAGCTACTTTCCCGATACATCCCCATACGCACTCTCCGATCCTCACAAGACCTCCTTCTCTCCTCTCCTCTTATCGCCTCTTCCCACAATCGACTCCAAGATTTCTCCCGTGCATCCACCATACTCTGGAACTCGCTACCCCAACATATCAGACTCTCACCTACAGTGGAATCCTTTAAAATAAACCTGAAAACCCACCTCTTCAGACAAGCCTACAATCAGTGACCCTGCTGCCTCTATACCGCCATGACCAACTTCACCCGCACCTACTGTGTCTTTCTCCCATACCATGTAGATTGCAAGCCCTCACGAGCAGGGCCCTCTCTCTTTCTGTACCAGTTTGTAACTCGTCTGGTTTATGATTAGTGCAATTGTCTGTATTATGTATGTATACCTCTTCTCATATGTACAGCGCTATGGAATGAATGGCACTTTAATAATAAATAATAATAATAATATTAAGAGATAACAAGGCAATGTGTGCGAGGTACTAAGTTTGTGTATGAAGCTCCAGAAAATGGTATTTTTTATTGAGTTAAAAAAGTGTGTGTTAACCCCTTCCCGACACATGACATAAAAGTACATCATGGCGGCAAGTGACTTGATGCATTTTTAGGTACCATTACCAGGCCCTTGCTGTATCTGCCGGGATCGGTGTAAAAGCTGATGTCGGCGGATTAACCCCTTCTATGTGGCGGTCAGTGCTGACCGCGACATAGAAGTTGCTTGCGGCGAGTGAGCCCATCGTGTCCCCACAGGGCATCGGGACCTGCCTTCTATGGAGGCCGAGGAGATCCAGTCCCAGACCCGGTCTCCTAGGCAACCTGTTAGTGTATTACTAATAGAAAAAACTGTAGAAAAAAAAGGAAAAAGCGCACCCATTAGGTGTCGCCGCATCTGTAACGACCGGCTCTATAAATATATCACATGATCCAGCCCATCCGATACCCACTGTAAAAAAAAATATAAACTGTCAAAAAAAAGCCTTTTTTGTCACCTTACATCACAAAAAGTGCGATCAAAAAGGTGTATGCCTCCAAAAAGGGTAACAATAAAACTGTCACCTCATCCCGCAAAATATTAGCCCCTACCTAAGACAATTGCCCAAAAAATAAAAAACTATAGCTCCCAGACTCTGGAGACACTAAAACATGAATTTTTTTGTTTCGAAAATGCTATAATTGTGGTAAAGTAAAATAAAAAAAATAAGTATACATATTAGGTATCGCCCCGTCCGTAACAACCAACTCTATGAAAACATTACATGTCCAAACCCCTCAGATGAACACTGTAAAAAAATAAAAATAAAAACAGTGCCAAAAAGCAATTTTTTGTCACCTAACATGAAAGTAGACATATTTGCTATCACCGCGTCCTTAACAACCTGCTCTATAAAAAATAGCACATGATCTAACCTGTCAGATGAACGTTGTAAAAAAATAAAAATAAAAAACAGTGCCAAAACTGTTATTTTTTTGTTACCTTGCCTCACAAAAAACATAATATAGAGCGATTAAAAATCATATCAGAAGATATCAAAATAGTACCAATAAAACTGTTACCTTATCCCCAAGTTTAAAAAATGGGGTCATTTTTGGGAGTTTCTACTGTAGGGGTGCATTAGAGGGGCTTCAAATGGGACATGGTGTCTAAAAACCAGTCCAGCAAAATCTGCCTTTCAAAAACCATGCGGCACTCCTTTTCTTCTGCGCCTTACATCAGTTTACGACCACATGTGGGGTGTTTATGTAAACCTCAGAATCAGGGTAATAAATGTTGAGTTTAGTTTGGCTGTTAAACCTCGATGTTTTAAAGAAAAAAAATGGATTAAAATGGAAAATCTGCCAAAAAAGCGAAATTTAGACATTTTATATCCATTTTCCTTTAATTCTTGTGGAACGCCTAAAGGGTAACAAAGTTCGTAAAATCAGTTTTGAGTAACTTGAGGGGTGTAGTTTCTACAATGGGATCATGTATGGGGGGGTTTCTAATATGTAAGCCCCACAAAGTGACCTCATACCTGAACTGGTCCTTAAAAAGTGGGTTTGGGAAATTTTCTTAATTTTTTTTAGAATTGCTTCAAAAATTCTAAGCCTTCTATCATCCCCAAAAAATAAAATGACATTTACAAAATGATGCAAACATAAAGTAGACATATGAGAAATGTTAAGTAATAAATATTTAATGAGGTATCACTTTCTGTTTCAAAAGCAGAGAAATTGAAATTTTTAAAATTGGGAATTTTTCAAATTTTTGGTAAATTTGGGATTTTTTCATAAATAAGGGTGAAATACACTGCCTGTCCAAAAAAAAAGTCGCCACCAAACAAAAGCCTTTAGCTTTGATTACGGCACGCATTCGCTGCGGCATTGTTTCGATAAGCTTCTGCAATGTCACAAGATTTATTTCCATTCAGTGTTTCCATCCAATCTTGCATGGATGATGGTAGAGAGTCTGACCGCTGCGCAAAGCCTTCTCCAGCACATTCCAAAGATTCTCAATGGGGTTAAGGTCTGGACTCTGTGGTGGCCAATCCATGTGTGAAAATGATGTCTCATGCTCCCTGAACCACTCTTTCACAATTTGAGCCCGATGAATCCTGGCATTGTCATCTTGGAATATGCCCGTGCCATCAGGGAAGAACAAATCCATTGATGGAATAACCTAGTCATTCAGTATGTTCAGGTAGTCAGCTGACCTCATTCTTGGAGCACATACTGTAGCTGAACCTAGACCTGACCAACTGCAGCAACCCCAGATGATAGCACTGCCCCCACAGGCTTGTACAGTAGGCACTAGGCATGATGGCACCTGAGGGGTTAACTGCCGCTAATTGCAGTTTCCTGTCATATAAGCTTGGCACCGCCTCCTGTATTTGTATTAGATGCTAATTATCATTGGTGGCGCAGTGTGCCCGCCCCTCCTCCTCCAGTCTCTCCTCATTGGCAGCGCGGCACAGGGGGAGGGAGAGAGTGACTCCTTCTCCCCTGTGCTGCTGAGGGAACATGAGCACGCTGACAGCAGCGCGCTCATGTTCTGCGATAGCGCGCTGGACGCATTATCGGCAAGGTTAGATGCCGATAACTTTGAAAATCATGAATATCAGCCAATAATATCGGTAACTCCGATAATCGGTCAAGTTATTTTGAATCTTCCGCCATATAGATGACAATGTTGACGAAAAACATTCCTCCTCATGGATACCAGAAGTTTCAGAACCAGAAAATGTGCCAAACTGCGAGTGAAACCATATGCCCCAAAAAACTGCGACTTACCAGTGGACTCCTGTCTACGATTGTTTATGGCAAACTCTGCCAAAGACAAAAACGAAGACCATTCCTCCTGGTTCTCAGAGACAAAACATCTCAAGTAAGTCTTCAGACTTTGATTAGTGCGTCCATCTGTCCGTTCGACTGAGGATGAAAAGCCGAAGAAAAGGACAGTTGTACCCCTAGTCGAGTACAGAACGCTTTCCAGAATCTGGACACAAACTGAGTCCCACGATCTGAGACCACATCAGAGGGAATGCCATGGAGTTTCACGATGTTGTCAACAAACACTTGTGCAAGTGTTTTAGCATTAAGTAAGCCCGGCAACGCTATAAAGTGCACCATTTTACTAAAGCGATCAACTACCACCAGAATAACTGTCTTTCCTGAAGAATTAGGTAGATCATTGATAAAATCCAAGGATAAGTGAGTCCATGGTCTGGACGGTATGGGCAACGGAAGTAGAGATCCGGAAGGCCGAGTATGTGTCACCTTAGCACGTGCACAGGTACTACAGACACATAGTCCTCAACACATTTACGCAACCCTGGCCACCAGAATCTATGAAAAATGAGGTCGGCAGTGGATCTATCCCCAGGGTGTCCCGTAAGAACCATACAGTGATGTTCCTCAAACACCTTGTGATGCAATTCCGATGGCACAAGCAGTTTCCCAGAGGGACAAGAATCCGGTGCATCTCCCTGAGCCTCTAACACCTTCAACTCTAGGTCAGGGTAATGTCATGCCCTGCTCTGACTATGTGCAGAGGTCAGCCAGATTAGCAGCACGTGTTTAGTTTTTTGGTTTTTTTTGGAGTCGTGCTAGATCCGCCTCCCTTCAGGTGCACTGAGTGGGGTCATGGTTTAAATCACACTCAATCCCAGTGTTCCGTGTGGGGTTATAGAAATCCGTCTGGCCTTGGAAGCAAGGAAGGAAGGATTGTCTGTTCCCGGCTCAGATAAGATAAGTTTGGTTTCTGTTTTTGTTACGTCTGTCCCCTCCAGGTTCTGAGGGAGCAGGCTGCCCCTATTCCCCTTTCACCATCTCAGGGATTCTAGGGTATTTTCAGCCCAGGCACGAGGACACATTATTCCCACCTTAAGGGTCTGAATGTGGGCTTAGCAGTGTAGGGAGAGATGTCAGGGATTCGCTAGGAGGTGACCTTTCCCCAGCTTCTCGCCTAGAAACTTATTGGTTGGTTTATCTGTGTATCTGAGATTCTGTCCGCCGAGACAGGTAAAGAGTGGTTATTCACCACCCCTTCCGACAGTATAGGACTCGGATTTTCAAAATCACCACCTCCAGGAAAACTACGGGACAAGGCATCTGCTTGACGTTCTTACCCCCAGGACGATAGGTGACAATGACATTGAATCTGGTGAAAAACAAAGACCATCTGGCCTGTCTTGGGTTCAGTCATTTAGCCGACTCCAGGTAAGTCAGGTTTTTGTGATCTGTGAACACTGTGATCGTATGAATCGCCCCTTCCAACCAATGATGCCATTCCTCAAAAGCCAACTTTATGGCCAGTAACTCTCTGTGACCCACATCATAATTTCTCTCTGCAGAAGATAGTTTTTTAGAGAAAAAGGCACATGGACGCCATTTACCAGGTGACAGGCCCTGCGATAAAGATGCTCCTACCCCCACTTCAGACGCGTCCACTTCCACAATGAAAGGTTGTGATACATCCGGCTGCACCAATATAGGGGCAGAAAAGAAGCATTCCTTAATCGCAGAAAAGGCTCGCAACGCAGAATCAGACCACACTGAGACATCTGTCCCTTTCTTAGTCATGTCCGTTAAGGGTTTTACTATTGTGGAATAATTCTGAATACATTTTCGGTAACAGTTGGTGAAACCCAAAAACCGGGTCGATCCCAGTCCAATACAGCACAGACTTTCTCTGGATCCATTTGAAAACCTGAAGCTGACAGCAGGTAGCCAAAAACTGCACCTAGTGTACAGCAAAAACACAATTCTCTAATTTTGCGTCACCCGTCTAACGTGATCTTGATGTGTTTCCACGTCTGGAGAATAAATTCTACAAACCTCCCCACAGGTGATGAAAAATGTCGGAAAACCACAGGAGCATTGATCAACCCGAAAGGCATGACTAGGTTCATAAAGTGACCCGCTGGGGTTTTAAAAGCCATCTTCCATTCATCCCCTTCCTTGATCCTAACCAGATTACTTGCCCCCTAGGCACCAATATTCTGGTTAAATAAATCGGGAATCAAAGGAAGAGGGTAAGGATTACGGACAGTAATCCGAATGAGTTCACTTGGAAATTTTTAACAAAAAAGAACCCTGCTGCCACTGTAGTCTTGGAAGGTCTTATGTGTCCTTTAGCCAAACTCTTGGTAATATACTCTCTCTCTCATGGCCTGTCTTTCAGGTTCAGAAAGGTTATACAACCTAGATTTTGGCAATTTAGCTCCGGGAATAAGGTTGTTAGGATAATCATATTCCTAATGTGGAGGTAAATCCTGGCATCCACTCTCAGAAAACACGTTTTCAAAATCAGATATAAAAGAGGGTAATGTTTTAGTGGTTAAAACAGAAAAAGATGTATTCAGACAATTGTCAATCCAATAATCACCCCAATCCAGAATCTGTCTAGCTTGCCAATCGATGGTTGGATTGTGCTTGCTTAACCACGGTAAACCCAGAACCACCGCTGCAGGGAGCCTCTCCAACACAAAACACGAGATAAATTCTTGATGAATGTCACCTACTCTTAATCTGATATCATGCACCATCTGAGATAAACACTTCTGAGTCAAGCCTCATGCAGACGTCCGTGAAACACGGTCCGTGAGATACCGGACTGGCATTGCAGGAGCGCACGGCGTCATTGGCTGCTTTAGAGGTGCAGAATCAATAGCAAAAACATAAAGTTTTTTTTCTAATGCACTCGGTGACAACCCGTGCATACGGACAAACTGAGCATCAATCAGGTTCACCCCAGCCCCGCTGTCGATAAACACTTCAATCCCCATCAGGCCTGAGAACTAGGGAAGGAAGATGGACACCTCCTAGTGAAAATCCTAACCAAAATCCTGACTGACTACCACTATGAACAGACCCCAAAGGTAGGCGAGTTCATATGCAGGAATACCTAGAATCCTATCAAGCCCTATAGGACCCTGGTACTAATAGCAGGGACGAGGCCTCCAAAAGGAAGGACAAATAAGAGTCTACTTCAGGCCTAATACAAACAATAGGGAAATGCAACACACAGAACCCAAAAAAAATACAAAAATGAAAAGGAAAGACTTAACTTCAAAGGGGCTATGGAAGCACCTGGAACTCCGCCGAGATCCACACACACCAGCAATCCACAACTGAAACTGAAGCTATGAACCGCACAGCATTGTGGGAGAAGCAACAATAAATAAGAAAGGTTAAATGACCACATAAGTAAAACCTGAGGCAAGGGGGGTGGCCATTATCAGAAACAACACAGACAACTATTGATCCACAAGGAAAACCTGTCAGATCAAACCACGTGTTGCCAGTCTCACCGATCTCCTGCCACCTGTCACGGGAATGTCCGTGACACAGAGCCTTTTTGAAAAAAAAGGGGGTTATCAAGGAGATTGTATCCCCTTGTAACACTCCTTGGTACCAAGTGAAAAAGAAGTGAGAAGGGCAAAACCCACCCAGTACCGTATGGTACATGACCTATGTGCTGCCACCGTTGTTAACACCCCCATTGTGCCCAATCCACACACCTTGTTGGCTCGGATTCCCGCTACCTCTACCCACTTCACTGTGATTGATTTGGCAAATGTTTTTTTTTCCAGTACCACTACATCCAGACAGTTGGTATTTGTTTGCCTTCACACATGAGGGTAAACAGTATACCTCTGTGGTACTTTGGGCCCAGAACTAGGCCAGTATGTATACTGCCATGTTACTCCTATGGCTGAAAGGTTGGGGGGGGGGGGGGATTCAGTTTTGCTCCATTCATTTTATATTCCTAGAGTGAAACAGCTCACCCCTGAATGTAAGAAGGCTGTGGAGGACATCCCTTTGCCCAGAAACATGAATGCACTGAGGACATTTTTGGGCCTTGTTTCTTATTGCAGACCTTGGATACGCAAGTTTGATGCATCCTCTTTATGACTGTTTGTCTTTTAGTCCCTTCCACCTTACAGATGATGTGGTAGATGCCTTTTATGCCCTAAAACTGGCACTTTTGTGCTCCCCCGCACTGGGCCCATCAGATTATTACATTTAGATTGTAAGGAGGAAAGGGACTAGTGGATGTCAAAAAGAGGGATGAGTATGTATTGGTGTGTGATGACTTGTTTTCAGGATATAAATATGGTGGGGGGGGGGGGGGGAATAACACATGTTCCCTGCTGTGAAGCTCTCATGCATGATGTAATCATTAACTGCTTTACAGACAGACACATTGAATGTGCAAGGTGTCATTCCAACGAATTGGAACGTCTCCGATCAAGCAGTGCAAAAGCAGACCATTCTGCTGCCATAAGCCGAGGAGTGCCCTTTTAGCCAAATAAGAATGTCTGAAATACACACACACTCCCGGACATTAACAGCACCTTCTGCAAGCCACAAAACTTTAAAAAAAAAAGCATTGCACCATTAAATTTATCACATGCGCAATGCAGGAATGTGTTAAAGGGGTTATCCGAGTTAATAAAAAAAAACAAAAAAACTTAAAATCCATCAGGATATACATATCATTTGGTTAAGCTAGATTTCATCAAGTTAAAACCCATATGTCCACCTTTTCATGGTTCTGTCATTGCTGTGTTTACATGCTGAAGTACATGCTGAGGGGGCGTGTACCAACAAAGCCTGAGCTCTGCCTCATGAATATTTCTGGGCGTGAACAACCTGACCTTCCCCGCCCCCTGCTCTGCACTTTGCAAAAAAATAAATAAATACACACTTGTCATGCGATGGACGGATCCCTCTGTCAGTCTTTTTCCCAGTATTCCCGGTTTGTGCATGCGCAGACCGGAAGGACGGATCCGATCAGGCTACTTTCACACTTGCGTTCGGGTTCCGCTTGCGAGTGTCCGTTTGAAGGCTCTCACAAGCGGCCCCGAACGTATCCGTAGAGCCCTAATGCATTCTGAGTGGATGCGGATTCGCTCAGAATGCATCAGGATGGCTCCGCTTGGCCTCCGTTCCGCTCAGCAGGCGGACACCCGAACGCAGCTTGCAGTGTTTTGGTGTCCGCCTGGCCGTGCGGAGGCAAGCGGATCCGTCCAGACTTACAATGTAAGTCAATGGGGACGGATACATTTGACGTTGACACAATATGGTGCAATTTCAAACGGATCCGTCCCCCATTGACTTTCAATGTAAAGTCTGGACGGATCCGTCTGACTAACTTTCACACTTAGAATTTTTTCTGAACTATAATGCAGACGGATCCGTTCTGAACGGATCCCAACGTCTGCATTATAGGAGCGGATCCGTCTGTGCAGACACCAGACAGACCCGCTCTGAACGCAAGTGTGAAAGTAGCCTCAGTGTGACAACTGACAGCATTTGTAGACGGATCCGGGTGCGGATCCGTCTAGAAATGCATTGCAGTAACGGATCCGTCTATCCGCTTGTCATGCGGATGGACGGATCCCTCTGTCAGTCTTTTTCACAGTTTTCCCGGTTTGTGCATGCGCAGACCGGAAGGACGGATCCGTCCTTCAGTTGGTTTGCAATGCCGGATCAGGCAGGCAGTTCCGTTGTCTGAACTGCTCGCCAGATCACTATGCTGCAAGTGTGAAAGTAGACTTAGTCCTGCGACCTCTCGCCGTACTGCGCCGGAGCTCCGCCCCCGTCCCCATTATAGTCAATGGGGACGGAGCGGCAGTCCAGCAGCACGGCCAAATAGCGGCAGGGCGGATCCGACAGGTTGAACAGCCTGTCGGATACGTCCTGCCGCTAGTGTGAAAATACCCTTTCGCTAGTGTGAAAGTACCATTAGCATTATCTGTATCTAAGCAATATCTATATTATTCGAATATATATTCAATATGGATATTGCTTAGATAAATACATATATTTGTGGCAGATATGGATTATATATAGCTGAATCAAATAAAATGATGGCCAATTATTCATTTATTTTTCCCAGGGGGTGTTCAATGTGGAATGTGTACTGGGGGGGGGGGGACAGGGCTGAACTAACGATCCCCAGATGCAGAGGGGAACGGGTAAAAACTGGCATCTCTAGCCCCAGCGTGTGCAGGAGCTATAAACATACCCTGCTGCCCAGGGGCGTACATAAAAATCACTGGGCCCCATAGGAATCTAAATTGGGCCCCCATTCCCCTTTTATAGCCCCTCCTTTTGTTCCATGAACTATTCTTGCTGCTGCGTTTTATAATTTATGCCATCAGGTCCGGAATGGGATTAGAAAACAGCCCTGGCACACAAAAGAGGTATAATAGATGCAGTGTGTACAGGTATATAGTATATACAGCAGTGTTCTGATATGTGCAGTACAGGGTATAATAGATGCAGTGTGTACAGGTATATAGTATATACAGCAGTGTACTGATATGTGAGGTATGGAGTATAATATATGCAGTGTACAGATATATAATATATACAGCAGTGTACTGATATGTGAGGTACGGGGTATAATATATGCAGTGTGTACAGATATATAGTATATACAGCAGTGTACTGATATGTGAGGTACAGGGTATAATATATGCAGTGTATACAGTAGTGTAATATGTGAGGTACGAGGTATAATAGATGCAGTGTGTACAGGTATATAGTAAATACAGCAGTGTACTGATATGTGAGGTATGAGGTATAATAGATGCAGTGTGTACAGATATATAGTATATACAGCAGTGTACTGATATGTGAGGTACGAGGTATAATAGATGCAGTGTACAGATATATAGTATATACAGCAGTGTACTGATATGTGAGGTACGAGGTATAATAGATGCAGTGTGTACAGATATATAGTATATACAGCAGTGTACTGATATGTGAGGTATGAGGTATAATAGATGCAGTGTGTACAGATATATAGTATATACAGCAGTGTACTGATATGTGAGGTACGAGGTATAATAGATGCAGTGTGTACAGATATATAGTATATACAGCAGTGTACTGATATGTGAGGTACGAGGTATAATAGATGCAGTGTGTACAGATATATAGTATATACAGCAGTGTACTGATATGTGAGGTACGAGGTATAATAGATGCAGTGTGTACAGATATATAGTATATACAGCAGTGTACTGATATGTGAGGTATGAGGTATAATAGATGCAGTGTGTACAGATATATAGTATATACAGCAGTGTACTGATATGTGAGGTATGAGGTATAATAGATGCAGTGTGTACAGATATATAGTATATACAGCAGTGTACTGATATGTGAGGTACGAGGTATAATAGATGCAGTGTGTACAGATATATAGTATATACAGCAGTGTACTGATATGTGAGGTATAATAGATGCAGTGTGTACAGGTATATAGTAAATACAGCAGTGTATTGACACCTCATACCTCACATATCAGTACACTGCTGTATATACTATATATCTGTACACACTGCATCTATTATACCTCGTACCTCACATATCAGTACACTGCTGTATATACTATATATCTGTACACTGCATCTATTATACCTCATACCTCACATATCAGTACACTGCTGTATATACTATATATCTGTACACACTGCATCTATTATACCTCGTACCTCACATATCAGTACACTGCTGTATATACTATATATCTGTACACTGCATCTATTATACCTCATACCTCACATATCAGTACACTGCTGTATATACTATATACCTGTACATACTATATCTATTATACCTCATACCTCACATATCAGTACACTGCTGTATATACTATATATCTGTACACTGCATCTATTATACCTCGTACCTCACATATCAGTACACTGCTGTATATACTATATATCTGTACACACTGCATCTATTATACCTCGTACCTCACATATCAGTACACTGCTGTATATACTATATATCTGTACACTGCATATATTATACCCCGTACCTCACATATCAGTACACTGCTGTATATACTATATATCTGTACACACTGCATCTATTATACCTCATACCTCACATATCAGTACACTGCTGTATATACTATATATCTGTACACACTGCATCTATTATACCTCGTACCTCACATATCAGTACACTGCTGTATATGCTATATATCTGTACACTGCATCTATTATACCTCGTACCTCACATATCAGTACACTGCTGTATACACTATATATCTGTACACTGCATCTATTATACCTCATACCTCACATATCAGTACACTGCTGTATATACTATATATCTGTACACACTGCATCTATTATACCTCGTACCTCACATATCAGTACACTGCTGTATATACTATATATCTGTACACACTGCATCTATTATACCTCGTACCTCACATATCAGTACACTGCTGTATATACTATATATCTGTACACACTGCATCTATTATACCTCGTACCTCACATATCAGTACACTGCTGTATATACTATATATCTGTACACACTGCATCTATTATACCTCGTACCTCACATATCAGTACACTGCGGTATATACTATATATCTGTACATATTGCATGTATAATACTGTGTAATATATGCAGTGTGTGTGCATGTATGTGTGTGTATATATATATATATATATATATATACAGAGCAGTGTATTGATGTGAGACATAGAAGGTATAATACTGTAGATGCAGTGTTTACAGAAATATGTGGTCAGTTATACATTATGGTCACTGTGTGTGTGAGGTACATGAGGTTGTGGTCACTGTACCTGTCTGAAGTATTATACATGAGTGTGCAATCAGTAAAAACAGGGCATGGAGGGGGGGGGGGGGGGGTAAATGATGAAAAGTGGAGGACCTCCTCTTACCTCTCCATTCCAGTCTGTATGGTCAATGCATAGCTGCTTGAGAACTTCTAATACTTGCTGTTAGGGGTTGAAGGACCTGTGATGATGTCATCACAGGTCCTGGCAGATATACCTTTGAAACCTAGGAACTACACCATTTCTGCTGCAGTTCCTTTGCTAGATTCTGCAGGACCTGTGATGTTGAAGATGATGTCATCACAGGTCCTGGCAGATGCACTGTTCTAACCTGGGAACTACACTTTACACTGTGCAGTTCCCTTACAGGACCTCTGATGACATCATCAAAGGTCCTTTAGCTTTAGAAAGATAAACAGTAGCAATTAGGGGGCGGGGCCTCTCCTCCACTTCGGGCCCCTCTTTCTCACGGGCCCCATAGCAGCTGCGTGGTCTGCCTATATGGTAGGTACGCCACTGCTGCTGCCTATCACCTCTGGTATGTACTGCGCATGAGCGATCGCATACCAGAGCCGAGGCAGTGTTAGAAGAGCTGGAGAGGGGCGGGCACCAGAGGCTCTGACGTTTCGTTTACAGAGCCTGGCCACTCCCTCAAGCAGGGAGAAGCCTGTAAACGAAACGTCATCACCAGAGCCGGCTGGCTGACGTCAGGGGTCACATGACCCTGAATTGAACTGGCCAAATAGTGATAGATAGGTGATGAAAGTGATTTGAAGAAACTTTCACTGAACTACAATAAGAGCAATTAGAATACATTTATTTAACTCGGATAACCCCTTTAATTCTACCAAATGCAGCATAGTCACAATGCTCCTGCCATTGTTGCTGACTATGCTTCATAGTTGGCGGAGAGCAATTGACCATCATTCCAGGCAATCATAGCTATTACCTCACAGCCTATGAAGAATCTTCTTTTATTTGGGTGCATGTCTCTATTTTCTGCATTGTCGGGACAGAGTAACTTGATATGACTCTAATTTGAGCTAAAGATTCATCAATCCCAAAACTGGGCGGAGACTTTTCCCTCAAAGAAATCGGCTTTCTTCACATAGGTCTATTTCATGTCCATAATCCGGGTATACTTTTTGAATCTACAGAATATAGCAAGCTATTTTAGTGGTCCTCTCCACTTTAATTCCTTGTAATGTAGTTGATTATTGGTGTCTGATACCTGGCAGTCCAGAAGTAACTGTACATGCACACTGCACACTGAAGACTTTAGTTGGGGCTAGGAGGAGCCCAGAGACTAGAAAACACTAGCCATGTAACAGAGAGCTCAGCTACATTGAAGACATCATCAGGGTAAGATGTGTCTTGCTTCCATCACCTCTCTTTCTATTGTATGGGCATCGGCTGAGAGTCATGGGGATTGGTCGATGTGGAGCTCACTCATTTGTTGACGTCTTCGGGTGGCTGTTACTTACTTTACTCTGTATGTAATCTTTGTTTAATTTAATTTGAGTTTTAGCTAAATCGGTTAATGTAACGCTGAAAAACCTGACAAAAGACATAAAATTGTAGTATCCAGTGAAGGAGTAGAATCTGTGGGTCTTCTCTGCGTTACTTAGTGGTCACTACTCACCTGGACGGTTATCTGTAGGAATGTCCCCTGTACTCTGCTCATCACCCCTCACATATGTCTCTGTAGGATTAATATTGTTCAGATCTTCACCCGGATTCACAAGCTGTGAAAGAAATATTGTAGAAGTCATCAGACGGTTGGAGAAGTCGTGTGGAAGGTTTTACATTATCAAAAAAGATCAGTAATTAGAATAACCAAAATGACCGGACAGCAGGAGGCATCTGACCCAAATATCTGCAGGTCTCCTGTATCAATCCAATCTGATTGCTTCTTTATTCCGGGGAGTAGTAGACCTTATTAGATTCCATACGTAACTTTAAAGGGTCATTAACTTTTTGCAAAAAATGAATATGTTGTAGAGCCATATTAAAAGTTCTGATTTGTGGGGGGATCTGAGCACTGACACCCCCAATGATTCCTAGAACGAGGAGAGAAAAGTGTGGAGATAGCGTGCTCTCCCTCCTCAATATAGAGGACAGAATTGAGACAGGTCAGAAGATTTCTATGGAGCCCGTCTCGTGCAGTGAGGAGAAAGATGACGCTATACACGTGCTTCTTTCCTCCTCTTGTTCTACAGATCAGTGGAGGTTGCAGATCCTCAATGGGAGGCTCGTCCCTGTCATGACCTGCTATTGGCTGAACCCCTCCCCCCACATCAATGGATGTTTTGATCCATGCAATGGGGAGATGCCGCGGCGGCCATGCCGGGATCAGGAGTGACGTGGGTGCCGGGGAGTGGGTTAAATATAAACTATATGAGGGGCCCGGGCATTAGGGGGGATAATACAGGGGTTGGATAACCCTGTTAAAGAGGTTGTCCAGTCCTTTTATGTGCTCCTAACATGCATATATACGCCCTCCGATATCTGTATTTCATGTCTGAGCTTTCCTTCCTCCTGTCTGGGCATCAGATTATTCTGGCAGATCTGTTTACTTTCCTAGTTTCCTGTTTTGTTGAATAGGTAACTTTATTGATAAGGCCTGGCTGCACTGCAGAGTGATGAATCAAAGGCTGGCCCCGTCCCCACTGTTCAGTCTGCAGAAGCTCCGCCCACTACATGTGGCCACGTTACTCCAGCCAGACGTGTATCTAATCCTATATTGTATGATCCTGCCTGCTGAGCTTTGTATTTAAAGGGAGTCTGTCACCAGATTTTGACCTTATAGACCGCTTACATAGCGCTCTAGCATAGCGCCCCAGCCTCTTCCTCTGCCCGCCCCGCTCTTCCTTTGCGTCCTCCCTCTCTGCAGCGAGATCCCGCGCCTGCGCTATCCATTGTGGGTGTCTCTGGTCCGCCTCCTCGCCGCTGTTTCTCGCCGTTGGCCGGCGCATGCGTAGCAGCTACTGCGATGCCCACAATGGGCATCGCAGTGCGCCTGCCCGGCCAAGCAATGGATAGCGCAGGCGCGGGATCTCGCTGCAGAGAAGGAGGACGCAAAGGAAGAGCGGGGCGGGCAGAGGAAGAGGCTGGGGCGGGGATATGACGAAAAGAGGCAGAACAGCCTGGGCACCAACGAGGTGAACGCCGCCCTGGGCACTTGCGAGCCCTAATTTACATATGAATAAAAGTCCGTTTTTGCCTTGGGGGAACTTCACAAGCAAACATCAAAGGTACCATTAGAATCATAGACTGCTATGCTAGAGCGCTATGTAAGCGGTCTATAAGGTCACAATCTGGTGACAGACTCCCTTTAAGCCTATATTGTATGATCCTGCCTGCTGAGCTGTGTATCTAATCCTGCCCTGTATGCTCCTGCCTTCTGAGCTGTGTATCTAATACTATATTGTATGCTCCTGCCTGCTGAGCTGTGTATCTAATCCTATCTTGTATGCTCCTGTCTGCTGAACTTTGTATCTAATCCTATATTGTATGATTCTGCCTGCTGAGCTGTGTATCTAATCCTGCCCTGTATGCTCCTGCCTTCTGAGCTGTGTATCTAATCCTATCTTGTATGCTCCTGTCTGCTGAGCTGTGTATCTAATACTATATTGTATGATCCTGCCTGCTGAGCTGTGTATCTAATCCTGCCCTGTATGCTCCTGCCTTCTGAGCTGTGTATCTAATCCTATATTGTATGATTCTGCCTGCTGAGCTGTGTATCTAATACTATATTGTATGATCCTGCCTGCTGAGCTGTGTATCTAATCCTGCCCTGTATGCTCCTGCCTTCTGAGCTGTGTATCTAATACTATATTGTATGCTCCTGCCTTCTGAGCTGTGTATCTAATACTATATTGTATGCTCCTGCCTGCTGAGCTGTGTATCTAATACTATATTGTATGCTCCTGTCTGCTGAACTTTGTATCTAATCCTATATTGTATGATTCTGCCTGCTGAGCTGTGTATCTAATCCTATATTGTATGATTCTGCCTGCTGAGCTGTGTATCTAATCCTATATTGTATGATTCTGCCTGCTGAGCTGTGTATCTAATCCTATATTGTATGATTCTGCCTGCTGAGCTGTGTATCTAATCCTATATTGTATGATTCTGCCTGCTGAGCTGTGTATCTAATCCTATATTGTATGATTCTGCCTGCTGAGCTGTGTATCTAATCCTATCTTGTATGATACTGCCTGAGCTGTGTATAAAGCTCTTCATGCACATGACCATATCCGTTTTGCGGTCTGCAAGTTCGGCATCTGCTCAATAAGGAGACTTTATCTACAGTGCCCCCAAATGCCATCCACAGTGAACCGATTTCTGTCCCCAGTACCCCCAGTGCCATCCACCTCTGTCGCTGATTGCTATGCTTACATCGCGTTGTGCATGGGTCAGTACAGGCTTCACACAGAAGTCTGTAAGAGGTCCTGGCGCATGCACAGTACTGCAGGCGTTGGGACCAAGGAAGACCAGTAGGAGGTGTTAACGTCAGCGTCCTGCATTCACAGCAGAAAAGAAGATGATGTGGAATCGCTGGAGGAGCGGTTAAGTGACAGTAAAGAGGATTGTGGAAACGCTGCTGCTGGGGTAAGTATGGCTTTACTAATCTCTCCACAGGTTAGATTCTGGCCTTATTTTTTAGGATGGGCCAGAGAACCCCTTTAATGTTCTTACTGAGGGATGAAGATTGTTGGCTAAAATCTCGCTATACATGACCCCATCCAACCTCACTTCAATACAGTGCACTCGTTCTGTTCCCCTTGCACTCCCAAAGTATATTTCCATGCTTCATGGTTGGGACGGTATTCTGGGGTTGTACCCATCCTTCTTTTTCCTTCAAAAACGGAGAGTGGAATTGATACCAAAAAGTTATATTTCGATCTCATCTGCCACATGACCTTCTCCCATCCCTCCTCTGGATCATCCAGATAGTCATTGGTGAACTTCAACCAGGCCTTGAGCAGGGGTCCTGTCATGCCCCACTCTGACGATGTGCGGAGGTCAGCCAGGATTGCAGCACGAGTCTAGTATTTGTTTTGATGCTGTGCTGGATCCGCCTCGCATCAGGTGCACTGGGTGGAGTCATTAGTTTAAATAGTCTCCAGCTAAAGTGCTCTAAGCGGATTATACTCATCATTGTGGTCTTGGAAGCTAGGAAGGAGGATTGGCTGTTTGTTCCTGCTCTCAGCAGATAAGTGTCTTTTCTTGTTTGGTTGTTTATGTCATCTATCCCATCCAGGTTCTGTGCGAGCTGGCAGCTCCTTTCTCCCCACTTCACCATCTCAGGGAGTTCAGGGTTCTGTTAGTATAGGCTGGTGGACACAGCAAATCTACCATCAAGATTTGTCTGTGGGCTGAGCATTGTAGGGAAAGAGGTCAGGGATAAATTAGGAGGTGACCCTTTCCCTGTCTCTCGTCCAGAGCCTGGTTGGTGTGTTATCTGTTAACTGTGCACGTCCGCCGTGACATTATAATCCGCCATACTGTGACTGCCATTGCTCAGCGTTTATGTGATGGCGTCAATTGATGCACTGGTTGACCGCATGCAGGGTTTGTCCCTGGAGGTTGCGGATCTACGTAGTACGGTCACACAGTGTCAGAGGGTGTTGGCTTCAGGTACAAGTCAAATTGTTGGGGAGCCTAAAGTCGCTCTTCCGGAGAAATTTGCAGGGGGTACTGATGATTTTTTCCGTTTCAAGGAATCATGTAAGTTGTACTTTCGTTTGTGCCCATTTTCATCAGGTAATGAGGATCAGAGGGTGGGTATTGTCATGTCTTTGCTGAAAGGGGACGCGCAATCCTGGGCCTTTTCTCTGCCGCCCGGTTCTCTGGCTCTCCGGTCGGTGGAGGAATTTTTTAAAGCCCTGGGATTGATTTACTATGACCCAGATCGAGTTTCAATGGCAGAGTCAAAATTACGTAACTTACTACAGGGTAAACATACTGCTGAGGTTTACTGCACAGAGTTTAGGAGGTGGGCTACTGAGTCGGGGTGGAACGTCCCCGCGTTACGTAGTCAGTTTTGTCAGGGGTTATCTGAAAGGTTGAAGGATGCTCTGGCTTTTCATGAATACCCTGATACTTTGGAAAATGCAATGTCTTTGGCGATACGTTTGGATAGACATATCAGAGAGAGGGGTAAGGGTCACTCTGTGCAGGGGATTCCTCCCGCGTGTAGTTTTGTTCCACCAGCTGCCCAGGGAGATATTGCTTGTTATTCTGGCCTAGGAGAGGAACCCATGCAGTTAGGTCAGATATCTTTCCATTCGGATAATAGAGACTTTCGTAAAGCGCACAATTTATGTTTCTTTTGTGGAAAGAGGGGTCATTTTGTTTTTTCTTGTCCGTATGTTGAACCACAGGGGAGAGTGATAAAGAAAAAAGAAAAAGAAAAACAAAACCTCCCTCACACTTGGTAGTATGAATGGTGTGGTAGAGCAGACTGGTATGCAAGTTCCCTGCAGTTCCCATTTTCTCCTTTCAGCTATGGTGGCGCTAGAGCCTCGAAATGTGTTTGTTGATTTTTTTCTTGATTGTGGTGCTGGGGTAAATTAAATTGACTTTCTGTTTCTTGAGGGTTTGGGACTAAGTATTTGCACGTTAGAGAACGAGATTCGTGTTTTTGCCATTGATTCTTCCCCTCTTTCTCAAGGGAGCCTTACTCACGTTGTTCATGATATTCATTTAAGGGTGGGTGATTCACATGCTGAGATTATTTCCTGTTTCGTCATGAAGGATTTGCCAGCTCCAGTTTTGGGGTTGCCATGGTTGTCTAAACATAACCCAACTATAGACTGGCAGGCGAGACAAATCATTGGTTGGAGCGAGTTTTGTTTGGATAATTGTCTTGTCACATCTATTTCTGAAGTGTCCGTTACGGCCTTGCCTCAGTATCTCTCAGATTTTTCGGACGTGTTTGCGGAGGGTGGGGCTCAGGAATTGCCCCCTCATCGTGACTATGATTGTCCTGTGAATCTCATTCCGGGGGCTAAGTTGCCTAAGTCTCGGCTCTACAACCTCTCTCAACCCGAGAGAGAGGTCATGCGAAAGTATGTCGCCGAGAGTTTGGCAAAGGGTCATATTAGACCATCTAAGTCTCCAGTGGCTGTAGGTTTGTTCTTCGTGAAGAAGAAAGATGGATCACTGAGACCGTGTTTGGATTTCCGGGAGCTGAATCGTATTACAGTCCGGGATCCATATCCCCTGCCTTTGATCTCTGATCTTTTTGATCAGATTGTTGGAGCCAAGGTGTTCTCCAAGTTGGATTTGAGAGGAGCATACAATCTGATCAGGATCAAGGAGGGGGATGAGTGGAAAACGGCCTTCAATACGCACGAGGGTCATTTTGAGAACCTGGTAATGCCTTTTGGGTTGACGAATGCGCCAGCGGTATTTCAGCGATTCGTCAATGATATTTTTCATCATTTGGTGGGGAGGTTCGTAGTAGTCTACCTTGATGACATTTTAATTTATTCTCCTGATCTAAAGACCCATCATGTGAGACAGGTTTTGACGATCCTGCGGGAGAATAAGTTATACGCCAAATTGGAGAAATGTTTATTTGCGGTGCAAGAGCTTCCATTTTTGGGATACATGCTTTCTGATTCTGGTTTTCGTATGGACCCCGAAAAGGTCCGGGCGGTTCTGGAGTGGGACCGACCGGAGAATCAGAAAGCTTTGATGCGATTTTTGGGGTTTACGAATTATTATAGAAAATTTATTTTGAATTATTCCACGCTAGTCAAACCTCTTACTGATATGACCAAGAAGGGCGCTGATGTCTCTGTCTGGTCGGATGAGGCATTGCAGGCCTTTTCGGCTATTAAGGAGCATTTTGCGTCTGCTCCCATTCTGGTGCAGCCGGATGTATCTCAGCCATTCGTGGTCGAGGTCGATGCATCAGAGGTGGGGGTTGGGGCGGTGCTTCTCCTGGCAAGTGGGTCCCGTGTGCCTTCTTCTCCAGGAAGCTCTCGGTCGCTGAGAGGAATTATGATGTTGGAGATAGGGAGTTGTTGGCGATCAAATTGGCCTTTGAAGAATGGCGTCACTGGTTAGAGGGGGCTTCTCACCCCGTTACTGTGTATACAGACCATAAGAATTTGGCTTACCTGCAATCTGCCAAGCGTCTGAACCCTAGACAGGCCAGATGGTCACTGTTTTTTACCAGGTTCAATTTTGTGGTTACCTTTCGCCCGGGGGTTAAGAATTTAAGGCAGATGCCTTGTCTCGCAGCTTTTCTAGGGGAGGTGATTCAGAGGATCCTGCTCCGATTTTGGCTGATGGGGTGGTGGTCTCCGCTCTGTACCCCGAATTGGAGATGGAGGTGTTGGGAGCCCAGGAGGGGGGCTCCTGGTTCTTGTCCCCCAGGGAGGTTGTTTGTTCCTGAAGGTCTGCGATACAAGGTATTCAAGGAACATCACGATACTGTCCTTGCTGGACATCCTGGTGGTAAGTCCATCTGTGACCTGGTGTCCCGGAGGTTCTGGTGGCCAAGTGTATTGAGAATTACGTGGCAGCTTGTGAAACCTGCGATCGGTCTAAGGTTGCTCATACTCGACCGCCTGGTTCACTTCTTCCATTGTCTATTCCATCTCGTCCTTGGACACATTTGTCCATGGACTTTATTACGGACCTACCGAGTTCCTCCGGGAGAACAGTGATTTTGGTGGTAGTTGACCGTTTCAGTAAAATGGCTCACTTTATACCACTAACAAGTCTGCCTAACGCTAAGACTCTTGCGCAGATTTTTGTGGATAATATTGTTAAATTGCACGGTATTCCTTCGGATATGGTCTCTGATAGGGGCACGCAGTTTGTCTCCAGGTTTTGGATGGCGTTCTGCTCTCGACTTGGCATTCAACTTTCTTTCTCGTCGGTTTTTCATCCACAGTCGAATGGTCAGACGGAGCGTACCAATCAAAACCTGGAGACCTACTTGAGGTGCTTTGTGGCTGAGAATCAGGAGGACTGGTCCTCATTCTTGCCCTTAGCAGAATTTGCATTGAATAACCGTAGGCAGGAGTCCACGGGTAAGTCGCCATTTTTTGGCGAATACGGTTTCCATCCTCAGTTTGGTACCTTTTCTGGGTCTGGTTCCTCTGGGATGCCAGAGGAGGAGAGATTCTCTTCTGCCTTATCCTCTATCTGGCGGGGGATTCAAGGGAATTTGGAGAGGATGGGTGAGAGGTATAAATGAATGGCTGACAGGAGACGTGTGACTGGTCCGGACCTGTGTGTGGGTGATTTGGTGTGGTTGTCCACTAGGAATATCAAGTTGAGAATGCCATCTTGGAAACTGGGTCCAAGATTTGTTGGTCCATATAAGATTTCTGCTGTGATCAATCCTGTGGCATTTCGACTTGATCTGCCGCAGACTTGGAGGATCCACGATGTCTTCCACAAGTCTTTACTAAAAAAAATGTTAAACCGGTGGTACCATCGCCATTGCCTCCTCCTCCTGTTCTGGTCGAGGGAAACTTGGAGTTCGAGATCTCCAGGATTCTCGACTCGAGAGTTCTGCGGGGTTCCCCCCAGTACCTGGTTCACTGGAGGGGGTACGGTCCTGAGGAGAGGATGTGGGTTCCGGCATCAGATGTCAACGCCAGCCGTCTGGTGAGGGCCTTTCATAGGTCCCATCCGGATAAGGTTGGTCCAGGGTGTCCGCGGAGGTCACCCGTAGAAGGGGGGGTACTGTCATGCCCCACTCTGACGATGTGCGGAGGTCAGCCAGGATTGCAGCACGAGTCTAGTATTTGTTTTGATGCTGTGCTGGATCCGCCTCGCATCAGGTGCACTGGGTGGAGTCATTAGTTTAAATAGTCTCCAGCTAAAGTGCTCTAAGCGGATTATACTCATCATTGTGGTCTTGGAAGCTAGGAAGGAGGATTGGCTGTTTGTTCCTGCTCTCAGCAGATAAGTGTCTTTTCTTGTTTGGTTGTTTATGTCATCTTACCCGTCCAGGTTCTGTGCGAGCTGGCAGCTCCTTTCTCCCCACTTCACCATCTCAGGGAGTTCAGGGTTCTGTTAGTATAGGGTGGTGGACACAGCAAATATACCATCAAGATTTGTCTGTGGGCTGAGCATTGTAGGGAAAGAGGTCAGGGATAAATTAGGAGGTGACCCTTTCCCTGTCTCTCGTCCAGAGCCTGGTTGGTGTGTTATCTGTTAACTGTGCACGTCCGCCGTGACAGGTCCTTGGGTGCCCTGCAGGATTTTAATCCATGACGGCGTAGTGTGTTACTAACGGTAATCTTTGAGACTGTGGTCCCAGCTCTCTTCAGGTCATTGGCTAGGTCCTCCCATGTAGTCCGGGCCGATTCCTGACCTCTCTCAAAATCATCTTTACCCCACGAGGCGAGATCTTGCATGGAGCCCCAGACCGAGGAACATTGACAGTCATCATGTGCTTCTTCCATTTTCTAATAATTGCACCAACAGTTGCTGCCTTCCACCAAGCTGCTGGCTTATTGTCCTGCAGCCCATCCCACCCTTGTGTAGGTCTACAGTTTTGTCCCTGGTGTCCTTAGACAGCTCTTTGGTCTTCGCCATAGTAGAGAGGTTGGAGTGTGATTGATTGAGTGTGTGGACAGGTGTCTTTTATACAGGTAACGAGTTCAAACAGGTGCAATTAATACAGGTACTGAGTGCAGACTAGGAGGACTTCTTAAAGAGAAACTAACAGGTCTGTTAGAGCCAGAATTCTAGCTGGTTGGTAGGTGATCAAATACTTATTTCATGCAATAAAATGTAAATTAATTATTTAAAAATCATACAATGTGATTTTCCAGATTTTTTATATTTTTAGATTCTGTCTCTCACAGTTGAAGTGTACCTGCGATACAAATTATGGACATATTCCCCATTGTAGATGTGCTAGAATGGAATATGTGGTATAAATTGCTGTCTTAGGACCATACTGTAATGTACACTATTGTGTGATATGAGCACTGCATGCTTATAGCTGTGGGGAGTAAGGAAAGTCATGGAAGGATGTGTAGTATGGGCCACACAGAACCATGAATGTGCATAGTAGCATCCCTTCTCAGTGAATGGTGAAACCCTATGTCAAATTCCCAGGTGGAGCAGGATATGGAAGAGAGTAGTCTCCTAGAGACCTATAGATACATTGCAGGATAGGCAAAAGCCGACAATCTGGGCACAACTCAATGCTGGCTGACCAGTTGTGGTATGGCATTGTCCTGGCCGTTGATTCAGGAGGCCATCTTAAAAGTCTCCATAGCCAGAAGATTGTGATGAGATCCAGACATTTAATGTCTATGGTCAGCTGTAATCCTGCCATCTCCACCGTTCTCATTATACAAGGATAAAACATACACTGCCTGTCCAAAAAAAAAGGTCACACACTCTAATATTTCGTCGGACCGCCTTTAGCTTTGATTACGGCACGCATTCGCTGTGGCATTTTTTCGATAAGCTTCTGCAATGTCACAAGATTTATTTCCATCCAGTGTTGCAGTAATTTTTCACCAAGATCTTGCATTGATGATGGTAGAGTCTGACCGCTGCGCAAAACCTTCTCCAGCACATCCCAAAGATTCTCCATGGGGTTAAGGTCTGGACTCTGTGGTGGCCGATCCATGTGTGACAATGACGTCTCCTGCTCCCTGAACCGCTCTGCAGCAACCCCAGATGATAGCACTGCCCCCACAGGCTGGTACAGTAGGCACTGGGCATGATGGGGGCATCACTTCACCTGCCTCTCTTCTTACCCTGATGCACCCATCACTCTGGAACAGGGTAAATCTGGACTCATCAGACCACATCACCTTCTTCCATTGCTCCAGAGTCCAATCTTTATGCTCCCGAGCAAATTGAAGCCTTTTTTTCTGGTTTCCTCACTGATTAGTGGTTTTCTTACGGCTACACAGCTGTTCAGTCTCAATCCCTTGAGTTTCCTTCGCATTGTGCGTGTGGAAATGCTCTTACTTTCACTATTAAACATAGCCCTGAGTTCTACGGTTGTTCTTCTTCGATTTGATTTCACCCAACGTTTAAGTGATCGCCGATCACCATCATTCAGGATTTTTTCCCGCCACATTTCTTCCTCGAATACGATGGGTCCCCACTATCCTTCCAGTTTTTAATAATGCGTTGGACAGTTCTTAACCCAATTTTAGTAGTTTCTGCAATCTCCTTAGATGTTTTCTCTGCTTGATGCATGCCAATAATTTGACCCTTCTCAAACAGACTAACATCTTTTCCACGACCACGAGATGTGTCTTTCGACATGGTTGTTTAAGAAATGAGAAGCAACTCATTGCACCAGGCGGGGTTAAATAACTTGTTGCAGCTGAAAGATAATCGCCCCCATGCAGTAATTATCCAATAGGAGGCTCAGAACTATTTGCTTAGGAAAAACCAGGTGGTGACTTTTTTTTGGACAGGCAGTGTATATTACTGATGGATAATACAAGATCTTCACAGCCTTCTACAGATCATAGGGGACATTTCATGAGACCTTATCTCCATCTACCTGATCATCCTGTGGGACATGTTCTTCTGAACCATCCTGTGGAAGAAGAGGACTGGGACATCTCTCTGGTGTTCTTCTCTCTTCCTTTACTGTAGTAAACACATCCAGTGACTGAATTCATTCCTTACATACAGATAATGAGAGGACGTGTGTATTTAGTCATGTTTATTACCTGGTGATGTGAGGGGCCGGTGATCCTCCATCATGATGTCCTTGTACAGATCTCTGTGTCCTTCTAAATACTCCCACTCCTCCATGGAGAAATAGATGGTGACGTCCTGACACCTTATAGGAACCTGACAACACAATGATACAGTCATCACCCCGATCCCTTCATAGCGTTCCTGTATAATGTCCCAGCATTCCCAGCAGTGTCACCTCTCCAGTCAGCAGCTCAATCATCTTGTTGGTGAGTTCTAAGATCTTCTCTCTATTGACTTCCTCATGTATCAGGGGGTGAGGTGGAGGCCCCATTATTGGGCTCAGGGTTCTTCCCCATCCTTCAGACACAGGGTCCTGACAGCGCTCACTAGAGGTCTTCTTCACTACTGTGTAGTCCTGGTTATGGAGAGACACAGTAATAAATATCACTCCATACATCTCCAGAGTCCCTCACCTCTCCAGTCATGTCCATCTGTTAGTAACATAGATAAGATGATGTAATGTGACATCATCAGAACCTCTCACCTCTCCAGTAAGCCGGAAGAGGATCTCTAGGGTGAGATTTATAATACTCTCAGCCATCTTGTCCCTGTCCCTCTCCATCCTTGATGGGTCAATCAGGAGAAGGATCTTCTATAGAAGATATCCACTGAGCGGATCCTATATTGTAGGAACCTGAATGGAGAGAAGATGAGACGATGGAAAATCCTACAAAATCCCATGTAAAATACAATTACTGGAGACAATAAGAGGAGACATCGGAGGAGATAATAAAGTGTAGATGTTGTGTTCTCTTGTTTATAGCCGGGATCCAGCACTATGATGGTGGAGGAGACAGGACACAGGAGCAGGGGCCCCTTCTATGATGGTGGAGGAGACAGGCCAGGAGCAGGGGCCCCTTCTATGATGGTGGAGGAGACAGGACAGGAGCAGGGGCCCCTTCTATGATGGTGGAGGAGGCAGGACAGGGGCCCCTTCTATTATGGTGGAGGAGGCAGGAGCAGGGGCCCGTCTATGATGGTGGAGAAGGCAGGACAGGAGCAGGGGCCCCTTCTATGATGGTGGAGGAGGCAGGACAGGACAGGGGCCCCTTCTATTATGGTGGAGGAGGCAGGAGCAGGGGCCCCTTCTATTATGGTGGAGGAGGCAGGAGCAGGGGCCCCTTCTATTATGGTGGAGGAGGCAGGACAGGAGCAGGGGCCCCTTCTATTATGGTGGAGGAGGTAGGACAGGAGCAGGGGCCCCGTCTATGATGGTGGAGGAGGCAGGACAGGAGCAGGGGCCCGTCTATAATTCCATCACATAGAAGTCCTTCTACTATACAGCAGATAAATAAGTAGAAAAGTCCTTCCAGTAACAGTATCCAGGGTGCAGCTGCCGTTCCATCACTTACCATAACTCCTAGGTGTGAAAGGGTTAATGACCCCTCTGCCCCACTAATCCTGACAGACAATGGTGACTGTACACATACCTCTGGACACTGCATGTATCTGGGAGGGGAGATACTAGTAGGCTAAAGGACCTTTCATGATGTCATGACCATGTGATTCTGTGTGGGAGGAGTCAGGCTTCAGGTTGTGTGGCTGGGCGATGTAAAGGACCTGTGATGATGTCATGACCATGTGACCATTTCTGGGAGGAGCCAGGCTCCAGTCTGTTTTCTAGGAGTATATAATAGATAACCCGCTCCCAGCCGTCCCAGATCCGGGGACTCAGTCTACTGTGTGGGGGGCACTAAAGGGGTGGGACCGGACATGTGTAGATGGGCACTGGGCGCAGTTAGAGGCTTGGCTTAGTATTATAGAATATGCTGAGGCGCACATAGCTCCTCCATTCCTCTGTAATTAGGGTTTACATCCCAAAGCTTCTTCATAAACTGGTTGTGGGGATTTGAAATTCATACAGAGGCTGCAGATAGTAGTGAGTCAGAGTGGTACTTTAATATCCCCCTATGTGAATCAGAAGATGACGGGCATTTAATGTGTATCTGTATGTCACCAAAGCTTTTGAGATGTCATCGTGATATATAAAAGGTATTGAACGTTGGGGTACGAGGTCCTAGATCTCCGCCTACCACAAAAATGAGGAGAATAAATGGGATCACACGGTGTGAAAATCGTAAGCATCGTCCACCTGGTTTTAAAAATATGTTCGATAAGGGTCCATTCACATGTCCACAAAATGGGTCTGCATCCTTTCCGCAATTTTGCGGTACTGGTGTGGACCCATTCATTTTCAATGTGGCCGCAAAAGATGCGGACAGCACACAGTGTGCTGTCCGCATCCGCACTTCTGTTCCGTGGCCCCGCAAAAAATAAAACATATCCTATTCTTGTTCGTAGACAGGGGAGGAGCAGGGGATCAGCACTATGACAGAGGAGGACACAGGAGGCCAGGGACCAGCACTATGATTGTGGAGGAGACAGGAAACAGGAGGCCGGGGAGCAGCACTATAATGATGGAGGAGACAGGACAGGAGCCTGGGACCAGCATGATGATAGTGGAGGAGGCAGGACACACGATGATGGTGGAGGAGGCAGGACACAGGAGGCCAGGACCAGCACTATGATGGTGGAGGAGACAGGACACAGGAGGCTGGGGACCAGCACTATGATGGTGGAGGAGGCAGGACACAGGAGGCTGGGGACCAGCACTATGATGGTGGAGGAGACAGGACACAGGAGGTCAGGGATCAGCACTATGATGGTGGAGGAAACAGGAGCCAGGGACCAGCACTATGATGGTGGAGAAGACAGGACAGGATCTGAGGTCCAGCACTATGATAATAGAGGAAACAGGACACAGGAGGCCGGGTACTAGCACTATGATAGTGGAGGAGGCAGGACAGGAGCAGGGGACCGGCACTATGATGGTGGAGGAGACAGGACACAGGAGGTCAGGGACCAGGACTATGATGGTGGAGGAGATAGGACACAGGAGGCCGGGGACCAGCACTATGATGGTGGAGGAGATAGGACACAGGAGGCCGGGGACCAGCACTATGATAGTGGAGGAGATAGGACACAGGAGGCCGGGGACCAGCACTATGATAGTGGAGGAGACAGGACACAGGAGGTCGGGGACCAGCACTATGATGGTGGAAGAGACAGGACACAGGATGCCGGGGACCAGCACTATGATGGTGGAGGAGACAGGACACAGGAGGCCGGGGACCAGCACTATGATAGTGGAGGAGACAGGACACAGGAGGTCGGGAACAGCACTATGATGGTGAAGGACGCAGGATATAGGAGGCCAGGACCAGTGCTATGATGGTGGAGAAGGAAGGTGAGGAGCAGGGGACCAGCACTATGATGATGGAAGAGACAGGACAGGAGCCAGGGACCGGCACTATGATGGTGGAGGATACAGGACACAAGAGGCCTGGGACCTGCACTATGATGGTGGAGGAGACAAGACACAGGAGGCTGGGGACTAGCAATATGATGGTGGAGGATACAGGACACAGGAGCCAGGGACCAGCACTATGATAGAGGAGGAGACAGGACACAAGATGTCGGGGACCTGCACTATGTTGGTGGAGGAGGCAGGACACAGGAGGCCGGGGACCAGCACTATGATGGTGGAGGAGACAAGACACACAAGACCCGGGAGCAGCACTATGATGGTGGAGGAAACAGGAGCCAGGGACCAGCACTATGATGGTGGAGAAGACAGGACAGGATCTGAGGACCAACACTATGATAGTAGAGGAAACAGGACACAGGAGGCTAGGGAACAACACTAAGATAGTGGAGACAAGACACAGAAGGGAGTGGACCAGCACTATGATAGTGGAGGAGACAGGAAAGGAGGCCAGGAACTAGCACTATGATGGTGGAGGAGACACGACAAGAGGCCAGGAACCAGCACTATAATGGTGCAGGAGAAAGGACATGAGTCGGGGACCAGCACTATGATGGTGGAGGAGGCAGGACACAGGAGTCTGGGGATCAGCACTATGATGGTGGAGGAGACAGGACACAGGAGTCTGGGGACCAGCACTATGATGGTGGAGGAGGCAGGACACAGGAGTTTGGGGATCAGCACTATGATGGTGGAGGAGACAGGACACAGGAGTCTGGGGACCAGCACTATGATGGTGGAGGAGGCAGGACACAGGAGTCTGGGGATCAGCACTATGATGGTGGAGGAGGCAGGACAGGATCCGGGGACAAGCACTATGATGGTGGAGGAGACAGGACACAGGAGGTCGGGAACAGCACTATGATGGTGAAGGACGCAGGATATAGGAGGCCAGGACCAGTGCTATGATGGTGGAGAAGGAAGGGGAGGAGCAGGGGACCAGCACTATGATGATGGAAGAGACAGGACAGGAGCCAGGGACCGGCACTATGATGGTGGAGAATACAGGACACAAGAGGCCTGGGACCTGCACTATGATGGTGGAGGAGACGGGACACAGGAGGCTGGGGACTAGCAATATGATGGTGGAGGAGGCAGTACAGGAGCCAAGGACCAGCACTATGATAGAGGAGGAGACAGGACACAAGATGTCGGGACCTGCACTATGTTGGTGGAGGAGGCAGGACATAGGAGGCCGGGGACCAGCACTATGATGGTGGAGGACACAGGAGGTCGGGGACCAGCACTATGATGGTGGAGGAGACATAACACAAGAGGCTGGAGACAAGCATTATGATGGTGGAGGAGAAAGAACACAAGAGGCACTTAAAAGGGCATTAATATTATTAAGGGACACTAATGAGGGCATTGCTATTACTGGGGATACTATTAATTCTGGGGGGTGCTACTGGGGGCATTATTAATTTTGGGGGCACTAATTGGGGCATTATTAATTCTGGGGGTCCTAATTGAGGCATTATTATTAATGGAGGGCACTACTGGGGGTATTAATATTATTGAGGGGCACCAATGGGGGCATTATTAATTCTGGGAGCCACATTATGACATAGTGACTTAACACCCAGTGTTAAGCCACGCTACCACAACCACACCTACTTTGGGGTCTGGCTTAACTTGGCCGGTATTTTTTGTTGGTAAATGTGGCAATCCTAGATACAAATGGCCAGGGACCAGCACTATGATGGTGGAGGAGACAGGACACAAGAGGCAAGAGATTAACACCATAATAGTGGAGAAGACAGGACACAGGAGGCCTGGGACCAGCACTATGATGGTAGAGAAGACAGGAGGCTAGGGACCAGCACTATGATAGTGGAGGCAAGACACAGAAGTCGGGGACCAGCACTATTATGGTGGAGTAGACAGGACACAGGAAGACGGGGACCAGCACTATAATGGTGGAGAAGACAGGACAGGAGGCCAGGAACCAGCACTATGATAATGGAGAAGACAGGACAGGAGCCGGAAATGAGCACTATGATGAAACAGGATACAGGAGGCTGGGGACCTGCACTATGATAGTGGAGGAGGCAGGACACAGGAGGCTGGGGAACAGCACTATGATGGTGGAGGAGACAGGACACAGGAGGTCGGGGACCAGCACTATGATGGTGGAGGAGACAGAACACAGGAGGTCAGGGACCAGCACTATGATGGTGGAGGAGACAGGACACAGGAGGCCGGGGACTAGCACTATGATGGTGGAGGAGACAGGGCACAGGAGGCTGGGGACCAGCACTATGATGGTGGAGGAGACAGAACACATGAGGTCGGGGACCAGCACTATAATGCTGGAGGAGACAGAACACAGGAGGCTGGGGACCAGCACTATGATGGTGGAGGAGACAGGACACAGGAGGTCGGGGATTAGCACTATGATGGTGGAGGAGACAGGACACAGGATGTCGGGACCAGCACTATGATGGTGGAGGAGACAGGACACAGGAGGTCAGGGACCAGCATTATGATGGTGGAAGAGACAGTACAGGAGCTGGGGACCAGAACTATGATGGTGGAGGAGACAGAACACAGGAGGCTGGGGACCAGCCCTATGATGGTGGAGGAGACAGGACACAGGAGGTCGAGGTCCAGCACTATGATGGTAAAGGAGACAGGACACATGAGGTCGGGGATCACCACTATGATGGTGGAGGAGACAGGACACAGGAGTCGGGGATCAGCACTATGATGGTGAAGGAGACAGAACACAGGATGTCGGGGATCAGCACTATGATGGTGGAGGAGACAGGACACAGGAGGCCGGGGACCAGCACTATGATGGTGCAGGAGACAGGACACAGGAGGTCGGGGACCAGCACTATGATGGTGGAGACAGGACACAGGAGGTCGGGACCAGCACTATGATGGTGGAGGAGACAGGACACAGGAGGTCGGAGACCAGCACTATGAAGGTGGAGGAGACAGGAGCAGGGGCCCCTTCTATGATGGTGGAGGAGGCAGGACAGGAGCAGGGGCCCCTTCTATGATAGTGGAGGAGGCAGGACAAGAGCAGGAGCCACTTCTATGATTCCATCACACAGGATAGAGTCCTTCTACTATACAGCAGATAAATAATGGCTGCAGAGCAGGAGAAAAGTCCTTCCAGTAACAGCATCCAGTATCCAGCTGCCATCCCATCACTTACTTTAACCTCCTAGGAGTGAAAGGGTTAATGACCCCTTTGCCCCAGTAATCCTCAAAGACAATGGCGGTGACTGTACACATATCTCCACCTGCACCGCTGGACACTGCATGTATCGGGGAGGAAAGAAACTAGTGTGCTAAAGGCCTTTTCATGATGTCATCGCCATGTGATCATGTGTGGGAGGAGTCAGGCTCCAGGCTGTACTGCTGGAGCAGGTAAAGGACCTGTGATGATGTCATGACCATGTGACTATGTTTTCTTATGAGCATATAATAGATAACATCGCTCCCAACCGTCCCAGATCCGGCGACTCAGTCCCGGGACCATGGAACAGTTTCGGCATTTCTACTGTGTGGGGACACTAAAGGGGTGGGGTGGGATTGGACATCTATGGATGTGCATTAGGCGGAGTTAGAGGCTTGGCTTAGTATTATAAAATATGCTGAATCGCACATAGCTCCTGAGTAGAGTTGAGCGGACACCTGGATGTTCAGGTTCGACGGGTTTGGCCGAACTTCACAAAAAAGTTCAAATTCGGGACCCGAACTTGACCCGAACCCGAACCCCATTGAAGTCAATGGGGTCCCGAACTTTTGAGCACTAAAATGGCTGTAAAAATGTCATGGAAAGGGCTAGAGGGCTGCAAATGGCATCAAAATGTGGTTAAGAGCATGGCAAGTGCTCTTCAAACAAATGTGGATAGAGAAATGACTTTAAATAACATAAAATATGTAAAAATAAAAAATAATAATCTTGATCTAGGAGGATGAGGTCTATATGGAGTAGGAGGTTGAGAAAGCGGTGGATGTGGAGGAGGAGGAGGAGGAGTTAGCTTATACTGCTTTTTGGTTTTACATTTTTTTATATTTTTTTAAATTAGTGTACACCCCAAAACATTGTGAAATATTACCTGTGATAACCCCCTCCAGTCGTGCTAAACACACGTTAAGACAATACACTGGCTGCAGGGCAGGCCAGCACCTCCAAGGGGTAAAGGGCAAGCTCAGGCCATGTGCCCAATTTGGAGACCCAGAAGTTGCAGGGGCTGACCCCTGTCAGTCAGTTCGTTTTAGGCGTGGGCACACTTACTGCACCACCATGTCGCACGTCCCTGTGATCTTCACGATCCAATTTGATATCTGCTCTATCAACTTTCGATGTTCTTTTATGCGCCTAATATGGTGATCCCGGGTGGCGGGGAATCAGGGTTCCAGGCGGGAGAGGGAGCCTGAGAAAAGAATACCACATGCAAGGGAGGTCAATGGATGAAATTAAATGTAATCGAGCAGAAATGTGGGACAAAGTATTGAAGCATAAGCTTCCAAGTTAAGGAGGGGGCGCGCGGCAATTAACCACTCCCGACTCGGGGAGGTAGTGACGATAAATAACAATACAGGACTCTTAAGATGCCCTTTTATTGGAATGATTAATAAAAAATTATAGGGAATGTCACTGGGGTATTTTTGATTTGTAAACGTTAGCCAGGAGAGGCCCTGCTGCCGCTTTGCTGACTCTAGCTAACTTCTGCCTGATCGCACGTCCCTGTGACGTCCACCATCCATTTGGATATCTTCTCTATCAACTTTCGATGTTCTTTTCTGAGCCTACCATGATGATCACGGTTATCGGCGAATCAGGGTTCCACGCCGGAGAGGGAGCGTGAGAAAGGGAGACCACATCCAAGGGAGGATTAATTGTTTCAAATTAAAAATGATAGAGCGGAAATATGGGACAAAGTATTAAAGCGTAAATGTGGGACAACTTTTTAAAGTTTAAGCATTGAATGAAAGGAGGTGGCGCGCATCAATTAACTCCTTAAGGACTGAGGACGTACCGGTACGCCATGTTTGCCGAGTCCTTAACCCCTTAAGGACTCGGCCCTATTTCACCTTCTAGACTTGGCCATTTTTTGCAAATCTGACCAGTGTCACTTTAAGTGCTGATAACTTTAAAACGCTTTGACTTATCCAGGCCATTCTGAGATTGTTTTTTCGTCACATATTGTACTTCATGACACTGGTAAAATGTAAAGTTAAAAAAAATAATTTTTATTTATACAAAAATATCAAATTTACCAAAGATTTGTAAAACATTGCAAATTTCCAAGTTTCAATTTCTCTACTTCTATAATACATAGTAATACCTCCAAAAATAGTTATTACTTTACATTCCCCATATGTCTACTTCATGTTTGGATCATTTTTGGAATGATATTTTATTTTTTGGGGATGTTACAAGGCTTAGAAGTTTAGAAGCAAATCTTGAAATTTTTCAGAAATTTTCAAAAACCCAATTTTTAGGGACCAGTTCAGGTCTGAAGTCACTTTGCGAGGCTTACATAATAGAAACCACCGAAAAATGACCCCATTCTATAAACTACAGCCCTCAAGGTATTCAAAACTGATTTTCTAAACTTTTTTTAACCCTTTAGGTGTTCCACAAGAATTAATGGAAAATAGAGATACAATTTCAAAATTTCACTTTTTTGGCATATTTTCCATTTTAATAATTTTTTTTCAGTTACAAAGCAAGGGTTAACAGCCAAACAAAACTCAATATTTATGGCCCTAATTCTGTAGTTTACAGAAACACCCCATATGTGGTCGTAAACTGCTGTACGGGCACGCGGCAGGGCCCAGAAGGAGAGGAATGCCATACGGTTTTTGGAAGGCAGATTTTGCTGGACTGGTTTTTTGACACCATGTCCCATTTGAAGCCCCCCTGATGCACCCCTAGAGTAGAAACTCCATAAAAGTGACCCCATGTAAGAAACTACACCCCTCAAGGTATTCAAAACTGATTTTACAAACGTCGTTAACCCTTTAGGTGTTCCACAAGAATTAATGGAAAATTGAGATACAATTAAAAAATTTCACTTTTTTGGCAGATTTTCCATTTTAATATTTTTTTTTACTTTTACAAAGCAAGGGTTAACAGCCAAACAAAACTCAATATTTATGGCCCTGATTCTGTAGTTTACAGAAACACCCCATATGTGGTCGTAAACTACTGTACGGGCACACGGCAGGGCGCAGAAGAAAAGGAATGCCATACGGTTTTTGGAAGGCAGATTTTGCTGGACTGGTTTTTTTGACACCATGTCCCATTTGAAGCCCCCTGATGCAACCCTAAAGTAGAAACTCCAAAAAAGTGGCCCCATTTCAGAATCTACACGATAGGGTGGCAGTATTGTTGGTGCTAGTTTAGGATACATATGATTTTTATAGATAACATATGATTTTCAAGATAACAAGAAATAGCTGTTTTGGCACCGTTTATATTTTTTGTTATTTACAACATTCATCTGACAGGTTAGATCATGTGATATTTTTATAGACCAGGTTGTCACGGATGCGGCGATACCTAATTTTTTTATTTATGTAAGTTTTACACAATGATTTCTTTTTTTAAGCAAAAAAATTTTTTTTTTGTGTTACCATAGTCTGAGAGCCATAATTTTTTCAGTTTTTGGGCGATTACCTTGGGTAGGGTATCATTTTTGCGGGATGAGATGACGGTTTTATTGGCACTATTTTGGGGTGCGTGTGACTTTTTGATCGCTTGCTATTACACTTTTTGTGATGTAAGGTGACAAAAAATTGTTTATTTAGCACAGTTTTTTATTTTAAATTTTTTACGGTGTTCATCTAAGGGGTTAGGTCATGTGATATTTTATAGAGCCGGTTGATACGGACACGGCGATACCTAATATGTATACTATTTTTTATTTATGTAAGTTTTACACAATGATTTTATTTTTGAAGCAAAAAAAATCATGTTTTAGTGTTTCCATAGTCTGAGAGCCGTAATTTTTTCAGTTTTTGGGTGATTACCTTAGGTAGGGTATGATTTTTGCGGGATGAGATGACAGTTTTATTTGCACTATTTTGGGGTGCATGTGACTTTTTGATCGCTTGCTATTACACTTTTTGTGATGTAAGGTGACAAAAAATGGTTTATTTAGCACAGTTTTTCTTTTTTCTTTTTTACGATGTTCATCTGAGGGGTTAGGTCATGTGATATTTTTATAGAGCCGGTCGATACAGACGCGGCGATACCTAATATGTATACTTTTTTTTATTTATGTAAGTTTTACACAATAACAGCTTTTTTAAAACAAAAAAAATTATATTTTAGTGTCTCCATATTCTGAGTTGTAAACAACAACAACAAAAAATGGTGCCAAAACAGCTATTTCTTGTTACCTTGCCTCACAAAAAGTGTAATATAGAGCAACCAAAAATCATATGTACCCTAAACTAGTACCAACAATACTGCCACCCTATCCAGTAGTTTCTAAAATGGGGTCAATTTTTTGGATTTTCTACTCTAGGGGCGCATCAGGGGGGCTAATGTAAAAAAAAAACAGTCCAGCAAAAATCTGCCTTCCAAAACCGTATGGCATTCTTTTCCTTCTGCGCCTTGCCGTGTGCCCGTACAGCAGTTTACGACCACATATGGGGTGTTTCTTTAAACTACAGAATCAGGGTCATAAATATTGAGTTTTGTTTGGCTGTTAACCCTTGCTTTGTAACTGGAAAATAAATATTAAAGTGGAAAATCTGCCAAAAAAGTGAAATTTTGAAATTGTATCTCTATTTACCATTAATTCTTGTGGAACACCTAAAGGGTTAACGACGTTTGTAAAATCTGTTTTGAATACCTTAAGGGGTGTAGTTTCTTAGATGGGGTCACTTTTATGGAGTTTCTACTCTAGGGGTGCATCAGGGGGGCTTCAAATGGGACATGGTGTCAAAAAAAAACAGTCCAGCAAAATCTGCCTTCCAAAAACCATATGGCATCCCTTTCCTTCTGCGCCCTGCCGCGTGCCCGTACAGCAGTTTACGACCACATATGGGGTGTTTCTGTAAACTACAGAATTAGGGCCATAAATATTGAGTTTTGTTTGGCTATTAACCCTTGCTTTGTAACTGGAAAAAAAATATTAAATGGAAAATCTGCCAAAAAAGTGAAATTTTGAAATTGTATCTCTATTTTCCATTAATTCTTGTGGAACACCTAAAGGGTTAACGACATTTGTAAAATCAGTTTTGAATACCTTGAGGGGTGTAGTTTCTTAGATGGGGGTCACTTTTATGGAATTTCTACTCTAGGGGTGCATCAGGGGGACTTCAAATGGGACATGGTGTAAAAAAAAAACAGTCCAGCAAAATCTGCCTTCCAAAACCGTATGGCATTCTTTTTCTTCTGCGCCCTGCTGTGTGCCCGTACAGTAGTTTACAACCACATATGGGGGGTTTCCTTAAACTACAGAATCAGGGCCATAAATAATGAGTTTTGTTTGGCTGTTAACCCTTGCTTTGTAACTGGAAAAAAAAATTTGAATGTGAAATTTTTAAATTGTATATCTATTTACCATTAATTTGTTTTTTTTTATAAATAAAAATAATTTTTTTAGACTCCATTTTACCAGTGTCATGAAGTACAATATGTGACGAAAAAATTTATTAATATGTATTATGGAAGTAGAGAAATTGAAACTTGGAAATTTGCAAATTTTTGGCAAATTTGTTTTTTTTTAATAAATAAAAATGAATTTTTTGGACTCCATTTTACCAGTGTCATGAAGTACAATATGTGACGAAAAAACAATCTCAGAATGGCCTGGATAAGTCAAAGCGTTTTAAAGTTATCACCACATAAAGTGACACTGGTCAGATTTGCAAAAGATGGCCTGGTCCTGAAGGTGAAAATGAGCCGGGTCCTTAAGGAGTTAAAAGGGTTGTCCAGTTTTTTTTTAGTATGAGTGCTGCCTTCTCTGCTCTGTTTACATGCTCATTACTGCAAATGCTACGGCGAGCAGGTGAACAGAACAGAAAAAGTAGCTCTCATATGAGCGCTACCATCTCTTCAAATAGCTGATCGTCTGGGGTGCCGGAGGACCCTGGCTGATATGATATTGATGACCTATCCTGAGGATAGGTCATCAGTAGTGAAAAGAGGAAAACCCCTTTAACAGTAGGACTGGAGGGAAGGGGGGGGATTTCAATATTTGCCTTGGGCAGCAGAAAAGCTAGGTGCACCTGCGTTGGGTTGGGGCCCAAGCTGAACTCTTGCACCAGGGCCCATGAGCCTTTAGCTATGCCCCTGGGTGTGCCTGTTATGTATATGTATATGGCTATGTGAGATTCCTTTCCTAGCATATAGAACGATAGTGATGAGATGGATGGACTGGAGACTTCCGAGCCTTGCTCAGTGGCTTAATATATTTAAACAATTATCACCTATAAACCTATTTTTAAAAACAGAACGTGTTCTGACAAATTCCATATAGTCAGGAATCCATGGTGGCTTCATGGTTCTAAGGCATTATTGTGACAGCTAAAGAATGGATATACATTATAAAAGAAAATGTTAATTAATGATTTATAACAAGTTTTGAGACACAGTGAACAGGCCGTTCCCCTATCTGCTCCTCAGGTTTATTACAAGGTTTTGTTTAAGAAAATGATATTCAGGGGCTGCTAATAGCTTAAAACTAGAGAGCGAAGTTTTGCAAAATTTGATTCAGCAACTTCGCCAAAGTTAGCCAAGTAATCTGATTAATTACGAATTAATATGTCGCGAATCACTATAAATCGGATGTGGCACTCACCACCAGTCCTCCATACTCGAACCTGACCGTCATAGGATCCCAAACAGAATGTTAATTTGTTGCTAAAGTTAATACGGTTCCAGGTCATAGCAATCCAGGATTCCCTTTCATGTCATCACTGCAAAGGAAGGCGATGGTGGCTGACTGTCAATAGCAGGATATGTAATGGGCACCATGACAGCAAATTTTCTTCTGCTAGGCTTCTAGAAATGTCCTGGCAGAGACATGGGTGTGTAATGAAGGGGATGCCTATGTCTGGATGGTAAAGAACAATGCTGTGGGAGCTACTCGTGCTTGTTGGCAGACTAAGGCCTCATTTTTTGTGGTCCGCATCCGAGCTGCATTTTTTTTGCGGACCCATTAACTTCAATGGGGCCGCAAAAGATACGGACACAGCACTCCGTGTGCTGTCCGCATCCGTTGCACCGTTCCGTGGCCCCGCTAAAAAAATATAGCATGTCCTATTCTTGTCTGTTTTGCGGACAAAAATAGGCATTTCTACAATGGGACAAATTGCAGAAGGCACGGTCGTGTGCATGAGGCCTAAACGATTCTCTCTACTGGTGGAATTTGTGGGCCTCCGGAGCCTGTTCTCCATATGTGTGTGTGCTTACAATACCACCTAACAGCGAGGCCAGACCAGACTAGCTGGCAGGCAATTTGTTGAAATGAACATCCTGCTTCTCTCATTCCAATGATGCCCCCCCTCTGAAAATCTTAGAAATTAGTAAAATATCTTAGAGCGCATTGTAGAGGCAGGACTAATTGTCAATGATCGGTCATAAAGAGGTACACTACTCAAAAGTGACCACTGAGAGCTTTTTTATAGAGCAGAAGCACCTCTTCACCCTCTTAACCCTCAGACCCAGTGTGTAATCATCTCATCTGTAATCATTTACATATCTGTCCTAAACATAACTGCAGGGCGAGTTTTTCAGCAATCTGACATTTGTATCTTAGGTGTACTATCTGTCTTTCTAGAGAGGAACATAAAGGGTTAGTGATGACTGTGCTCTATGTTCTAATGTGGATGTGCACATATATGGGGGTTTGGGTGGGACAAAAACACCACACTACAAGTTTCAGAAAACATATGCAGTTTCTGTCCTCGGAGATCCTTGACATGATCATCACTGCCTATATATACTTTTCTGGTGATAAACGTAAAGCAGTGTCACGGCCTTTGCTGTGTGCGCCGTGACACTTTTGCCACACTTGCAGTTGCCGTTGGCAACGTGTTGGCTGGTGTGTGCACTTCCCCTTTAAGTTGTAGCCCCCCTCTGTCTGGTGCTGTAAGGGTTAACTCCCTGACTGGGTGTGGTCACTTGGCTTTTATCTCTTGTGGCTTCCTAGCTGGAGTCAGTTGTACTTCAGCTGTCATTGGTGCTAGAGCTCTGCTCCAGTCCAGGGTGTTCTATCTGCCCAGTACTTGAGGGCCACCTTGTAGGACATCAATGTCATCTGCAATGTCATTCCTTTGTCTCCCTTGTATCCTCTATGTACCCAATCTCACTTGTTGTTTGGTGTGGGTTTATGTTCAGGGTTTGTTTTACATCTTGTTTGTTGTTACATGTCTGGGATGTTGTTGGTGTTTGTCCCTACATGTGTGCAAGATGTTTCCCTGTGTGTGTTTTCCCTCCGGAAGGGGGTTGGTTTCCCGGAGGGGTGAACCATAAGTCTGTATGCAGTGCTGCCTGGGGCTGCCGTGCACTTTGCTGTATGGGGCCCAGGCAGTATCAGGAGTGCTGGATACCTGTGTGTGGAGTTGTTTGTATGGAATCCTATTTGGTGTGTGGGCACCTGTACTTATGCACAGTTTCCAGTCTTGGTGGCTGTGGCAGGTAAGTGTGTTTCTGGTGTTCTTACCTGCCGACTCTGTTGCTGCATATGGTCTTTTTCTTTCCCTGCTGCTAGGCCATTTGAGACTCCTGTTCATCGTGTCTGGGAAGAACAGGTCGTCTCTCCCCTGCTCCGTTGTGATGCATTTGTACAGAAAACCGCAGCACTCTCCAGCCTTGTATTTCCAAAGGTTTATTCACCAGCAAAAGTGCGACGTTTCGACCTGTGTGGTCTTTTTCAAGCCTTGAAAAAGACCACACAGGTCGAAACGTCACACTTTTGCTGGTGAATAAACCTTTGGAAATACAAGGCTGGAGAGTGCTGCGGTTTTCTGTACAAATGCATCTATAACTGGGGGAGTTCAGGACTGACTTCCAACACGGCTGGCACCAGCCCATCAAGGGACGGTATTTATCGCTTTCTTGCTGTGCTGCTACACTTTGTTTTTTATTTGCTGCTCCTTTGTGAGCGATTATCAGACTCAGGACCAAAGGTATCCTGGTATGAGCCGTCCTACCATCCAGGTCCGCTCATATGGTGAGGAGTTAGGGATGCTTCAGGAGGTGACCTGCTCCCTGATTCCGGCGTCCTGGCCTAGCTGCTTCCCCTTTATACCTGATATTATACGGTGGGGGTTTTTCTCCACTCCCCACCGTGACAAACAGACTTCCTTGAGGCAGCCATTTAATCTGAGGCCCAATGTAATACTATTTAGTTTCATCAACACAAAATTATGTTCACTGATTGACCTAAATGCTCATTATCTAATTTATCATGTTATTAAGATGTACTTATAAAATTTTACATTAAATATTGTATTGAAGTGATTGATACTTGGTGTTATCTGTACTCTATCAGGTGTAATTATCAATCTGTGCTCTATCTTGCTTTCTCTCTCTCTTGTATGACATGTGGCTTTACTTTGCATGTATTTTTCTATCTTTAATTGTTCTATTTCACAATAGCAAAAAAATGAAAATAGCTTTTCCCACCATGTATTATGATGGTCAACAAGATGACTTCTGAGTAAAACATTTCCCTCATCCTGAACAGGAACATGGCTTCTCCTCTGTGTGAATTCTGTAATGTCAACATCTGAGTAAATGGTTTCTTCCCAGCGTGATTTATTTGATGTCTAAAAAGATCTGATCTCTGGATAAAACATTTCCCACATTCCGAACATGAGAATGGCTTCTCCCCTATGTGAATTCTCTGATGAATGAGGTATGATTTATCTGTAAAACATTCCCACATTCTAACCCCTTAGTGACCAAGCCTTTTTGGTCACTTTAGCAGAGAATAACAAATCTGTAATGGTTTTGCACATCCAAGTAATTCTGACAATGTTTTTCATCATATGGGGGATTCAATCAGCACAACCCTATATGTAGGTGCACATTGCTATGGCGAAACACATATACAAAGAAGAAGACACAAATGCAATGGCACTCTGCAACCAGCATTCTGCCCTGCCTCTATGCTGGATGAGGCATTGGTGTACATTTTGGCCAAAGTGTAATAAGCCACTCATCACGTCAAGGTCGCCTCTATGGAGTGGTCCCTAACACTAGTTCCTACCTGTTTGTGGGCCATGACAGCCACACAAAGTCCAGGGAATGCAGGTGCAGCATGTATTTCGCCATAGCAATGTGCACCTACATATAGGGTTGTGCTGATTGAATCCCCCACATTTTTTCTTTGTAGTATATTTTGGAGGCGTGGCGATCTCCATGCAGTCATGCACACCTGACCAGTCTATCTGTCCTGTAGGCTGGTTTTAAAGTCAGTATAAAACTGAGTCTGCATAGCACCTACCAGTAGCCATTTGGCTCCAGGAGAAGTATATAGTGGGCTCAGCATGTATGTTGGTACTTGCATCCCTGGATCCGATGAAAGCTGTAATGGCACCGGACGGGGTTAAAAGCAGAGTGTGCTTGGCGTACATGCTGCACCTGCATTCCCTGGACTTTGTGTGGCTGTCATGGCCCACAAACAGGTAGGAACTAGTGTTAGGGACCACTCCATAGAGGCGACCTTGACGTGGTGAGTGGCTTATTACACTTTGGCCAAAATGTACACCAATGCCTCATCCAGCATAGAGGCAGGGCAGAATGCTGGTTGCAGAGTGCCATTGCATTTGTGTCTTCTTCTTTGTATATGTATTTCGCCATAGCAATGTGCACCTACATATAGGGTTGTGCTGATTGAATCCCCCACATTTTTTCTTTGTAGTATATATTGGAGGCATGGCGATCTCCATGCAGTCATGTACACCTGACCAGTCAATCTGTCCTGTAGGCTGGTTTTAAAGTCAGTATAAAACCGAGTCTGCATAGCACCTACCAGTAGCCATTTGGCTCCAGGAGAAGTATATAGTGGGCTCAGCATGTATGTTGGTACTTGCATCCCTTGATCCGATGAAAGCTGTAATGGCACCGGACGGGGTTAAAAGCAGAGTGTGCTTGGCGTACATGCTGCACCTGCATTCCCTGGACTTTGTGTGGCTGTCATGGCCCACAAACAGGTAGGAACTAGTGTTAGGGACCACTCCATAGAGGCGACCTTGACGTGGTGAGTGGCTTATTACACTTTGGCCAAAATGTACACCAATGCCTCATCCAGCATAGAGGCAGGGCAGAATGCTGGTTGCAGAGTGCCATTGCATTTGTGTCTTCTTCTTTGTATATGTATTTCGCCATAGCAATGTGCACCTACATATAGGGTTGTGCTGATTGAATCCCCCACATTTTTTCTTTGTAGTATATATTGGAGGCGTGGCAATCTCCATGCAGTCATGCACACCTGACCAGTCAATCTGTCCTGTAGGCTGGTTTTAAAGTCAGTATAAAACTGAGTCTGCATAGCACCTACCAGTAGCCATTTGGCTCCAGGAGAAGTATATAGTGGGCTCAGCATGTATGTTGGTACTTGCATCCCTGGATCCGATGAAAGCTGTAATGGCACCGGACGGGGTTAAAAGCAGAGTGTGCTTGGCGTACATGCTGCACCTGCATTCCCTGGACTTTGTGTGGCTGTCATGGCCCACAAACAGGTAGGAACTAGTGTTAGGGACCACTCCATAGAGGCGACCTTGACGTGGTGAGTGGCTTATTACACTTTGGCCAAAATGTACACCAATGCCTCATCCAGCATAGAGGCAGGGCAGAATGCTGGTTGCAGAGTGCCATTGCATTTGTGTCTTCTTCTTTGTATGAGTTTTTCATCATATATTGTACTTAATTTAGGTGGTAAACACATACAATTGTACAATCGTTTTTCAAGAATGTATGAATGAATTTAGCTTCTCCCCTGTGTGACTTCTCTGATGTCTAACAAGATTTCCCACATTCTGAACATGTAAATGACTTCTCCTAGCCTTGCTCAGTGGAGTCTTGAAGGCGGGAGGTGCAGGACCTCAGTTTGCATCAATATCTTTTGTTGTCGCTGCAGATGAAGAGGGTTAAAAGCTTGACCACTTCATATGATGCAAGGGGAGCAGCAACGCAGCCGAGGCCAGTGAGAGAAGGAGCAGGGAGCCGGAGCCAGGAAGCAGGTAAAAAAAACTTCCCTTCACATGGAAGGGGGTTTGCCAAAAAAAAAGGCCAAAGTACACAACTCCTTTATAGAGTTAGTACAATGATCACCTATAAAAGGACATCTAACAAATTCCACAAAGTCTGGGATCCATGGTGGGATCTAAAGAATGAAGAAAGAGGCCCAAACACAAGGACATACATTATAAAAGAAAAACTTTAGTAGTCATTGGTAACAAGTTATGAGACACGAAAACAGAGAAGAGACATTTCCTCATCTGATCCTCATGTTTGTTACAAGGGTTTATCTAAAAAACTGATTTCCAATTAATGAAATATACTATCACATGCTGCTATATACTCCCATCTGTATTTATTTCCAGTACACAATATTTCAATTTGTGATTGTCTTATAGCCTCTCAGTACTGCTCCTATAGAGAAGACTATTAGGAGGCCTTCTCTTCTGATTCTTTATCTCCTCAAGACATAAATAGGAGATAAAGGTGATTAAAGATTTTTAAGATTTAGAAAAAAAAAGGACACCTTTACCCATATTTTATTGTTGATCACCGGCACTCATTCAATACAGGAGATCATTGCTCTATGCACCCATATACATTTGGTAGCTGAAAGCAAGGTCCCATTTTACTGCCCATCAGTGCTATTTCATTCTGATGCAGCAATGTCAAAAGGAGTATTCTGTTAGATTAAAGCCAGTTATTGACTGCTGTAAAAACATGTATGGAAAGTCACTAACGGGCTGAACATGAAGATGGCTTCTCTCCTATGTGAGTTTTCTGATGTGTAACAAGAGATGATTTTTGCTGAAAACATTTCCCACATTCTGAACATGAAAATGGCTTTTCCCCTGTGTGAATTCTCTGATGTTTAACAAGAGATGATTTTTGCTGAAAACATTTCCCACATTCTGAACATGAAAATGGCTTTTCCCCTGTGTGAATTCTCTGATGTTTAACAAGAGATGATTTTTGCTGAAAACATTTCCCACATTCTGAACATGAAAATGGCTTCTCCCCTGTGTGAATTCTCTGATGTACAACAAGAGCTGATTTATCACTAAAGCATTTCCCACATTCTGAACATGAAAATGGCTTCTCCCCTGTGTGAATTCTCCGATGAGTAACAAGAGATGATTTCTCACGAAAAGATTTTCCACATTCTGAACATGAAAACGCCTTCTCCCCTGTGTGAATTCTCTGATGTGTAACAAGAGCGGATTTATCACTAAAACATTTCCCACATTCTGAACATAAAAATGGCTTCTCCCCTGTGTGAATTCTCTGATGTATAAAGAAAGCTGTTCTATCACTAAAACATTTTCCACATTCTGAACATGAAAATGGCTTCTCCCCTGTGTGAATTCTCTGATGTGTAACAAGAGCTGATTTATCACTAAAGCATTTCCCACATTCTGAACATGAAAATGGCTTCTCCCCTGTGTGAATTCTCCGATGAGTAACAAGAGATGATTTGTCACGAAAAGATTTTCCACATTCTAAACATGAAAACGGCTTCTCCCCTGTGTGACTTCTCTGATGTGTAACAAGAGCGGATTTATCACTAAAACATTTCCCACATTCTGAACATGAAAATGGCTTCTCCCCTGTGTGCATTCTTTGATGTCTAACAAGTTCCTGTTCATATCTATAATATCTCCCACATTCTGAACATGAAAATGGCTTCTCCCCTGTATGAGTTCTTTGATGTCTAACCAGATGTTGCTTTCCAGCAAAGCATTTTTCACATTCTGAACATGAAAATGGCTTCTCCCCTGTGTGAATTTTTTGATGTGCAACAAGATATTTTTTTAAAGCAAAACATTTCCCACATTCTGAACATGAGAATGGCTTCTCCCCTGTGTGCATTCTTTGATGTCTAACAAGTTCCCGTTCATATCTATAATATCTCCCACATTCTGAACATGAAAATGGCTTCTCCCCTGTATGAGTTATTTGATGTCTAGTCAGATATTGTTTTCCAGCAAAGCATTTTCCACATTCTGAACATGAAAATGGCTTCTCCCCTTTGTGATTTCTTTGATGTGTAATAAGATATTTTTTTAAAGCAAAACATTTCCCACATTCTGAACATGAGAATGGCTTCTCCCCTGTGTGCATTCTTTGATGTCTAACAAGTTCCTGTTTATATCTATAATATCTCCCACATTCTGAACATGAAAATGGCTTCTCCCCTGTATGAGTTATTTGATGTCTAACCAGATGTTGTTTTTCAGCAAAGCATTTTCCACATTCTGAACATGAATATGGCTTCTCCCCTGTGTGAACTCTCTTATGTTTAACAAGATTCGGTTTTCTAGCGAAACATTTCCCACATTCTGAACATGAATATGGCTTCTCCCCTGTGTGAATTCTCTGATGTGTAACAAGTTCCAATTCATAACTATAACATTTTCCACATTCTACACATAAAAATGGCTTCTCTCTTAAGTGAGCTGTTTGACTTTCACTACTTTGTGACTTTGTGATTTTTATGTGACTTTTATTTTGTGTTATAGTCTGTGACGATTTAGAAGATTGGACCTGTTTAAAAGGATCAGATGATACATTTTTCTTGTGAATAGATGAGGATATATCTTGGATATTCGCATGTTCTTTATATGTATCTTGTGTGATACCACAAACCTCTACTTTAAAATCAGAAGATATCAGATGTTCCTCTGAGTTCCTGGTACAGTCATCTGCCAAGAACACAAGACATTTTATTATTCATGAATAATATAACCATAAAGTACTATTGATATTTTATAACATTTCTATATAAAACAAAGTCTAAAGAACTTACCAGTCATGGAGAAGAATTCAAGTTTTAATTGACTAAAATAGTGATAAAAACAGATGCTATTGACTGTCTGTGGGTAAATAAGGGACTTCCGAATAGGGATAAAATAGAGATAAAATAGAGTATTCCTATCAAAGACTGACGACATATAGGAGTCCCGGTCTCGTTGAATAGATGGTTTTACCACCAGTGATTGATGACAGGTAAGAGTCCCCGTCACGTTAAATAGATGGCGTTCCTATTAATATTGACCTACATGGTCATATTAGTAGATGGAATTTGTATTGATGTAACAAAGCCTCAAGAATAAAAGGAAAAGAGAGAAAGAGTTTGATGACGTGCCAATGGTGTAAGCAATGATGAGAATTAGCCATTTCTTAGGCTGTTATTAAAGTGTCTGAAGTCCCTTTCCAGAAAGAGAGAATAGGTTATCAGACAGTCCCTTTCTCTCGGGAGAAAATGTTTTGCGGAAGTTTAAGGTGTTTGTAATGTACATGCAAGAATTACTGTGGCAGAACCCGTAGGAACTCTGTTTGCTGAGAGAGAGAACAAGCAGCTACATAATATGGAAAGCTGGGTACTTGTATGAAGGGAGACAGCGGGGACCGCAGCTGTGAGTGGAGTGACGTCACGACATAGGAATGTCTAATAGCGAGTACAATGTCTGCACACTAGCACACCACCGCAGGAACCTTAAATATCTCGACTTTCGCTTGCTTTCTGACTCTCTTCTCCCACTCTCTACCATCTGTTCCCTCCAAGACCCAGATGCCGCCACCACCCTATATAACACCACAATAAGTACAGCTCTGGACAATGTTGCCCCCCTCACACACAACAAAACCCGCAAAAATTAACAGACAACCCTGGCACACCAACCTGACCAAAAAACTCAGACAAGCTTCCAGGGCTGCTGAGCGGCGATGGAATAAATACCATTCTAAAGATCATTTCACTGCATACAAGCAATCCCTCCTCATATTCAAATCCTCACTCGCTGATGCAAAACAGGCCTACTTCTCATCTCTCATGTCTTCCCTGTCCCACAGCCCCAAACAACTTTTTAACACTTTTAACTCCCTTCTCCACCCCCCAGCGCCCCCACCCTCTTCTGTCTTCTCAGCTGAGGACTTTGCCAAATACTTCAAACAAAAGATAGTTAACCTCAGAGAAAACTTCACTACACAGTCCCCACAGACCCTCTACACAACTGCTCGGTCCTCTTCTCCCAAAACCCGCTTCTCCACCATTACAGAAAAAAAACTCTCCACTCTACTCTCCAGATCTCATCTGACCACCTGTGCACTTGACCCAATCGCATCCCACCTCATCCCTAACCTCACTACAGTGTTTATCCCAGCCCTAACTCATCTCTTCAACCTCTCACTAACCTCTGGTGTCTTCCCCTCTGCTTTTAAACATGTTACCATTACACCCATCCTCAAAAAGCCTTCACTTGACCCATCTTCTTTGTCCAGTTATCGCCCCTTATCACTTCTTCCGTATGCCTCAAAGCTACTTGAACAACAGGTCCATTCTGAACTGTCCTCTCACCTCTCCTGCTCCCTTTTTGACCGCCTACAATCTGGCTTCCGACCCCACCACTCAACTGAGACTGCCCTTAACAAAGTCGCCAATGACCTACTAACAGCCAAAACCAAGAAACAATACTCTGTCCTCCTTCTCCTTGACCTGTCCTCTGCCTTCAACACTGTTGACCACTCTCTTCTGTTGCAAACGCTCTAATCTCTTGGCATCACTGACCTGGCCCTCTCCTGGATCACATCATACCTCACAGACCGGACGTTTAGCGTCTCCCACTCCCGCACCACCTCCTCGTCTCATTCCCTCTCTGTTGGTGTCCCGCAAGGCTCTATCTACACTTTTGGCCTGGGACAGCTCATAGAGTCCCATGGCTTTCAGTATCACTCTTATGCTGACGACACAAAAATCTACCTCTCTTGTCCAGACATCACCACCTTACTATCAAGAATCCCACAATGTCTATCTTCTATATCATCCTTCTTCGCCTTTCGGTTTCTAAAACTTAACATGGATAAAACAGAATTCATAATCTTTCCCCCATCTTGCTCAACCCCCCAACAGACATATCTATCACGATCAATGGCTGCACACTCTCCCCGGTCAACCAAGTCCGCTGCCTTGGAGTGACCTTGGATTCTGCCCTTTCCTTCCGACCGCACATCCAAGCCCTTTACACCACCTGCGCCTCCAACTCAAAAACATCTCCCGCATCCACGCTTTCCTTAACTTTGAATCTGTGAAAATGCTTGCACATGCCCTCATCATCTCCCGCCTAGACTACTGCAACACTCTCCTCTGTGGCCTTCCATCTAGCACTCTCGCACCCCTCCAATCTATCCTCAACTCTGCTGCCCGACTAATCCACCTCTCACCCTATTACTCCTCTGCCAATCCCTTCACTGGCTCCCCATTGCCCAGCGAATTCACTTCAAAGTACTTACAAATACATACAAGGCCGTCCATAACCTGTCCTCTCCCTACATCTCTGAGCTACTTTTCCGATACATCCCCATATGCACTCTCTGATCCTCACAAGACCTCCTTCTCTCCTCTCCTCTTATCGCCTCTTCCCACAATCGACTCCAAGATTTCTCCCGTGCATCCACCATATTCTGGAACTCGCTACCCCAACATATCAGAGTCTCACCTACAGTGGAATCCTTCAAAATAAACCTGAAAACCCACCTCTTCAGACAAGCCTACAATCAGTGACCCTGCTGCCTCTATACCGCCATGACCAACTTTACCCGCACCTACTGTGTCCTTCTCCCATACCATGTAGATTGCAGGCCCTCTCTCCTTCTGTACCAGTTTGTAACTCGTCTGGTTTATGATTAGTGCAATTGTCTGTATTATGTATGTATACCTCTTCTCATATGTACAGCGCAATGGAATGAATGGCGCTTTAATAATAAATAATAATAATATTAAGAGATACCAAAGGCAATGTGTGCGAGGTACTAAGTTTGTGTATGAAGCTCCAGAAAATTGTATTTTATATTGAGTTAAAAAAGTGTGTGTTAACCCCTTCCCGACACATGACATAAAAGTACATCATGGCGGCAAGTGACTTGATGCATTTTTAGGTACCATTACCAGGCCCTTGCTGTATCTGCCGGCATCGGTGTAAAAGCTGATGCCGGCGGATTAACCCCTTCTATGCTGCGGTCAGTGCTGACTGCAACATAGAAGTTGCTTGCGGCGAGTGAGCCCATCGTGTCCCCACTCTGCTGTGGCAGGGACCCGATGGGTGAGAAGCCAGCCCGATGCCTTGCATGGCATCGGGACCTGCCTTTTATGGAGGCCGAGGAGATCCAGTCCCAGGCCCGGTCTCCTAGGCAACCTGTTAGTGTATTACTAATAGAAAAAACTGTAGAAAAAAAAGGAAAAAGCGCACCCATTAGGTGTCGCCGTGTCTGTAACGACCGGCTCTATAAATATATCACATGATCCAGCCCATCCGATACCCACCGTAAAAAAAAAAAACGGTCAAAAAAAGCCATTTTTGGCACCTTACATCACAAAAAGTGCGATCAAAAAGGTGTATGCCTCCCAAAACGGTAACAATAAAACTGTCACCTCATCCCGCAAAATATTAGCCCCTACCTAAGACAATTGCCCAAAAAATAAAAAACTATAGCTCCCAGACTCTGGAGACACTAAAACATGATTTTTTTTGTTTCAAAAATGCTATTATTGTGGTAAAGTGAAATAAAAAAAATAAGTATACATATTAGGTATCGCCCCGTCCGTAACAACCAACTCTATGAAAACATCACATGTCCAAAGCCCTTAGGTGAACACTGTAAAAAAACTAAAATAAAAACAGTGCCAAAAAGCTATTTTTTGTCACCTAACATGAAAGTAGACATATTTGATATCACCGCGTCCTTAACAACCTGCTCTATAAAAATAGCACATGATCTAACCTGTCAGATGAACGTTGTAAAAAACAAAAAATAAAAAACAGTGCCAAAACAGTTATTTTTTTGTTACCTTGCCTCACAAAAAACTTAATATAGAGCGATTAAAAATCATATCAGAAGATATCAAAATAGTACCAATAAAACTGTCACCTTATCCCCAAGTTTACAAAATGGGGTCACTTTTGGGAGTTTCTACTGTTAGGGGTGCATTAGAGGGGCTTCAAATGGGACATGGTGTCTAAAAACCAGTCCAGCAAAATCTGCCTTTCAAAAACCATGCGGCGCTCCTTTTCTTCTGCGCCCTGCCATGCGCCCTTACATCAGTTTACGACCACATGTGGAGTGTTTATGTAAACCTCAGAATCAGGGTAATAAATGTTGAGTTTAGTTTGGCTGTTAACCCTCGATGTTTTAGAGAACAAAAATGGATTAAAATGGAAAATCTGCCAAAAAAGCGAAATTTAGACATTTTATATCCATTTTTCTTTAATTCTTGTGGAACGCCTAAAGGGTTAACAAAGTTTGTAAAATCAGTTTTGAGTAACTTCAGGGGTGTAGTTTCTACTATGGGGTCATTTATGGGGGGTTTCTAATATGTAAGCCCCACAAAGTGACTTCAGACCTGAACTGGTCCTTAAAAAGTGGGTTTGGGAAATTTTCTTAAATTTTTTTAGAATTGCTTCTAAAATTCTAAGCCTTCTAAACGTCCCCAAAAAATAAAATGACATTTACAAAATGATGCAAACATAAAGTAGACATATGAGAAATGTTAAGTAATAAATATTTTATGAGGTATCACTTTCTGTTTTAAAAGCAGAGAAATAGAAATTTTTAAAATTGGGAATTTTTCAAAATTTTTGGTAAATTTGGGATTTTTCATAAATAAAGGTAAAATACACTGCCTGTCCAAAAAAAAAGTCGCCACCAAACAAAAGCCTTTAGCTTTGATTACGGCACGCGTTCGCTGTGGCATTGTTTCGATAAGCTTCTGCAATGTCACAAGATTTATTTCCATCCAGTGTTGCATTAATTTGTCACCAAGATCTTGCATTGATGATGATAGAGTCTGACTGCTGCACAAAGCCTTCTCCAGCACATCCCAAAGATTCTCAATGGGGTTAAGGTCTGGACACTGTGGTGGCCAATCCATGTGTGAAAATGATGTCCCATGCTCCCTGAACCACTCTTTCACAATTTGAGCCCGATGAATCCTGGCATTGTCATCATGGAATATGCCCGTGCAATCAGGGAAGAACAAATCCATTGATGGAATAACCTGGTCATTCAGTATGTTCAGGTAGTCAGCTGACCTCATTTTTGGAGCACATACTGTAGCTGAACCTAGACCTGACCAACTGCAGCAACCCCAGATTATAGCACTGCCCCCACAGGCTTGTACAGTAGGCACTAGGCATGATGGCACCTGAGGGGTTAACTGCCGCTGATTGCAGTTTCCTGTCATATAGGCTTGGCACCGCCTCCTGTATTTGTATTAGATGTTAATTATCATTGGTGGCGCAGTGTGCCCGCCCCTCCTCCTCCAGTCTCTCCTCATTGGCAGCGCGGCACAGGGGGAGGGAGAGAGTGACTCCTTCTCCCCTGAGCTGCTGAGGGAACATGAGCACGCTGACAGCAGCGCGCTCATGTTCTGCGATAGCGCGCTGGACGCATTATCGGCAAGGTTAGATGCCGATAACTTTGAATATCAGCCAATAATATCGGTAACTCCGATAATCGGTCGATCCCTACTCCAAAGGTTCAACATATCTCTTCAACAAAGATTTATGAAACACATTATAAATTTTCAGGACCTGAGGAAGTTCAAGACGAAAAGCTACAGGATTAATAATAGCAGTGATCTTATATGGACCAATAAACCTTGGACCCAACTTCCAAGAAGGTACCTTCAACGTAATGTTTCTTGTGGACAGCCACACAATCACCCACTCTTCGGTCCGGACCATTCATACGTTTCCTGTCAGCCTCACGTTTATACTTGTTGCCCATATTCATCAAGTTATTTTGAATTTTCCGCCATATAGATGACAATGATGACGAAAAACATTCCTCCTCAGGGATACCAGAAGTTTCAGAACCAGAAAATGTGCCAAACTGCGAGTGAAACCCATATGCCCCAAAAAACTGCGACTTACCAGTGGACTCCTGTCTACGATTGTTTATGGCAAACTCTGCCAAAGACAAAAACGAAGGCCATTCCTCCTGGTTCTCAGAGACAAAACATCTCAAGTAAGTCTTCAGACTTTGATTAGTGTGTCCATCTGTCAGTTCGACTGAGGATGAAAAGCCAAAAAAAAGGACAGTTGTACCCCCAGTCGAGTACAGAACGCTTTCCAGAATCTGGACACAAACTGAGTCCCACGATCTGAGACCACATCAGAGGGAATGCCATGGAGTTTCACGATGTTGTCAACAAACACTTGTGCAAGTGTTTTAGCATTAAGTAGGCCCGGCAACGCTATAAAGTGCACCATTTTACTAAAGCGATCAACTACCACCAGAATAACTGTCTTTCCTGAAGAATTAGGTAGATCAGTGATAAAATCCATGGATAAGTGAGTCCATGGTCTGGACGGTATGGGCAACGGAAGTAGAGATCCGGAAGGCAGAGTATGTGTCACCTTAGCACGTGCTCCAGGTACTACAGACACATAGTCCTCAACACATTTACGCAACCCTGGCCACCAGAATCTATGAGAAATGAGGTCGGCAGTGGATCTACCCCCAGGGTGTCCCATAAGAACCATACAGTGATGTTCCTCAAACACCTTGTGATGCAATTCCGATGGCACAAGCAGTTTCCCAGAGGGACAAGAATCCGGTGCATCTCCCTGAGCCTCTAACACCTTTAACTCTAGGTCAGGGTAATGTCATGCCCTGCTCTGACTATGTGCGGAGGTCGGCCAGAATAGCAGCACATGTTTAGTTTTTTGTTTTGTTTTGGAGTCGTGCTAGATCCGCCTCCCTTCAGGTGCACTCGGTGGGGTCTTTGGTTTAAATCATACTTAATCCCAGTGTTTCGTGCAGGTTATTGAAATCAGTCTGGCCTTGGAAGCAAGGAAGGAAGGATTGTCTGTTCCGGCTCAGATAAGATAAGTTTGGTTTCTGTTTTAGTTGTTTGCTGTCTAGGCTGTTTGTGTTACGTCTGTCCCCTCCAGGTTCTGAGGGAGCAGGCTGCCCCTATTCCCCTTTCACCATCTGAGGGATTCTAGGGTATTTTCAGCCCAGGCACGAGGACACATTATTCCCACCTTAAGGGTCTGAATGTGGGCTTAGCAGTGTAGGGAGAGATGTCAGGGATTCGCTAGGAGGTGACCTTTCCCCAGCTTCTCGCCTAGAAACTTATTGCTTGGTTTATCTGTGTATCTGAGATTCTGTCCGCCGTGACATTATAACCCGCCAATACTTTGACTGTCATTACTCAGCGGTTTTGTGATGGCGTCAATTGATGCGTTAGATGACCGCATGCAGGGATTATCCCTAGAGGTTGCGGATCTGCGTAATTCGGTCACACGGTGTCAGAATGCTCTGGCATCAGGTGCAGGTCAAATTTGTGGGGAGCCTAAAGTCACTCTTCCTGATAGATTTGCAGGGGGAAAGGATGACTTTATCCGTTTAAGAGAGTCATGCAAATTGTATTTTCGGCTGCGTCCTTCGTCGTCAGGTGATGAAAGTCAGAGGATAGGTATAATCATTTCTCTGCTTAAAAGGGACGCGCTATCCTGGGCCTTTTCTCTGTCGCCCGGTTCTCGGGCCCTCCGGTCAGTGGAGGAATTTTTTGAGGCCCTGGGATTAATCTACTATGACCCAGATCGGGTCTCGATGGCGGAATCGAAATTACGTAATTTATTACAGGGTGAACATACTGCAGAGGCTTACTGCGTTGAGTTTAGGAGATGGGCTACCGAGTCAGAGTGGAATGACCCCGTGTTACGTAGTCAGTTTTGTCAGGGGTTATGAGATTGAAAGATGCCCTTGCTTTTCATGAGTACCCAGATTCTTTGGAGAATGCAATGTCTTTGGCAGTACGGTTAGATATACATATTAGAGAGAGGTGTAGGGCTCCCTCCGCGCAAGGGATCCCTTCTGTGAGTGGTTTCGTCTCTACTGCTTCCCAGGGTGATGTTACAGGTAACTCTGGGGTAGGGGAGGAACCCATGCAGCTGGGTCAGGTTTCTTTCTGTTCTGGTAGTAGAGACTTTAGGAAATTGCATAAACTATGGTACTACTGTGGGAAAAGTGTTCATTTTATTTTTGCTTGCCCTTTTGTTAACCGCCTCCGGACCGCCGAACGCACCGACGCGTCCTGGAGGTGGTCGATTCATTCCTCCTGGACGCATATACGCGACCTCTCGCGAGACGCGAGATTTCGGTCAGATGATCGTCGCTGGCAGGTTGCTGATTTTTAAAAAATCGAATCAGAAGCCATCTAACACCTTATATTTATAAATATAAGGTGTTAAATGGCTTCTCTGCTGGTCCTTTTGGTCGGTTGGTTCCAGCAGAGGAGCAGACATCACTGTGAGTACCCACCAACACCACACTTAGCCCCCAGATCACCCTCCATCACCCCCATTAACCCCTTGATCGCCCCCTGTCAATCACCTAGTGAAAGGGAAAAAAGTGATCAGTGTAAACTGTCACTTTTTTTTTTTCACTTGTATTGACTGATAGTTTTAGGATAGTTTAGGTCCCTTGGTTAGGTAGTTAGTGCCCAGCCCACCGCACCGTAGTCACTTATTCGCTGATTAGCGTATCGCTAATCAGCATTTGTACTTTTATAGTATCTGTAAGTGATCAGAACTGATCACAGTCAGATCTACAGGGAGTGCAGAATTATTAGGCAAGTTGTATTTTTGAGGATTAATTTTATTATTGAACAACAACCATGTTCTCAATGAACCCAAAAAACTCATTAATATCAAAGCTGAATATTTTTGGAAGTAGTTTTTCGTTTGTTTTTAGTTTTAGCTATTTTAGGGGGATATCTGTGTGTGCAGGTGACTATTACTGTGCATAATTATTAGGCAACTTAACAAAAAACAAATATATACCCATTTCAATTATTTATTTTTACCAGTGAAACCAATATAACATCTCAACATTCACAAATATACATTTCTGACATTCAAAAACAAAACAAAAACAAATCAGTGACCAATATAGCCACCTTTCTTTGCAAGGACACTCAAAAGCCTGCCATCCATGGATTCTGTCAGTGTTTTGATCTGTTCACCATCAACATTGCGTGCAGCAGCAACCACAGCCTCCCAGACACTGTTCAGAGAGGTGTACTGTTTTCCCTCCTTGTAAATCTCACATTTGATAATGGACCACAGGTTCTCAATGGGGTTCAGATCAGGTGAACAAGGAGGCCATGTCATTAGATTTTCTTCTTTTATACCCTTTCTTGCCAGCCACGCTGTGGAGTACTTGGACGCGTGTGATGGAGCATTGTCCTGCATGAAAATCATGTTTTTCTTGAAGGATGCAGACTTCTTCCTGTACCACTGCTTGAAGAAGGTGTCTTCCAGAAACTGGCAGTAGGACTGGGAGTTGAGCTTGACTCCATTCTCAACCCGAAAAGGCCCCACAAGCTCATCTTTGATGATACCAGCCCAAACCAGTACTCCACCTCCACCTTGCTGGCGTCTGAGTCGGACTGGAGCTCTCTGCCCTTTACCAATCCAGCCACGGGCCCATCCATCTGGCCCATCAAGACTCACTCTCATTTCATCAGTCCATAAAACCTTAGAAAAATCAGTCTTGAAATATTTCTTGGCCCAGTCGTGACGTTTCAGCTTGTGTGTCTTGTTCAGTGGTGGTCGTCTTTCAGCCTTTCTTACCTTGGCCATGTCTCTGAGTATTGCACACCTTGTGCTTTTGGGCACTCCAGTGATGTTGCAGCTCTGAAATATGGCCAAACTGGTGGCAAGTGGCATCTTGGCAGCTGCACGCTTGACTTTTCTCAGTTCATGGGCAGTTATTTTGCGCCTTGGTTTTTCCACACGCTTCTTGCGACCCTGTTGACTATTTTGAATGAAACGCTTGATTGTTCGATGATCACGCTTCAGAAGCTTTGCAATTTTAAGAGTGCTGCATCCCTCTGCAAGATATCTCACTATTTTTGACTTTTCTGAGCCTGTCAAGTCCTTCTTTTGACCCATTTTGCCAAAGGAAAGGAAGTTGCCTAATAATTATGCACACCTGATATAGGGTGTTGATGTCATTAGACCACACCCCTTCTCATTACAGAGATGCACATCACCTAATATGCTTAATTGGTAGTAGGCTTTCGAGCCTATACAGCTTGGAGTAAGACAACATGCATAAAGAGGATGATGTGGTCAAAATACTCATTTGCCTAATAATTCTGCACGCAGTGTATAATAGTATTAGTGTCACCTTAGCTCGCCCTCCACCCAAAACGCAGTGTTTGCCCGATCAGGCCTGATCGGTCGCCCACACGTGCGTTCACCCACGCCCGCCCCACCGCAGTGACAAAAAATATATATTTTTTTGATCACTGCAGAATCACTTTACAAGCACTGCGGCGATAAAAAAATTAGTTTTGATATTTTTTATCAATTGCAGCGGCCTCCGGTACTTCGCTAGCCTCCCATTTGTAAGACAGGCTTGCTTTTTTTCTTGGGTAGTCTCTGGGTAGTATTCTTCTGAAGAGGCCTACAGGATTCTGACCCAGTCGGATGAGGAATGGGAACCCTCATCTGACGAATCTAGCGGGTCAGAATATGAACTTGTAGAAAGCAGTGGCAGTCTGACCCAAAGTTCGGACGAGGAGGTTGAGGTCCCTGATAGCACCAGGCGTACCCGGCCCCGTGTCGCTAGACCACAGGTTGTGCAGGATCCGTTTCAAAGGCAGCAGAGTGGGGCTGGCGCTGTCGGATTACGTGGTGAGGCATACACCAGCAGCGCAGCCAATCCTGGACCTAGTACCAGCACTGCCGTACAACATGGTGAAGTGGCGAGCACCAGAAGAGCAGTTGAAGCTGGTACGGTGGCACGTGCAGTAGTTACCCCGTCGCAGCCACCGCAAAGACAGGCCCGTAGAGCCCCTAGAGTCCCTGAGGTGCTGGCAAACCCTGATTGGCAGTCCCCAACTTCAGCCGCACCTGTAGTTCCCCCTTTCACCGCCCAGTCTGGAGTTCGGGTTGAGACAGCTCAGATCGGTTCGGCACTGGGATTTTTTGAGCTGTTCTTGACTGCGGAGCTCTTGGACTTAGTCGTGGCAGAAACAAATCGGTATGCCACTCAATTTATAGCCGCCAACCCGGGAAGCTTTTATGTCCAGCCTTTCCGGTGGAAACCAGTCCAAGTTTCCGAAATTAAAATTTTTCTGGGCCTTCTCCTGAACATGGGTCTAACCAAAAAGCATGAATTGCGGTCATATTGGTCCACGAACCCATATCATCACATGCCCATGTTCTCTGCTGCTATGTCCAGGACACGTTTTGAGACCATCCTGCGTTTCCTGCACTTTAGCGACAACACCACCTCCCGTCCCAGAGGCCACCCAGCTTTTGACCGGCTCCACAAAATTCGGCCCCTCATAGACCACTTCAACCAGAAATTTGCAGATTTGTATACCCCTGAGCAAAACATCTGCGTAGACGAGTCCCTAATACATTTTACCGGGCGCCTTGGCTTCAAACAATACATCCCAAGCAAGCGTGCCCGGTATGGGGTCAAATTGTATAAGCTCTGTGAAAGGGCCACAGGCTATACCCACAAATTTCGGATCTATGAGGGAAAAGATCAGACCCTGGAGCCGGTCGGTTGCCCTGACTACCTGGGGAGCAGTGGGAAGACAGTCTGGGACTTGGTGTCACCCTTATTTGGCAAGGGGTACCATCTTTATGTGGAAATTTTTACACAAGTGTGCCCCTCTTCAGGCATTTATTCCTAGAACAGATTGGCTGCTGTGGCACCGTGCGACCTAGTCGCCGGTGCTTCCCCCAATGGCTCGTTACCACCTGTCTTGCAAGGGTGGAGAGGGCTGCCTTGTGAAGAACTGCTCGCGGTGAAATGAAGAGACAAGCGTGACGTTTACATGCTCTCCTCCATTCACGCAGACACGACAATACAAATTGAACGGGCAACCCGTGTCATTGAAAAGCCCCTCTCAGTCCACGACTATAATGCGCTCATGGGAGGGGTGGACTTCAATGACCAGATGATGGCTCCCTATTTAGTTTCCTGACGCACCAGACGCTGGTATAAGAAGGTGTCTGTATATTTGATTCAATTAGCTGCTTATAATAGTTTTGTTCTCTACAGTAAGGCTGGGAGAACACGATCCTTCCTCAAATTTCAGGAAGAGATCATCGAGAACCTCCAGTATCCAGGAGGTTCCGTGGCCCCAACCACCAGTGTAGTGAGCCGTCTACACGAGCGACATTTCCCCAATGTCGTTGCTGGTACCTCAACCCAACCGTCACCCCGAAAAAAATGTTGTGTCTGTAGCAGGAGTGGAATAAGGCGTGACACCCGCTATTTCTGTCCTGACTGCCCTGCCCTATGCTTAGGGGAGTGTTTCCGGAAGTACCACACACAGGTACACCTAGCATAGGGATTGCATCTCACAGGACAGGCACACAGGGCTATTAGGGCCCTTTTACTCACAGCTGCTGCAAACCTCTCCTTTCACCTGGGATAAAGTGCATAATGTACTTCGCCACATCTTTGGGCGATTTGCGCTTTGCACATTGTCCCATGGGGAAGGAGAGGTTTGTCCTATAAAGGTAAAAAAAAAAAAAAACACCAGTAAGCAAAAAAAGTTAATGTTCAGTTCAATAAAGTTTATATGTTCTGTTCAAAAGTTATTATAAAGTTAATAAATTTATTGCGTTGCGGCCTGGTTTTTTCTTTTTTGTTTTGTTTTTTTTACCTTCCAGGTGGACCAACCGATGAACCAGCTGCAGCACTGATGTGCATTCGGACAGAAACATTGCGCTGCTGTCAGATTACACAAAAGTCAGTGTATGCGGCGCTGCAAGACGAGATTTCTCCTCTGCAGTAAAAGATACGTTTGCCGAGGCATATGAGATGAGGAGGCGGCGGTGTTCATATACTTTGGCAAACACTTTGTATATAAAAAAAAAATTAAAAATCCTGGCAATGATTTATTCATTCACATCGATTGATGTGAATGGAGAAATCTGGTTTGCCAGGGCATACGAGCTAAGTGGGTATGGATGTTGGGTGGAGCTCCTATGTCCTGGCAGACGCCTTTCCCCTCCTTTTTTTTTTTTTGGCAGAGATTTTTTCATCCACATTGATCGATGCGAATGAAGAAATCTGTGCCGTTCATTTTTTCTTTCAGCCCAGATGCTGAACGGAAAAAAAAAATATCTCATTACCCGTATGCTCAATATAAGGAGAATAGCAGAAACTCCTAATGCTGGCCATACATGTAATGATTGCGGAGACCCTTAAATGCCAGGGCAGTACAAACACCCCACAAATGACCCCATTTTGTAAAGAAGACACCCCAAGGTATTCCGTGAGGGGCATGGCGAGTTCCTAGAATTTTTATTTATTTTTGTCACAAGTTATTTATTTTTTGTCACAAGTTAGCGGAAAATGATGATTTTTTTCTTTTTTTTTCTTACAAAGTCTCATATTCCACTAACTTGTGACAAAAAATAAAAACTTCCATGAACTCACTATGCCCATCACGAAATACCTTGGGATGTCTTCTTTCCAAAATGGGGTCACTTGTGGCGTAGTTATACTGCCCTGGCATTCTAGGGGCCCTAATGTGTGGTAAGTAGTTTGAAATCAAAATGTGTAAAAAATGACCTGTGAAATCCTAAAGGTGCTCTTTGGAATGTGGGCCCCTTTGCCCACCTAGGCTGCAAAAAAGTGTCACACATCTGGTATTGCGGTACTCAGGAGAAGTTGGGCAATGTGTTTTGGGGTGTCATTTTACATATACCCATGCTGGGTGAGAGAAATATCTTGGCAAAAGACAACTTTTCCCATTTTTTTTATACAAAGTTGGCATTTGACCAAGATATTTATCTCACCCAGCATGGGTATATGTAAAATGACACCCCAAAACACATTGCCCAACTTCTCCTGAGTACGGCAATACCACATGTGTGACACTTTTTTGCAGCCTAGGTGGGCAAAGGGGCCCACATTCCAAATAGCACCTTTAGGATTTCACAGGTCATTTTTTACACATTTTGATTTCAAACTACTTACCACACATTAGGGCCCCTAGAATGCCAGGGCAGTATAACTACCCCACAAGTGACCCCATTTTGAAAAGAAGACACCCCAAGGTATTCCGTGAGGGGCATGGCGAGTTCCTAGAATTTTTTATTTTTTGTCACAAGTTAGCGGAAAATGATGATTTTTTTTTTTTTCTTACAAAGTCTCATAATACACTAACTTGTGACAAAAAATAAAAAATTCAAGGAACTCGCCATGCCCCTCACGGAATACCTTGGGGTGTCTTCTTTCCAAAATGGGGTCACTTGTGGCGTAGTTATACTGCCCTGGCATTCTAGGGGCCCTAATGTGTGGTAAGTAGTTTGAAATCAAAATGTGTAAAAAATGACCTGTGAAATCCTAAAGGTGCTCTTTGGAATGTGGGCCCCTTTGCCCACCTAGGCTGCAAAAAAGTGTCACACATCTGGTATTGCCGTACTCAGGAGAAGTTGGGGAATATGTTTTGGGGTGTCATTTTACATATACCCATGCTGGGTGAGATAAATATCTTGGTCAAAAATGGGAAAAGTTGTCTTTTGCCAAGATATTTCTCTCACCCAGCATGGGTATATGTAAAATGACACCCCAATACACATTCCCCAACTTCTCCTGAGTACGGCAATACCAGATGTGTGACACTTTTTTGCAGCCTAGGTGGGCAAAGGGGCCCACATTCCAAAGAGCACCTTTAAGATTTCACCGGCCATTTTTTACAGATTTTGATTTCAAACTACTTTGCACGCATTTGGGCCCCTAAAATGCCAGGGCAGTATAACTACCCCACAAGTGACCCCATTTTGGAAAGAAGACACCCCAAGGTATTTCGTGATGGGCATAGTGAGTTCATGGAAGTTTCTATTTTTTGTCACAAGTTAGTGGAATATGACACTTTGTAAGAAAAAAATAAATAAATAAATCATAATTTTCTGCTAACTTGTGACAAAAAATAAAAAGTTCTATGAACTCACTATGCCCATCAGCGAATATCTTAGGGTGTCTACTTTCCGAAATGGGATCATTTGTGGGGTGTTTGTACTGTCTGGCCATTGTAGAACCTCAGGAAACATGACAGGTGCTCAGAAAGTCAGAGCTGCTTCAAAAAGCGGAAATTCACATTTTTGTACCATAGTTGGTAAACGCTATAACCTTTACCCAAACCATTTTTTTTTTTTACCCAAACATTTTTTTTTTAACAAAGACATGTAGAACAATAAATTTTGAGAAAAATTTATATATGGATGTCGTTGTTTTTGCAAAATTTTACAACTGAAAGTGGAAAATGTCATTTTTTGGGAAAAAAATCTTAAAATTTCGATTAATAACAAAAAAAGTAAAAATGTCAGCAGCAATGAAATACCACCAAATGAAAGCTCTATTAGTGAGAAGAAAAGGAGGTAAAATTCATTTGGGTGGTAAGTTGCATGACCGAGCAATAAACGGTGAAAGTAGTGTAGGTCAGAAGTGTAAAAAGTGGCCTGGTCATTAAGGGGGTTTAAGGTAGGGGAGCTGAGGTGGTTAAACCGCATGTTGAAGAGAGAAAGAAAAAAAAAACTTTCCTGACTCTTGGTAGCGTGAATGGTGTGGTGGAGCAGGCAGGTATGCAAGCTCCCTGTAATACCTGTTTTCCCCTTCCAGCTATGGTGGCGCTAGACTTAAGTGAATTTTTTGTTGAAGTATTCCTTGACTGTGGTGCTGGGGTAAACCTTATTGACTTTCTTTTTCTTCAAAATCTGGGTCTAAGTACTCGCACTTTAGAAAGAGAGATTCCGTTTTTTGCAATTGATTCTTCCCCTCTTTCTCAAAGGAGTCTCACTCATATTGCTCATGGTATTCACTTAAGGGTGGGTGATTCACATGTTGAGATTATATCTCGTTTTGTCATGAAGGATTTGCCGGCTCCTATAGTTTTGGGGTTACCATGGTTGACTAAACATAACCCAATTATAGATTGGCAAGCGAGACAAATCATTGGTTGGAGTGAATTTTGTTCAGATAATTGTCTTGGCACATCTATCTCTGGTGTGTCCACTACGGCTTTACCTCAGTATCTCTCAGATTTTGCAGATGTCTTTTCAGAGGGTGGGGCTCAGGAATTGCCCCCTCATCGTGACTATGATTGTCCAGTTAATCTCATCCCAGGGGCTAAGTTGCCAAAGTCTCGGCTTTACAACCTTTCTCAACCCGAAAGAGAGGTCATGCGGAAGTATATCCCTGAGAGTTTGGCAAAAGGTCATATTAGGCTATCTAAGTCTCCGGTGGCAGTAGGTTTGTTCTTTGTAAAAAAGAAGGATGGATCGCTGAGACCTTGTTTGGATTTCCGGGAATTGAACCGTATTACGGTCCGGGATCCATATCCCCTGCCTTTGATCTCTGACCTTTTTGATCAGATTGTTGGAGCCAAGGTGTTCTCCAAGTTGGATTTGAGAGGGGCCTACAATCTGATCAGAATCAAGGAAGGGGATGAGTAGAAAACGGCCTTAAATACGCACAAGGGTCATTTTGAGAATCTGGTTATGCCTTTTGGGTTGACGAACGCGCCAGCGGTATTTCAGCGATTCGTCCATGACATTTTCCATCATTTGGTGGGGAGGTTCCTGGTGGTTTAATTGGATGACATTTTAATTTACTCTCCTGATCTGAAGACCCATCAGGATCATGTGAGATCAGGTTTTGACGATCCTTCGGGAGAATAAATTCTATGCCAAATTGGAGAAATGTGTGTTTTCGGTGCAGGAGCTTCCGTTTTTGGGATATCTGCTTTCTGACTCTGGTTTTCGTATGGACCCCGAAAATGTCCGGTCGGTTCTGGAATGGGACCGACCAGAGAATCAGAAAGTTGTGATGCGGTTTTTGGGGTTTACTAATTATTATAGAAAATTTATTTAGAACTATTCTACCATTGTAAGACCTCTCACTGATATGACTAAGAAGGGCCCCGACGTCTCGGTCTGGTCGGATGAGGCATTGCAGGCCTTTTCGGCTATTAAGGAGGGTTTTGCGTCTGCTCCCATTCTGGTGCAGCCCGATGTGTCTCAGCCATTCGTGGTGGAGGTTGATGCATCAGAAGTGGGGGTTGGAGCGGTGCTGTCGCAGGGTTCATCTCCTGGCAAATGGGTCCCATGTGCTTTTTTTCTCCAAGAAGCTCTCGGTCGCAGAGAAGAATTATGATGTTGGAGATAGAGAGTTGCTGGCTATCAAGTTGGCCTTTGAGGAATGGCGTCACTGGTTACAGTATATACAGATCCAAAAAATGCAAACAGTCGGCACTCCTCCTCATGTATCGTGGTGCTCGCGTCCAGGGTGGAAAACAACCCGCTTCAATATTTAAAGGAAAAGACCGGCACTTCACTCCTTGTTGGTAATTGTGTTGCTTTATTGAAAGCATAGATACAGCGCTACAAGCGACACGTGTTTCGGCTCGAATGCGAGCCTTTGTCAAGCATAGTGTGCATTGTTACAAACACATTTAAATAGTGCGCCATCACCGGCGTCAAACGTGTTGACGTCACATCACCATGGTAACTTGTATACACAAAACATAAAATTACAACAGAAGACGTGGTGCATAAGACATTATAATACATGATCACAATGCTAATAGATATTTTATAGCTATCTGCATGAAGGAAAAATACAAGAGGTGAGCCAGCAAACATGTGATACAAACAGACAAAATCCATTTAAGCCAGAAAAAAATAATTACCCTGAGATGTGTTTATCTCGTACAGGCTACACTTGGATCAAGGGTTTCCAATCTTGTCATTTTTTGTACCATTTTTTCTGTGACTAGATGAATATGAATATAAAGTTAAAATTAAAACATAGTAATGTAAATACAAATGAAAAAACTAAACATCATCAATTGTCTACAAAAATGCGCTCAATTCATACTCCCGATTAAGACCCCTTGGTTCAAGAGTTTGCAGAATGTGGATCCAAAAACGTTCCCGTTTTTTAAGCATTAGCAACCTGTTGCCACCTCTACGGGGTTGTTGAACCTGCTCAATGATCTGGAATCTTAATTGTGATACATTGTGAGAACATCTATCAAAATGAAAGGGAATTGGTAATAGCAGATTTTTCTTCCGTATACTGGACTTGTGGTTACTGAACCTATCCTTCATTCTGGTAGATGTCTCACCAATGTACACAAGGCCACAAGGGCACTTCAACAGGTACACTATATAATTGCTATCACAGGTAAAAAAGCCTGTGACTGGGAATTTGTTACCTGTGTGCGGATGGGAAAATGATTCACCCTTAATCACTGCCGAACAATGGACACACTGCAAACAAGGGAAGGTGCCCTTTTTAGGAGTAGAAAGAAAGAGTTGGCGTGGCATATTCATAGTACCACCTATGTCTGCTTTAACAATTGTGTCCCTAATATTTTTTGTTCTTTTATAGCAGATCATAGGAATATCTCTGAATTCAACAACATCTGGGTAAGCCGCACGCATAATCCCCCAATGTTTATTGATCACGTGGCAGAACTTATTGATCCATGGATGATATTTGACAATGAACGGTAACCGTCTATTGTCGCTACAAGGTTTTCTTATGTCAACTCTGCCACTACATTTCTTTATTCCAGAATCCAACAAGGATCTCGGATAGCCCCTGGAGGAGAATTTGTCTGCCATCTCTTCCAATCTAAATTTCCCTCAATGATTCATCTGACACAATTCTTTCAACTCGTCTGAACTGTGAGAGAGGCAAAGATTTCTTAACTGATGGCGAGTGATTGCTGGAATAATGTAACAGGCTATTTTTGTCAGTTTTTTTAATGTGCAAATCGGTCTGTATGAAGTTGTCAGGGCCTTTTATTACCCAGGTGTCCAAAAAGTTAATTTTGTTCAGATCACTTTGAACTGTGAAAGATAATTCAGGCCATATATTGTTCAAATATTCAGTAAACTGCTCGAGGGACTCGCCGCCGCCCGGCCATACGCAAAAAATGTAGTCTATAAAACGACGCCAAAAATACAGGATTGCATATGTAGTGAATTGTTGTATATGAAATGTTCTTCAAACCAGGCCATATAGCTATTTGCGTATGGCGGTGCGGCGTGCGAGCCCATCGCGGTCCCCCGTTTCTGCTGGAAGAATGTGTCCTGGAATAAAAAATAATTCTCCTCCAAAACCAATTTAAGTAATTGTAGAAAAAAATGTTTTTCTTGTATGGTGTAGTTGGAAGATTCCAGGATCCATTCCACAGCAATAAGGCCCTTCACATGTTCAATTGATGTGTACAAACTGCATACATCATATATAACTAAAAAATCTCCTGTCTCAAGATGTACGCTTTTAATATCAGACAAGAATTGGTTGGTGTCTAATAAAAGTGGCCTCCAATGATTCTATTTTGTCTGCACCTGCCATGCTTATAGAGAAAGTACTAACTCCGCTGACAAAAAAAAACTCCTTTTTTATTAGACACCAACCAATTCTTGTCTGATATTAAAAGCGTACATCTTGAGAAAGGAGATTTTTTAGTTATATATGATGTATGTAGTTTGTACACATCAATTGAACATGTGAAGGGCCTTATTGCTGTGGAATGGATCCTGGAATCTTCCAACTACACCATAAAAGAAAAAAGTTTTTTTCTACAATTACTTAAATTGGTTTTGGAGGAGAATAATTTTTTATTCCAGGACACATTCTTCCAGCAGAAACGGGGGACCGCGATGGGCTCGCACGCCGCAATGCCATACGCAAATAGCTATATGGCCTGGTTTGAAGAACATTTCATATACAACAATTTACTACATATGCAATCCTGTATTTTTGGCGTCGTTTTATAGACGACATTTTTTGCGTATGGCCGGGCGGCGGCGAGTCCCTCGAGCAGTTTACTGAATATTTGAACAATATATGGCCTGAATAATCTTTCACAGTTCAAAGTGATCTGAACAAAATTAACTTTTTGGACACCTGGGTAATAAAAGGCCCTGACAACTTCATACAGACCGATTTGCACATTAAAAAAACAAACAAAAAAAAGCTGTTACATTATTCCAGCAATCACTCACCATCAGTTAAGAAATCTTTGCCTCTCTCACAGTTCAGACAAGTTGAAAGAATTGTGTCAGATGAATCATTGAGGGAAATTAGATTGGAAGAGATGGCAGACAAATTCTCCTCCAGGGGCTATCCGAGATCCTTGTTGGATTCTGGAATAAAGAAATGTAGTGGCAGAGTTGACATAAGAAAACCTTGTAGCGACAATAGATGGTTACCGTTCATTGTCAAATATCATCCATGGATCAATAAGTTTTGCCACGTGATCAATAAACATTGGGGGATTATGCGTGCGGCTTACCCAGATGTTGTTGAATTCAGAGATATTCCTATGATCTGCTATAAAAGAACAAAAAATATTAGGGACACAATTGTTAAAGCAGACATAGGTGGTACTATGAATATGCCACGCCAACTCTTTCTTTCTACTCCTAAAAAGGGCACCTTCCCTGGTTTGCAGTGTGTCCACTGTTCGGCAGTGATTAAGGGTGAATCCTTTTCCCATCCGCACACAGGTAAAAAAATTCCCAGTCAGAGGCTTTTTTACCTGTGATAGCAATTATGTAGTGTACCTGTTGAAGTGCCCTTGTGTACATTGGTGAGACATCTACCAGAATGAAGGATAGGTTCAGTAACCACAAGTCCAGTATACGGAAGAAAAATCTGCTATTACCAATTCCCTTTCATTTTGATAGATGTTCTCACAATGTATCACAATTAAGATTCCAGATCATTGAGCAGGTTCAACAACCCCGTTCAACGTGGCAAAAGGTTGCTAATGCTTAAAAAACAGGAACGTTTTTGGATCCACACTCTGCAAACTCTTGAACCAAGGGGTCTTAATCGGGAGTATGAATTGAGCGCATTTTTGAAGACAATTGATGATGTTTAGTTTTTTCATTTGTATTTACATTACTATGTTTTAATTGTAATTTTATATTCATCTAGTCACAGAAAAAATGAAAAAAAATGACAAGATTGGAAACCCTTGATCCAAGTGTAGCCTGTACGAGATAAACACATCTCAGGGTAATTATTTTTTTTCGGCTTAAATGGATTTTGTCTGTTTGTATCACATGTTTGCTGGCTCACCTCTTGTATTTTTCCTTCATGCAGATAGCTATAAAAATATCTATTAGCATTGTGATCATGTATTATAATGTCTTATGCACCACGTCTTCTGTTGTAATTTTATGTTTTGTGTATACAAGTTACCATGGTGATGTGACGTCAACACGTTTGACGCCAGTGATGGCGCACTATTTAAATGTGTTTGTAACAATGCACACTATGCTTGACAAAGGCTCGCATTCGAGCCGAAACACGTGTCGCTTGTAGCGCTGTATCTATGCTTTCAATAAAGCAACACAATTACCAACAAGGAGTGAAGTGCCGGTTTTTTCCTTTGAGTATATACAGATCATAAGAATTTGGCTTACCTGCAATCTGCCAAGCGTCTGAACCCTAGACAGGCCAGATGGTCACTGTTTTTTACCAGGTTCAATTTTGTGGTTACCTTTCGCCCGGGGGTTAAGAACGTCAAAGCAGATGCCTTGTCTCGCAGCTTTCCTGGGGGAGGTGATTTAGAGGATCCTGCTCCAATTTTGGCTGATGGGGTGGTAGTCTCCGCTCTGTACCCCGAATTGGAGATGGAGGTGTTCGGAGCCCAGGAGGGGGCTCCTGGTTCTTGTCCCCCAGGGAGGTTGTTTGTTCCTGAAGGTCTGCGATACAAGGTATTCAAGGAACATCACGATACTGTCCTTGCTGGACATCCTGGTGGTAAGTCCACCTGTGACCTGGTGTCCCGGAGGTTCTGGTGGCCAGGGTTACGTAAGAGCATTGAGGATTACGTGGCAGCTTGTGAAATCTGTGCTCGGTCAAAGGTTGCTCATATTCGACCGGCTGGTTCACTTCTTCCTTTGTCTATTCCGTCTCGTCCTTGGACGCACTTGTCTATGAACTTTATTACATATCTGCCGAGTTCCTCCGGGAGATCAGTAATTTTGGTGGTAGTTGACCGTTTCAGTAAAATGGCTCACTTTATATCATTAACTAGTCTGCCTAATGCCAAGACTCTTGCGCAGATTTTTGTTGATAATATTGTGAAATTGCATGGTATTCCTTCGGATGTGGTCTCTGATAGGGGCACGCAGTTTGTCTCCAGGTTTTGGAGGGCGTTCTGCTCTCGGCTTGGCATTCAACTTTCGTTCTCTTCGGCTTTTCATCCGCAGTCGAATGGACAGACAGAGCGTACTAACCAAAACCTGGAGACCTACTTGAGGTGCTTTGTGGCTGAGAATCAGGAGGACTGGTCCTCATTCTTGTCCCTAGCAGAATTTGCTTTGAATAACCGTAGGCAGGAGTCCACGGGTAAGTCGCTATTTTTTGGCGCATACGGTTTTCATCCTCAGTTTGGTACCTTTTCTGGGACTAGTTCCTCTGGGATGCCAGAGGAGGAGAGATTTTCTTCTGCCTTGTCTTCTATCTGGTGGAGGATCCAAGTGAATTTGGAGAAGATGGGTGAGAGGTATAAGCGAATGGCTGACAAGAGATGTGTGACTGGTCCGGGCCTGTGTGTGGGTGATCTGGTGTGGTTGTCCACTAAAAATATTAAACTGAGAGTGCCAGCTTGGAAACGGGTTCCAAAATTTATTGGTCCGTACAAAATATCTGCGGTGATCAATCCAGTAGCGTTTCGGCTGGATCTTCCGCAGACTTGGAGGATCCACGATGTGTTCCACAGGTCTTTACTGAAAAAATACGTGAAACCGGTGGAACCATCGCTATTGCCCCCTCCTCCTGTTCTGGTCAATGGAAATTTAGAGTTCGAGATCTCCAGGGTTCTCGACTCTAGAGTTCTTCGGTGTTCCCTTCAGTACCTGGTACACTGGAGGGGATACGGCACTGAGGAGAGGATGTGGGTTCCGGCGCTGGATGTCAGTGCCAGCCGACTGGTGAGGACTTTTCACAGATCTCACCCGGATAAGGTTGGTCCGGGGTGTCCGGAGGTCACCCGTAGAAGGGGGGGTACTGTCATGCCCTGCTCTGACTATGTGCGGAGGTTGGACAGATTAGCAGCACATGTTTAGTTTTTTGGAGTCGTGCTAGATCCGCCTCCCTTCAGGTGCACTGGGTGGGGTCATTGGTTTAAATCACACTCAATCCCAGTGTTCCGTGCGGGTTATAGAAATCAGTCTGGCCTTGGAAGCAAGGAAGGAAGGATTGTCTGTTCCGGCTCAGATAAGATAAGTTTGGTTTCTGTTTTTGTTGTTTGCTGTCTAGGCTGTTTGTGTTACGTCTGTCCCCTCCAGGTTCTGAGGGAGCAGGCTGCCCCTATTCCCCTTTCACCATCTCAGGGATTCTAGGGTATTTTCAGCCCAGGCACGAGGACACATTATTCCCACCTTAAGGGTCTGAATGTGGGCTTAGCAGTGTAGGGAGAGATGTCAGGGATTCGCTAGGAGGTGACCTTTCCCCAGCTTCTCGCCTAGAAACGTATTGGTTGGTTTATCTATGTATCTGAGATCCTGTCCGCCGTGACAGGTAAAGAGTGGATATTCACCACCCCTTCCGACAGTATAGGACTCGGATTTTCAAAATCACCACCTCCAGGAAAACTACGGGACAAGGCATCTGTTTGACGTTCTTACCCCCAGGACAATAGGTGACAATGACATTGAATCTGGTGAAAAACAAAGACCATCTGGCCTGTCTTGGGTTCAGTCATTTAGCCGACTCCAGGTAAGTCAGGTTTTTGTGATCTGTGAACACCGTGATCGTATGAATCGCCCCTTCCAACCAATGATGCCATTCCTCAGAAGCCAACTTTATGGCCAGTAACTCTCTGTGACCCACATCATAATTTCTCTCTGCAGAAGATAGTTTTTTAGAGAAAAAGGCACATGGACGCCATTTACCAGGTGACAGGCCCCGCGATAAAGATGCTCTTACCCCCACTTCAGACGCGTCCACTTCCACAATGAAAGGTTGTGATACATCCGGCTGCACCAATATAAGGGCAGAAAAGAAGCATTCCTTAATCGCAGAAAAGGCTCGCAACGCCGAATCAGACCACACTGAGACATCTGTCCCTTTCTTAGTCATGTCCGTTAAGGGTTTTACTATTGTGGAATAATTCTGAATACATTTTCGGTAACAGTTGGTGAAACCCAAAAACCGCATAAGAGTCTTCAGATTTTCGGGTCGATCCCAGTCCAATACAGCACGGACTTTCTCTGGATCCATTTGAAAACCTGAAGATGACAGCAGGTAGCCAAAAACTGCACCTAGTGTACAGCAAAAACACAAGGCTTCCGGTTCCGGCGCTGAGATGGAGGACGCGGAGTAAGTGAGCTCCGACCATCCCTCACCCATAACGAGCTCCGGACGCTACACACCGGCATTGCGAGGGTCGGGACAGTAACCCTGACCTCTCCAGAACGTCCTGGCACGAGGCCCATGAACAGATATCTGCTCCGGAGCAGCAGAAAACAAGTACGGAGCGGCGCTACACAAGCAGACATCAGCATACCAGGCAAGATGGAGGGCTCGGACCCTGCGTCCCCGTCGAGCGCTGTTGAAAGCGTCACAGATGCCCTAACAGGCTCGCAACCCGATGACCCTTTGGACATGGCCAAAATAAATTATAAATCACTGGCCATAGAAGTGGCCAGACATCTGGCGCCAGATATCAAGGAGACGCTCTCCAAAACACTGGCGATGTCCCTACAGCAGCTGCATGAGACTGTGGCGCAGCATGACACGTGCCTAGTGGACCTAGAGCAGCGGTGCACCTCATTAGAGGAGGAGAACTCCAAATCCAACCTGGCCATCCAGGAGTTACAGAATCATAACATCATATTGAGAGACTGTCTTGAGGACTTAGAGAACCGTTCCAGGCGGAATAATTTGAGACTCCTGGGTCTACCTGAGGTGGTGAAAGCGCAGGCCCTTAAAGAGATATGTGAAATTGACCTACCACGGGCCCTGGGGCTAGATGGAAAACACAAAGTTGAGCGAGGCGAGCACATCGGGTCGGACCGCCGCCAGACCCACACAGTTCACCTAACCGGAGCAGCAGCAACTCACTGCAGAGGCCCCGTCCAGTCATCATGCGGTACCTGGACTACTGCGACAAGGAGGCGATTCTTAGGGCCTACAGAACCAGGAGAGGTCCTTTGAAGATTAAGGGACAGGTCATACTGCTATTTGCGGATTACTCTGCTCAAGTTGCAAAACAAAGGAGGGAGTTTAGTGGCTTATGCTCGGCTTTGTACCGTCGTCAGATCAAGTTTCAGCTACAGTACCCGGCTACGTTGAGTGTGGCCATGCTAGATGGAACTACTGCTGTATTCGGCGACCCCTCTGCAGCGGCGGAGTCACTGCAGGACCTACTGACCGTTGAGGACATGCGAGATCTGGCTGACCGGGGTAGTATTAAATCTAAGCGGTGGGAGAGATCAAACAGCCCGGAGGGGAAACATCTTCCTCAGAGAGAACGAGGTCGCAGAGGCGGAGAAAAGCCTCCTGGAAGGGGCCGTATGTCTCGCGTCAGTTAAGGACTCAAATTTAGCCTGTTGTGGGTGTTTGCAATGTAGTGTTCGCCCAAGGGCAAGTGAGGTACTGATGATAGGTATCGTGGAAAAAAAGTTATTATTACTGGCGCTAATATGTTTTAATATTGTCACGGCTGTATGTGAGCAACAAGAGCATGCACAGTTATTAGAGCTACTGACCGGACCCAAACTAGGGAGGATAAAGGGTGACCCCTGTCAGACCCTCAAAGCTCTCCCTATCCTGCTAAAGCACATGCCCGGATCCAAATGGTGGAACGGGGCATGCCCACGTACCTAAGACTGATGACCACTGTAACCCCTACAATAGTGGAAGGGGCACGGCCACCGGTGCCCTGCTCAGTATATGGAGGGAACCGTGGCCGCCTCAGATCCAGTCAGAAAATAAACAGGTACACAACAATGTCTGCACACTTAGCTGAAGGGGCTGCAGCCGCAGAGAAGACGGATCCAAAGACAGCTGGCAATATCCGGAGTGCTTGCTGCAGCAGAACACAGGTCCAGTGAAATGAAAGCTAACAAGTGAAGATACTCAAGCAAGAGCTACAACTCAAATGAGAACTATAATCCACAGCCTAGAAAGGAGGAGGGGTGATTTAAAGGTTGGGAAATCAAACGCAGGAGGAACAGCTAGAAGGACTCCTCCAAGCTCTAGTAGTGACATCATCACAGGGGTGGAGAAACAGAGCTGTGAGAACGTCTCAAAACTCTGGTAGTGACAAATATATTTTGGTTTTAAGCATTTAATGGGGTTAAGCAGGCCGCTAACATCACCTGGTAGGTGACGTGCTATGATGTAATAGCAGAGTAATACATAGGTGGTGAGGGGCGGGAAGGCCCTGGCAGCTCAGAAAAAAGGAAGCCCCAATAACAAAGAAAATAAGGTGGAAGGGTAGGGTTATATTAACCGTTGCTGTTGACGGTCAACGTTCTAAAGTTACTATTTGAAGGGGGGGGGATTTTATTACAATTGCTGGGGATTTGTTGTCCTACTTTTCAAGGAGTTATATTCTATTCGAGTAGGTGAGAAGGATTTAGAGCCTTTCCAATTTATACTGTATAGCACTTAGGGAAATACAAACATGAAGGTCATATCCTGGAATGTTAAGGGCCTAAGGTCACCCCACAAGAGATGGATGGTGCTGCGTCACCTGAAGAGGGCCAATCCGGATATAGTGTTACTTCAGGAGACACACCTTGCAGAGGGCGATTTTGCAAGAATGAATAAAATGTGGGTAGGGAAAGTATACGGGTCGGCTTCGGTTGCCAAAAAAAGCTGGGGTATTAATCCTAATTAACAAAAATCTGAATTGCCAGGTTCTGGGATCAGCATCGGATGGAGGGGGACGACTGATCCAAATCCAGATTGTAGTTCAAGAAACCCATTATAGCATCTATAATGTTTATGGCCCCAACAAAAATAATGAGAATTTTTTTAAAGATCTAGAAACCAAACTATTGTCCGACCCCTGCACGAATAAAATAGTGGGGGGAGATTTCAATTCTGTGGTGAGAGATGTGGAAAATAGGCAGTGCGGTAACTCCCCAAAGGCAGCTACATGCAAACAGGACAGAGCATTAGGTAGGCTGATGGAAGGGGTGGTTTTGGTAGACCCATGGCGCCAATTGCATCCTGATGAAAGATTCTACTCCTTCTATTCTCACCCACAGGACTCCTGGTCGCGTATCGATTATATTTTGACCAGCACCATTTTGATGAAAAGGGTGGAAAAGGCTGATATTAGCGACTTGGTGATATCAGATCACTCCCCAATTTGGATACAGGTAAGGGATACATACCCCAAGGGACCCGACTATCTGTGGAGATTCCCTTCAAATTTGATAGCGAGTGAAGACTTTATCCACAAATTAATAGCATGGTGGGAGGAGTATATGGGTGACAATCAGGAGCATGCGGATTCACCGGAGCTGTTGTGGAATGCCTCTAAAGTGGTCATCCGGGGGAAAATTATGAGTTATGTTTTTGGGCTACGAAAACAAACTCAAACAAGATTTGAGCAAACTAGCCTGTTAGTAAGAAGCTCTTGCCAGGAATATAGGAGGAACCCCACAGCCCTTAACCCCTTAAGGACACAGCCTTTTTACACCTTAGGACCAGGCCATTTTTTGAAAATCTGACCAGAGTCCCTTTAAGTGCTGATAACTTTAAAACGGTTTGACTTATCCAGGCCGTTCTGAGATTGTTTTTTCGTCACATATTGTACTTTATGACACTGGTAAAATGGAGTCAAAAAAAAAATATTTTTTGCACCAAAAAATACCTAATTTAACAAAAATTTGAAAAAAATTAGCAAATTTCAAAGTTTCAGTTTCTCTACTTCTGTAATACATAGTAATACCCCCAAAAATTGTGATGACTTTACATTCCCCATATGTCTACTTCATGTTTGAATTGTTTTGGGAATGATATTTTATTTTTTGGGGATGTTATAAGGCTTAGAAGTTTAGAAGCAAATCTTGAAATTTTTCCGAAATTTACAAAAACTCAATTTCTAGGGACCAGTTCAGGTCTCAAGTCACTTTGCGAGGCTTACATTATAGAAACCACCCAAAAATGACCCCATCTAAGAAACTACACCCCTCAAGGTATTCAAAACTGATTTTGCATACGTTGTTAACCCTTTAGGTGTTGCACAAGAGTTATTGGCAAATAGGGAGGAAATTTGAGAATTTCATTTTTTTGTCTAATTTTTCATTTTAACCCATTTTTTCCACTAACAAACCAAGGGTTAACAGCCAAACAAGACTGTATCTTTATTGCCCTGACTCTGCCATTTACAGAAACACCCAATATGTGGCCGTAAACTACTGTACGGCCACACAGCGGGGCGTAGAGTGAAAGGTGCGCCGTTTGGTTTTTGGAAGGCTGATTTTTATGGACTGGTTTATTTACACCATGTCCCATTTGAAGCCCCCTGATGCACCCCTAGAGGAGAAACTCCCTAAAAGTGACCCCATCTAAGAAACTACACCCCTCAAGGTATTCAAAACTGATTTTACATACGTCGTTAACCCTTTAGGTGTTGCACAAGAGTTATTGGCAAATGGCGATGAAATTTGAGAATTTCATTTTTTTGCCTAATTTTCCATTTTAACCCATTTTTTCCACTAACAAAGCAAGGGTTAACTGCCAAACAAGACTGTATCTTTATTGCCCTGACTCTGCTGTTTACAGAAACACCCCATATGTGGCCGTAAACTACTGTACGGGCACACAGCGGGGCGTAGAGTGAAAGGTGCGCCGTTTGGTTTTTGGAGGGCTGATTTTGCTGGACTGTTTTTTTGGCACCATGTCCCATTTGAAGCCCCCCTGATGCACCCCTAGATTATAAACTCCATAAAAGTGACCCCATCTAAGAAACTACACCCCTCAAGGTATTCAAAACTGATTTTACAAACTTTGTTAACCCTTTAGGTGTTGCACAAGATTTAATGGAAAATAGAGATACAATTTCAAAATTTCACTTTTTTGGCAGATTTTCCATTTTAATATTTTTTTTCCAGTTACAAAGCAAGGGTTAACAGCCAAACAAAATTCATTATTTATGGCCCTAATTCTGTAGTTTACAGAAACACCCCATATGTGGTCGTAAACAGCTGTACGGGCACATGGCAGGGCGCAGAAGGAAAGGAACACCATATGGTTTTTGGAAGGCATATTTTGCTGGACTGGTTTTTTTGACACCATGTCCCATTTGAAGCCCCCCTGATGCACCCCTAGAGTAGAAACTCCAAAAAAGTGACCCCATTTTAGAAACTACGGGATAGGGTGGCAGTTTTGTTGGTACTAGTTTAGGGTACATATGATTTTTGGTTGCTCTATATTACACTTTTTGTGCGGCAAGGTAACAAGAAATAGCTTTTTTGGCACCGTTTTTTTTTTGTTATTTACAACATTCATCTGACAGGTTAGATCATGTGGTAATTTTATAGAGCAGGTTGTCACGGACGCGGAGATACCTAATATGTATACAATTTTTTTTATTTATGTAAGTTTTACACAATGATTTCATTTTTAAAACCAAAAAAATGTTTTAGTGTCTCCATAGTCTAAGAGCCATAGTTTTTTCAGTTTTTGGGCGATTATCTTAAGTAGGGTCTCATTTTTTGCGGGATGAGATGACGGTTTGATTGGCATCTATTTTGGGGTGCATATGACTTTTTGATTGCTTGCTATTACACTTTTTGTGACGTAAGATGACAAAAAATGGCTTTTTTTACACCGTTTTTATTTTTATTTTTTTACGGTGGTCATCTGAGGGGTTAGATCATGTGATATTTTTATAGAGCCGGGCGATACGGACGCGGCGATACCTAATATGTATACTTTTTTTTTATTTATGTAAGTTTTACACAATGATTTCATTTTTGAAACAAAAAAAATCATGTTTTAGTGTTTCCATAGTCTAAGAGCCATAGTTTTTTCAGTTTTTGGGCGATTATCTTGGGTAGGGTATGATTTTTGCGGGATGAGATGACGGTTTGATTGTTACAATTTTGGCGTACATGCGACTTTTTTGATCACTTTTATTACCTTTTTTGGGAAGTAAGGTGGGCAAAATTTCAATTTCATCATAGTTTTTTATTTTTTATTTTTATGGTGTTCACCGTTCGGGTAAAGTAACATGACCGTTTTATAGATCAGGTCGTTACGGACGCGGCGATACCAAACATGTGTAGGGAATTTTATTTTTTTCATTTTTTATCAGTGATAAATGTGTTTTTTGATTTTTACTTTTTTTTCACTTTTATTCACTTTTTTTTGACCCAGACCCACTTGGTTCTTGAAGATCCAGTGGGTCTGATGTCTGAATAATACAGTACAGTACAATATATATTGTTCTGTACTGTATTTTACTTACACTGAACAGATCTATGCCATTCAGCACAGATCTGTTCAGCACCATGGACAGCAGGACGCCTGAGAGGCGTCCTGTTGCCATGGGAACCTTCCCCGTCTGCTCAGAACTTCGCAGACGGGGAAGGGTAAGGAGGGGATCTCTCGGGGGGCTCTCTGGGGGCTCTCTCCCTCCCCATCGGGGGGCTGCAAAGGCACAGCAGCCCCCCGATGGGAGAGGGAGGGAGCTCCCTGCGCTGTTAACCTTTTCCATACAGCGGTCCGTACGGACCGCTGTATGGAAAGGGTTAAACGGCTGACATCGCATCGCAGATGTCAGCCGTTTATACCAGGGTGCCAGCAATGTGCTGGCACCCTGGTATCCCCACTAGACACCAACGATTATACAAGGGGAGGCGGGCGGGGGATCGCGATCCCGCCTGCCGCACCGCCCGCCTCCCGCACCGCCCACACCGCCCGCAACCCTCCCCCTGCACCTCCCGCCACCATAAAAATCATTCGGGGGTGCAGGGGGGGGGTAAATAAAACTTTTTTTTTGGCATATAAAGTTTCTGATCCCTGCGGTCAGGGACTGCGGGGACCAGAAACTTCAGAAATCGCAGCAAACCGCAGGTCTGAATTGACCTGCGGTTTGCCGCGATCGCCGACATGGGGGGGTCACGGGACCCCCCCGCGCATTTAGCCTAGGTGCCTGCTCAATGATTTGAGCAGGCACCGGGTTCCGATCACTGCCAGCCGCACGGCAGTGATCGAAAATACACAGGGCGTACATGTACGCCCTGTGTCCTTAAGTACCAGGGCACAAGGGCGTACCTGTACGCCCTATGTCCTTAAGAGGTTAATAAGCAGAAGTGGATAGACGCCAGGGGAGCTTTTGAGGCCAATGAAAAGAATAGGGAGTTGCTAAATAATACAAACCTTACGGCAACATTACATAAATTTGGAAATAAATCTGGACGCCTTATGGCAAATCTTGCAAAAGGCAGGCGAGCACCTCAGTTCATATCTGGACTTAAGGAAAGGAAAGGACGAGTCATCACTGACATTTCCAAGATAAATTTAATGCTAGGTGATTATTATGAGAAATTATACCAAGATGTCACTAGGCCCGATCTTGCAGATTCCCTCTTGGAAAAGGTCAAATGACCCTGTCTCAACACGGAACAATTACAATACCTTAATAGGGAAGTAGGTCTTGAAGAACTTCAATCTGTCATTAAAAAGTTAGGAAATGCTAAAGCGCCTGGCCCGGATGGTTATCCCCGGGGAATATTATAAAGCACTGTTAGGTCAGGTATCCCCGGTCCTATTACAATGGTATAATGATGTACTAAATGGTAAAGCATCCTCAGATAAGGAGAATATCTCCTATATCAAATTACTTCCCAAGCCGGGTAAAGACCCCTTATTACCAGGGTCATATAGACCAATTTCACTTATCAATGTGGACACCAAGATACTTTCAAAGATCATTGCAGATCGTTTGGCGACCATATTACCTTCACTCATTGGTAAAGAGCAGGTGGGGTTTGTACAGGGCCGTTCAGCGGTAACAAACATCCGTACTGTATTAACGGTGCTGGACAGGGTTTGCCACCAACCGCGACCCGGGGAGGCTCCAGCCATACTCACCTTGGATGCTGAGAAAGCTTTTGACAATGTGAGATGGGCATGGCTGGAGGCAGTGTTGGATAGGATGGGATTCTCAGGGACTTTTAGGATTTTCCTCTCACAATTGTACAGACTCCCTAGGGCACGGATATATACTCCGGGTTTCTTATCCAACCCTTTTACCTTCAAAAGGGGCACGTCAGGGGTGCCCCCTATCACCCCTTTTATTTAATCTTTCCATAGAACCATTAGCTAGGTTCCTAAGCCACTCTGATCTATATGACGGAATAGGGATAGGCACTAGGCAACTAAAGGTCGCATTATTCGCAGACGATATGCTATTCATGGCCAACCCTAAAAAACACGTAGAGCAGATTTTTCATGCTCTGAATCACTTCGGATCCTATTCAGGGTATAGATTGAATGTGTCAAAGTGCGAGTTGTTGGCCCTATCCCAGAAAGACACTGGGGGATATCAGATACCTAAGCATTTGAGCATAGCAAAGGCACAAGGGAGCATCAAGTATCTGGGCATACGTATTGGCAGAGACCCGCACTCATTGTACACGCTGAACTTTCCCCCTCTCATAGCCAAGATTGTGCAAGAGCTGGATAGATGGCAGGGACTACCGTTAAACTTGGTAGGTAGATGTCACCTCATTAAGATGAGGAGTATGTCCAAGCTTCTTTATCCACTCCAGACTATCCCACTTCTCCTTCGTCATGCGGATGTTCAACTGCTGGAAAGCAGGTTCATTCGTTTTATCTGGCAGGGAAAAAGGCCTAGAATCTCACTGGAAAAACTAAAACTAAGAAAGGAGGAGGGAGGTTTGAACTTCCCAGATATTAGAGGCTACAACTTGACGTGCATAAGTAGGCACATCTTGGACTGGGTCAATGGGACGAATCATTACTCAAACCTGGCCTTAGAGCGGGAGTTAGTGCGGCCCTGGGACCTGGAGGCTTTGTTACATGCTAAAAGACCCACTTTACCTGTGCACATCAAGTCCTCTCTCGTAGTAAGGGACACGACGATAGTCTGGAAAACCCTTAGAACTCAATTTCATCTCCCATACCAGGTATCCAAACACCTCCCCTTACGGGGGAACCCTTCTTTCCTACCAGGCAGGGATAGTGCATTTTTTAAAGAATGGGCCCTCAAGGGGATAAATAAATTAGGTGACATGTTTCATGAAACTGAAGGGAGGTGGGCGACTTTGCAGGAATTAAAAAGCAAATTAGCACTAGGAAGTTCCTCGTTCATGCAATATACTCAAGTAAGGGCTCTTTCACACCTGCGTTATTGTCTTCCGGCATAGAGTTCCGTCGCCGGGGCTCTATGCCGGAAGAATCCTGATCAGGATTATCCTAATGCATTCTGAATGGAGAGTAATCCGTTCAGGATGCATCAGGATGTCTTCAGTTCCGGAACGGAACGTTTGTTGGCCGGAGAAAATACCGCAGCATGCTGCGCTTTTTGCTCCGGCCAAAAATCCGGAACACTTGCCGCAAGGCCGGATCCGGAATTAATGCCCATTGGAAGGCATTGATCCGGATCCGGCCTTAAGCTAAACGTCGTTTCGGCGCATTGCCGGAGCCGACATTTAGCTTTTTCAGAGTGGTTACCATGGCTGCCGGGACGCTAAAGTCCTGACAGCCATGGTAAGTGTAGTGGGGAGCGGGGGAGCAGTGTACTTACCGTCCGTGCGGCTCCCCGGGCGCTCCAGAGTGACGTCAGGGCGCCCCAAGCGCATGGATCACGTGATCCATGTGATCACGTCATCCATGCGCATGGGGCGCTCTGACGTCATTCTGGAGCGCCCCGGGAGCCGCACGGACTGTAAGTATACCGCTCCCCCGCTCCCCACTACTACTATGGCAACCAGGACTTTAATAGCGTCCTGGGTGCCATAGTAACACTGAAAGCATTTGGAAGACGGTTCCGTCTTCAAATGCTTTCAGTACACTTGCGTTTTTCCGGATCCGGCAGGCACCTCCGGCAACGGAAGTGCATGCCGGATCCCAACAACGCAAGTGTGAAAGAGGCCTAAGAAATTATTGTAGGAGCTTATCTAGAGACCTGTCAAAGGAATGGAAACCCAATGATTTTGACTCGTTTCTAAGTGTCAAGGCAAAGAGGTCATTGTCAATGTTACACCATGCGCTGAGAGACAGGTGGAGAGCTAAAGAGCCTAAGGGAATATTAAAAAAATGGGGCGAAAAATTGGGGGTGGCGGAGATTCACAAAACGGTCTGGTCAGGAATTTCAGCAATGCGTAAGGCCATAATAAATGAAACGTGGAGGGAAACTCACATAAAAATTCTGCATCACGCTATATACGGATTTGATATACCTAGTTCCCCAGCTAATCCAGGGAGAATAACAGCATGCCCCAAGTGTGACACCCCCAAGACAGACCTATATCATGGTTTATGGATATGCTCGAAATTGAGCAGATACTGGGAGGAAATCGGTCAGATGTTAAGTAAGATTAGCGGAATACGCGCTGCAGTCACACCATCAGTGGCAATACTACATTGCGATGCTGCAAATCAAACAGTCAACCAGGCCTCAGAGGAGAAGGGAGGTGATCTTTCTAAAATACCATTGGTGGGCCACAAACTGATTATGGTTGCCAAAAGGTGTCTGCTTCAGCTATGGCTATCAACTGAGGTCCCTGCTCGGGTAATGGTGGTAGCCCAAATGCGTAACTTATTTCATTTGGAATGGTTAGAAGCGCTAAAATGTAAAGAGGTGCTTGGACAGCGTTTATTTCAAACATGGAAACTGTTTGTTCTGGCGTATGTTTCATGCACAGAATACATGAAAATAATGAGCCCATTCAGGCTAACAGCATGGTATCTAAAAGAGGACCTGAAAGGGGATCTGGGACCATTAAAAGTATCCAGATAATACTCAGCCGTTACTTCCAGATTCGCTTGGGGACCAAGCGTAATTACTTTCAGAAGGGGGGAGGGTAACCTAGTTTTTCTGGAATATCTGCCCACGCGGAGTCACCTCTAATGTGATTAGAGTTTCCTTGAAATATATTTAGGATAACGGATCAGTTGGGGGGGGGGGGGGGGGTGACCTGGGGGTATACCAGTTTATGGGAAATGGTGATTTAGGAGGGGGAGGAAAGAAAATGAGATTCCAAATGTATTATTTGAATTGGTCTTTACTATACTCTGATTGATGTAATGCAATGATGAATGGAGGAGAATGTAATGCTTCCAAATTGCTTGATATGTGTAATTTAATTGACATTGTATGTTACTCCCATGGCTGAAAGGTTGGGGGGGGGGGGGGGGATTCAGTTTTGCTCCATTCATTTTACCTTCCTAGAGTGAAACAGCTCACCCCTGAATGTAAGAAGGCTGTGGAGGACATCCCTTTGCCCAGAAACATGAATGCACTGAGGACATTTTTGGGCCTTGTTTCTTATTGCAGACCTTGGATACGCAAGTTTGATGCATCCTCTTTATGACTGTTTGTCTTTTAGTCCCTTCCACCTTACAGATGATGTGGTAGATGCCTTTTATGCCCTAAAACTGGCAATTTTGTGCTCCCCCGCACTGGGCCCATCAGATTACTACATTTAGATTGTAAGGAGGAAAGGGACTAGTGGATGTCAAAAGGAGGGACTGCAAATGAGGAAGGCCTAATACAGTTCCAAGGGAAACTCTGCCTTCCCAGGTCCTTCTACTCCACAATGGCACAGGCAACCCATGGAGTGACGCACGGTTATGTGTGATTTAGTACATAGCGCATGGTATCAGCCCAGGGTTCAGTACTGTAGCAGCGAGATATACTCAAGGATAAATGATTTGTGCCCAGAACAACGTGGGCAAGGTGGTTAAGATACCCCAGAAACATACTCTTCGCCCCTTGTATCCGTTTCAACTATTACAGATAGACTGCATTTAACTACCCAAGATGGACGTGTGTGGTGAGTATGTATTGGTGTGTGATGACTTGTTTTCAGGATATAAATATGGGGGGGGGGGAATAACACATGTTCCCTGCTGTGAAGCTCTCATGCATGATGTAATCATTGACTGCTTTACAGACAGACACATTGAATGTGCAAGGTGGCATTCCAGCGAGTTAGCACGTCTCCGATCAAACAGTGCAAAAGCAGACCATTCTGTTTCCACTGACTCATCTCAGGTTAATTTGCATATGTATCAAATCGGTTTTTTTTACACAATAAAAGCACACAGAGCTATGGGGACTGGGTATTGCGGATGTGCTAGCGGCCATCTAGTAACCCATGTCCTCAGCTCTATACCCAAAATCCCGGTGACCGGTTCCCTTTAAGTTCTTACATACAGATAATGAGAGGACGTGTGCATTTAGTCATGTCTATTACCTGGTGATGTGAGGGGCCGGTGATCCTCCTTTATGATGTCCTTGTACAGATCCTTGTGTCCTTCTAAATACTCCCACTCCTCCATGGAGAAATAGATGGTGACGTCCTGACACCTTATAGGAACCTGACAACACAATGATACAGTCATCACCCAGATCCCTTCATAGTGTTCCTGCATAATGTCCCAGCATTCCCAGCAGTGTCACCTCTCCAGTCAGCAGCTCAATCATCTTGTTGGTGAGTTCTAGGATCTTCTCTCTATTGATTTCCTCATGTATCAGGGGGTGAGGTGGAGGCCCCATGATTGGGCTCTGGGTTCTTCCCCATCCTTCAGACACAGGGTCCTGACAGCGCTCACTAGAGGTCTTCTTCACTACTGTGTAGTCCTGGTTATGGAGAAACACAGTAATAAATATCACTCCATACATCTCCAGAGTCCCTCACCTCTCCAGTCATGTCCATCTGTCAGTAACATAGATAAGATGATGTAATGTGACATCATCAGAATCTCTCACCTCTCCAGTAAGCCGGAAGAGGATCTCTAGGGTGAGATTTATTATCCTCTCCGCCATCTTGTCCCTGTCCATCCTTGATGGGTCAATCAGGAGAAGGATCTTATATAGAAGATCTCCACTGAGCGGATCCTATATTGTAGGAACCTGAATGGAAAGAAGATGAGACAGTGTCAAATCCTACAAAATCCCATGTAAAATACAATTACTGGAGACAATAGGAGGAGACATCAGAGGAGATAATAAAGTGTAGATGTTGTGTTCTCTCCCTTTATAGCCGAGGACCAGCACTATGATGGTGGAGGAGACAGGACACAGGAGGTCAGGGACCAGCACTATGATGGTGGAGGAGACAGGACACAGGAGGACGGGGACCAGCACTATAATGGTGGAAGAGGCAGGACAGGAGCAGGGGCCCCTTCTATTATGGTGGAGGAGGCAGGACAGGAGCAGGGGCCCCTTCTATGATGGTGGAGGAGGCAGGACAGGAGCAGGGGCCCCTTCTATGATGGTGGAGGAGGCAGGACAGGAGCAGGGGCCCCTTCTATGATGGTGGAGGAGACAGGACAGGAGCAGGGGCCCCTTCTATGATGGTGGAGGAGACAGGACAGGAGCAGGGGCCCCGTCTATGATGGTGGAGGAGGCAGGACAGGAGCAGGGGCCCGTCTATAATTCCATCACATAGAAGTCCTTCTACTATACAGCAGATAAATAAGTAGAAAAGTCCTTCCAGTAACAGTATCCAGGGTGCAGCTGCCGTTCCATCACTTACAATAACGCCTAGGTGTGAAAGGGTTAATGTCCCCTCTGCCCCAGTAATCCTGACAGACAATGGCGGTGACTGTACACATACCTCCACCTGCACCGCTGGACACTGCATGTATCGGGGAGGGGAGAGACTAGTAGGCTAAAGGACCTTTCATGATGTAATGACCATGTGATTCTGTATAGGAGGAATCAGGCTCCAGGTTGTGTGGCTGGGGGAGGTAAAGGACCTTTCATGATGTCATGACCATGTGATCATGTGTGGGAAGAGTCAGGCTCCAGGCTGTACTGCTGGAGCAGGTAAAGGACCTGTGATGATGTCATGACCATGTGACCATTTCTGGGAGGAGCCAGGCTCCAGTCTGTTTTCTAGGAGCATATAGTAGATAACCCGCTCCCAGCCGTCCCAGATCCGGGGACTCAGTCTACTGTGTGGGGGGCACTAAAGGGCTGGGACCGGACATGTGTAGATGGGCACTGGGCGCAGTTAGAGGCTTGGCTTAGGGCTCTTTCACACTTGCGTTATTGTCTTCCGGCATAGAGTTCCGTCGTCGGGGCTCTATGCCGGAAGAATCCTGATCAGTTTTATCCTAATGCATTCTGAATGGAGAGAAATCCGTTCAGGATGTCTTCAGTTCCGGACCGGAACGTTTTTTGGCCGGAGAAAATACCGCAGCATGCTGCGCTTTTTGCTCCGGCCAAAAATCTTGAAGATTTGCCGCAAGGCCGGATCCGGAATTAATGCCCATTGAAAGGCATTGATCCGGATCCGGCCTTAAGCTAAACGTCGGTTCGGCGCATTGCCGGATCCGACGTTTAGCTTTTTCTGAATGGTTACCATGGCTGCCAAGACGCTAAAGTCCTGGCAGCCATGGTAAAGTGTAGTGGGGAGCGGGGGAGCAGTATACTTACCGTCCGTGCGGCTCCCCAGGCGCTTCAGAGTGACGTCAGGGCGCCCCACGTGCATGGATGAGGTGTCGCATGGATCACGTCATCCATGCGCATGGGGCGCTCTGACGTCATTCTGGAGCGCCCCGGGAGCCACACGGACTGTAAGTATACTGCTCCCCCGCTCCCCACTACTACTATGGCAGCCAGGACTTTAATAGCGTCCTGGCTGCCATAGTAACACTGAACGCATTTTGAAGACGGATCCGTCTTCAAATGCTTTCAGTACACTTGCGTTTTTCCGGATCCGGCGTGTAATTCCGGCAAATGGAGTACACGCCGGATCCGGACAACGCAAGTGTGAAAGGGCCCTTAGTATTATAGAATATGCTGAAGCCAAACCCAAACAGAAGGGAGGGAGGGCCCCCTTCCAGGCCCCACCCATGCCCTGCCTCCAGCCACGCCCATGTCCCAACTCCAGCCACGCCCGTGTCCCGCCTCCAGCTACGCCCATATCCCGCCTCCACCCCGGTCGCTGTCGCACTGCGATCGTTACGCCCCTGATCTCGTCACTACAGAAATACAGCTCCCCATACCTCTTACATCCAGTGACGTCTCCAGAAATCCCACGCCTGCGCCGTCCCGTTTAGTATTCGGCGCAGGATTTACGGGACGAAGAGGAGAACTCAGACGTCAATCAACTGGACATGGGCGTGCCGCTGCCAAAGGGTGAATAGACGGAGCCTCTAGGTGCTGCAGCAACGCCCTCATAGCACCTAGAGGCTCATTAGCATATTATACATCTTTATTTTAAGAGAACGGCGGCAGGGAGTTATAAATCATACTGTTATGTAGTGCTGACATCAGCCCATCGCTATATCAGTCAGCTACAGAACAACGTTTTTTCTGATGATTGACAGATTCAGAAACCTGTTTAAACACTGTTACATTACACACTTCAAATGTTTTATGTCCCTTTTTAGAAGTGACTATCTAGGACAGGTGTCAGGACTGTCTTGGTCACACAGGTTGACCACTGCTGCACTGTCTGCAGGCAGGGCACAGTGGGCACTGGGCTGGGCACTACTTGGGCAGGCTGCTGGAGCGAGAAGAATGATTTCTCCCACGGAGCTTCCTGCCTCTCTCTCTGATGTCACTTCCTGTGGACCTGACTTCCTTATCAGAGAGAAGGAGGGAGGGACTGGGAGGAAGGGAGGCAGGCAGGGAAGGAGCGAGGAGGAGACTGAACAGTGAGTGAACACAGCGCTCTGACTGCGCTGCCTGGCATCACTGTGGACTAGAGGAGGGAGGGACTCGGGGAGCGCTGCGCTCAGCTGATCACCCGGCCGCCGCAGTGACAGCTTATGCGATCGGATCATCGGAGTCTCGGTCGGACGTTCACAGACTCCACACTGCAGTTTGAATGAATCCTGTGCCCGGGTTTAAGAAAGGCTTGTACCTGGGCACAGGATTACAAACCCGGACTGTCCGGGTCAATCCCATACAGGTGGCAACCCTAGCTGAAGGACACATAGCTCCTCCATTCCTCTGTAATTAGGGTTTACATCCTAAAGCTTCTTCATAAACTGATTGTGGGGGATTTGAAATTCATACAGAGGCTGCAGATAGTAGTGAGTCAGAGTGGTACTTTAATATCCCCCTATGTGAATCAAAAGATGACGGGCATTTAATGTGTATCTGTATGTCACCAAAGCTTTTGAGATGTCATCGTGATATATAAAAGGTATTGAACGTTGGGGGTACGAGGTCCTAGATCTCCGCCTACCACAAAAATGAGGAGAATAAATGGGATCACACGGTGTGAAAATCGTAAGCATCGTCCACCTGGTTTTAAAAATATGTTCGATAAGGGTCCATTCACACGTCCACAAAATGGGTCCGCATCCTTTCCGCAATTTTGCGGAACTGGTGTGGACCCATTCATTTTCAATGGGGCCGCAAAAGATGCGGACAGCACACAGTGTGCTGGAAAGATGGAGGGCCACAGCAGCATATCCAGCAACTCTTCTTTATTAGTCGATCACTTCACAGCATGGCATAAAAACAACAGCAACGTTTCGGCTAGAAGTAGCCTTTGTCAAGCATATGTTACAACCAAGAACCAGCATATAAATCTAAAATACTGGTACCTCCCACAATCATAGCAATCCAATCGACAGAAATGTTATATGACACCCCTACCTAACAACAGGTCACTGTGCTGTTAAATCACATTAATCAGCTGATGCAAATAAGCATCCGTTCTTACAACATATTCACCTGTGTGAAGTGATGGCGTATAGGCATCCGCATGGTGGTTGGCGTCCCAGTGTAGAGAATGCGCAAGTCCATAAGTGTCATCAGAGAGCGGCCCATACCCGTCATGACACCGCGCCTACCGCTGACGTAAACCATCAGCGTGGTGGCTGGCGTCTCAATGTTGGAGTTGCGCATGTCCATAAGCGTCATCAAAGGGCGGCCAATTCGCGTCACGACGCCGCACCTACTTGTGACGTAACGAAATAACGCATAACAAAGAGGGCAGCGTGGTTACCAATAGGATATGTCTGCACCGATGACGCAAGCAAACAGCGTGCAGGACATGTGTTTAAAGAAACACAACCAAAATATCTAAAGAATGTTTGGCAGTTGTGGTCTACTAACATACTTAGCAAGTAACCTTATAAAACCAATAGGCAGACAGTTTTACAAATGTTATTGGACATAAATGCCTCATACTCATAGATACTGTAACACAATGTAAATCAAGATATCGCTGATCTAGTCAATATTGTTCTTGTCGACCTTTCTTTTCCTTTTTATCTGTGCTTTTATTGTTCTTTTTGTTCTGTTTGTTTTAAATATACTTTATTAGTATATCAAGGGATATATACACCAGGGGCACCATAGAATCTAACTAATCGAGGAGATGCATGCATTATACACTATATATTAAGGTGTTTAATTATTAGCAAAGTGTTGGTCAAGTCACATGTCAGTGGCTATAAACACTTATGTACTGAAATTCCAGGTTGTTACATCTTAGTGGATGTCCGGAATTTCATTTATAATGTAAAGAATGTAAACCTTGCTTTACTATCTGAAACTTATGAACAGGCCAATGGTGTTTTTTCCTTTATTGATATGGATATCCCTGCGGCTGCGTCCGCTACTTTTGCTTTATATTTGTCTGAAAAATTAATAAAAACTATTGGATTTAAAGAAACACAACCACACAACCCAGATATATTGTATAGCGTGATTTTGTTTATATAGGCAAAACCACCATGTCGATGCATAGGCGCGATCCCCACACTGGCGATCACAATCAAATCACATCAAAATGAATATGGGTACAAAAAATAACAGCTAGCATCATATGTGAAAAAACACCATATCAAGTAATCACCCATATAAGTAAGTGACTAAATAGGTGTATATCAACTGTCATGCAATTACTCAATGTGGTCTCTTTAAATAATTGCAAAGAACATAAAAACAATATAACAGATGAAAGTCTAGCTGATTCCTGCCACATTGAACTCAAGATTGAGCCCAAATGGTTGTAAGAACCTCAGCGTATAGATCCATTTGAGTTCCTTTTTTCTCAGTATCGCATCTTTATCTCCCCCTCTCCGTAAGAAACCCACACTGTCTATCACCCTGAAGCGTAGCTGGTTCACAGAGTGTCCTGCCTCAACGAAATGTTTCGCAACTGGCTTATCCATGTTTTTCTTGCGAATAGTGCTTTTGTGCTTATTAATATGTTCCCGGATTTCCATAGTAGTCTCACCTACATAGGTGAGACTGCAGGGACACTGGATGGCGTAGATCACATCACGTGATCTACAAGTATAATAGCCATTGATTTTATACTTTTTACCACTATAAGGGTGAAAAAAGTGGTCTCCTTTAAGGACGTTACCACAATTGCAGCAAGACATACATGGGTATGTACCATTTTTACGCGGGGCAAGAAGTTTTTGTACAGTCTTAGACTGGTCACCTACGTCAGTTTTAACCAGTCTATCTCGTGACTGAGTCACACCACACAAAAACAAAAGTTTTAGATTTTAGAAAAACTGACTTTTCTAAAATTAGATTAGTGGTATACGAGTCCCTATCATATTGGAACAGCTTCATTGGAGTCCAGGAGAAATGGGACTACTTAAAAGAGGCACTATTGAAGGCAACAGAAAATTGCATTAGGCTTGTCAGTAAAAGCAAAAAAAGGAAGAGACCACTGTGGCCAAAATCATTAAAAACAAAAAGATAGCATTTAGGAATTATAAAAAAAAAAAAAACGAGGATGACAGGCTAATTTACAAGATTAGGCAGAGAGAGGCCAAACAAGTTATAAGAGCTTCTAAAGCACAGGCAGAAGAGAAATTAGCTCAGTCAGGGAAAAAAGGCGATAAGGCATTCTTCAGATACATAAATGAAAAAAGGAAACTAAAACAAGGAATTACCAAATTAAAAACAAAAGAAGGAAGGTATATGGAGGAAGATAAAGAACTAGCTGACTGCCTCAATGAATACTTCTGTTCAGTCTTTACGAAGGAAAATGAAGGAAAAGGACCTCAGTTAGGAAAGAAGACTAATGAATCTTTTGATGCATGTGTCTTTACAGAGGAAGAGGTTCTAAGTCAGCTGTCTAAAATCAATACAAATAAGTCACAGGGGCCTGATGGGATACACCCAAAGCTATTAAAAAAGAGCTCAGCGGTGAACTAGCAAAACCATTAACAGATTTATTTAACCAATCACTGGCAACAGGAGTCGTCCCAGAAGATTGGAGATTGGCAAATGTTGTGCCGATTCACAAGAAAGGTAGTAGGGAGGAATCGGGCAACTATAGGCCAGTAAGCCTGACAGCAATAGTGGGGAAACTAATTGAAACCATACTTAAGGAGAGGATTGTGGAACATCTAAAATCCAATGGATTGAAAGATGAAAAACAGCATGGGTTTACTTCAGGGAGATCATGTCAAACTAATCTTATTGATTTTTTTGATTGGGTGACTAAAATAATAGATGGCGGAGGTGCAGTAGACATCGCTTATCTAGACTTCAGTAAGGCTTTCGATACTGTCCCACACAGAAGGCTTATCAATAAATTGCAGTCTTTGGGCTTGGACTCCCATATTGTTGAATGGATTAGGCAGTCGCTGAGGGACAGGCAACAGAGGGTTGTAGTCAATGGAGTATATTCAGACCAAGGTCTTGTTACCAGTGGGGTACCTCAGGGATCTGTTCTGGGACCCATATTGTTTAATATCTTTATCAGCGAAATTGCAGAAGGCCTCGATCGTAAGGTGTGTCTTTTTGCTGATGACACAAAGATTTGTAACAGGGTTGATGTTCCTGGAGGGATACACCAAATGGAAAAGGATTTAGGAAAACTAGAGGAATGGTCAAAAATCTGGCAACTAAAATTTTTTGTGGATAAGTGCAAAATAATGCACCTGGGGCGTAAAAACCCAAGAGCAGAATATAAAATCAGTGATACAGTCCTAACCTCAGTATTTGAGGAAAGGGATTTAGGGGTCATTATTTCAGAAGACTTAAAGGTAGGCAGACCATGTCATAGAGCAGCAGGAAATGCTAGCAGAATGCTTGGGTGTATAGGGAGAGGAATTACCAGTAGAAAGAGGGAGGTGCTCATGCCACTCTACAGAGCACTAGTGAGACCTCATTTGGAGTATTGTGCTCAGTACTCGAGACCATATCTCCAGAAGGATATTGATACTTTGGAGAGAGTTCAGAGAAGAGCTACTAAACTGGTACATGGATTGCAGGATAAAACTTACCAGGAAATATTAAAGGACCTTAACATGTATAGCTTGGAAGAAAGACGAGACAGAGGGGATATGATAGAAATTTTTAAATACATAAAGGGAATCAACAAGGTAAAAGAGGAGAGAATATTTAAAAGAAGAAAAACTGCTACAAGAGGACATAGTTTTAAATTAGAGGGGCAACGGTTTAAAAGTAATATCAGGAAGTATTACTTTACTGAGAGAGTAGTGGATGCATGGAATAGCCTTCCTGCAGAAGTGGTAGCTGCAAATACAGTGAAGGAGTTTAAGCATGCATGGGATAGGCATAAGGCCATTCTTCATATAAGATAGGGCCAGGGGCTATCCATAGTACTCAGTATATTGGGCAGACTAGATGGGCCAAATGGGTCTTATCTGCCGACACATTCTATGTTTCTAAATTTTCTTCTGCCAGTCTTCTAGAAATGTCCTGGCAGAGACATGGGTGTGTTATGAAGGGGATGCCTATGTCTGGATGGAAAAGAACAATGCTGTGGGAGTTACTCGTGCTTGTTGGCAGACTAAGGCCTCATGCACACGACCGTTTTTGTGGTCCGCATCTGAGCTGCATTTTTTGCGGACCCATTCACTTCAATGGGGCCACAAAAGATACGGACAGCACTCCGTGTGCTGTCCGCATCCGTTTCACCGTTCCGTGGCCCCGCAAAAAAAATATAGCATGTCCTATTCTTGTCCGTTTTGCGGACAAAAATAGGCATTTCTACAATGGGACAAATTGCGGAAGGCACGGTTGTGTGCATGAGCCCTAAACGATTCTCTCTACTGGTGAAATTTGTGGGCCCTCCGGAGCCTGTTCTCCATATGTGTGTGTGCTTACAATACCACCTAACAGCGAGGCCAGACCAGACCAGACTAGCTGGCAGGCAATTTGTTGAAATGAACATCCTACTTCTCTCATTCCAATGATGCCCCCCTCTGAAAATCTTAGAAATTACTAAAATATCTTAGAGCGCATTGTAGAGGCATGACTAATTGTCAATGATCTGTCATAAAGAGGTACACTACTCAAAAGTGACCACTGAGAGCTTTTTTATAGAGCAGAAGCACCTCTTCACTCTCAGACCCAGTGTGTAATCACCTCATCTGTAATCATTTACATATCTGCCCTAAACATAACTGCAGGGCGAGTTTTTCAGCAATCTGACATTTGTATCTTAGGTGTACTATCTGTCTTTCTAGAGAGGAACATAAAGGGTTAGTGATGACTGTGCTCTATGTTCTAATGTGGATGTGCACATGTATGGGGGTTTGGGTGGGACAAAAACCCACACAAGTTTCAGAAAACATATGCAGTTTCTGTCCTCGGAGATCCTTGACATGATCATCACTGTCTATATATACTTTTCTGGTGATAGACGTAAAGCAGTGTCACGGCCTTTGCTGTGTGCGCCGTGACACTTTTGCCACACTTGCAGTTGCCGTTGGCAATGTGTTGGCTGGTGTGTGCACTTCCCCTTTAAGTTGTAGCCCCCCTCTGTCTGGTGCTGTAAGGGTTAACTCCCTGACTGGGTGTGATCACTTGGCTTTTATCTTTTGTGGCTTCCTGGCTGGAGTCAGTTGTACTTCAGCTGTCATTGGTGCTAGAGCTCTGCTCCAGTCCAGGGTGTTCTATCTGCCCAGTACTTGAGGGCCACCTTGTAGGACATCAATGTCATCTGCGGTGTCATTCCTTTGCCTCCCTTGTATCCTCTATGTACCCAACCTCACTTGTTGTTTGGTGTGGGTTTATGTTCAGGGTTTGTTTTACATCTTGTTTGTTGTTACATGTCTGGGATGTTGTTGGTGTTTGTCCCTACATGTGTGCAAGATGTTTCCCTGTGTGTGTTTTCCCTCCGGAAGGGGGTTGGTTTCCCGGAGGGGTGAACCATAAGTCTGTATGCAGTGCTGTCTGGGGCTGCCGTGCACTTTGCTGTATGGGGCCCAGGCAGTATCAGGAGTGCTGGATACCTGTGTGTGGAGTTGTTTGTATGGTATCCTATTTGGTGTGTGGGCACCTGTACTTATGCACAGGTTCCAGTCTTGGTGGCTGCGGCAGGTAAGTGTGTTTCTGGTGTTCTTACCTGCCGACTCTGTTGCTGCATATGGTCTTTTTCTTTCCCTGCTGCTAGGCCATTTGAGACTCCTGTTCATCCGTGTCTGGGAAGAACAGGTCGTCTCTCCCCTGCTCCTTTGTGATGCATTTGTACAGAAAACCGCAGCACTCTCCAGCCTTGTATTTCCAAAGGTTTATTCACCAGCAAAAGTGTGACGTTTCGACCTGTGTGGTCTCTTTCAAGCCTTGAAAAAGACCACACAGGTCGAAACGTCGCACTTTTGCTGGTGAATAAACCTTTGGAAATACAAGGCTGGAGAGTGCTGCAGTTTTCTGTACAAATGCATCTATAACTGGGTGAGTTCAGGACTGACTGCCAACACGGCTGGCACCACCCCATCAAGGGACGGTATTTATCGCTTTCTTGCTGTGCTGCTACACTTTGTTTTTTATTTGCTGCTCCTTTGTGAGGGATTATCAGTGCGACTCAGGGCCAAAGGTATCCTGGTATGAGCCGTCCTACCATCCAGGTCCGCTCATTCGGTGAGGAGTTAGGGACGCTTCAGGAGGTGACCTGCTCCCTGATTCCGGCGTCCTGGCCTAGCTGCTTCCCCTTTATACCGGATATTATACGGTGGGGGTTTTTCTCCACTCCCCACCATGACAAGCAGACTTCTTTGAGGCAGCCATTTAATCTGAGGCCCTATGTAATACTATTTAGTTTCATCAACACAAAATTATGTTTACTGCTTGACCTAAATGCTCATTATCTAATTTATCATGTTATTAAGATGTACTTATAAAATTTAACATTAAATATTGTATTGAAGTGATTGATACTTGGTGTTATCTGTACTCTATCAGGCGTAATTATCAATCCGTGCTCTATCTTGCTTTCTCTCTCTCTCTCTTGTATGACATGTGGCTTTACTTTGCATGTATTTTTCTATCTTTAATTGTTCTATTTCACAATAGCAAAAAAATGAAAATAGCTTTTCCCACCATGTATTATGATGGTCAACAAGATGACTTCTGAGTAAAACATTTCCCTCATCCTGAACAGGAACATGGCTTCTCCTCTGTGTGAATTCTGTGATGTCAACATCTGAGTAAATGGTTTCTTCCCAGCGTGATTTATTTGATGTCTAAAAAGATCTGATCTCTGGATAAAACATTTCCCACATTCCGAACATGAGAATGGCTTCTCCCCTATGTGAATTATCTGATGAATGCGGTATGATTTATCTGTAAAACATTCCCACATTCTAACCCCTTAGTGACCAAGCCTTTTTGGTCACTTTAGCAGTTTGAGGATTTAGTGATTCTGCAGAGTGCACCTGTGTTTGTTATTGTTTTGTTATATTGTTATATTAATTATTACATCCGCACTTGTTACCTTGTGTAGGATGTCTATTGTGGTACTTGTGGTTCGCCGCGGGCATCCTCCATTGTATGCATTTTGCTGGGGATTGCCATTAGCAACGGGCCACAAGTGCAGGATTTGCTCCCCTATATATATGCACAACTGCATGTGGGTTTGAAGCACCTCCTGCTAATGCCAACCTGTCTTCTTAGTTTGTATATATAGATTTCTGGAGGTGTATAAACTCCTATTTAAATGTGCCTGTTTTCCATCTACAGGCCACATTTAGGTGCACCTGTGAGGCCTGGGACATATCAGCAAGTCTTGAGTGGGACTCACAGACTCCTCCCTCCTCCCATTGCAAGCATGGCCACATGCTGGAGGTAACTGGTGAGTTGTTTGTGAGTCGGCCTTATGCTCCTGTAATTTGCCCACTGTCTCCTGGTATCGCCCATACGGCTCAGGTAGGAGAGTGTAAGGTCCCGGGCTACTTGAGAAACCTTGTCGTGGTGTCCGGGCTTAGACATGTTCTACACCGTAGGACATGATGACTAATCTCTCAATTTTAAAATCAGTTTGAGGATTTAGTGATTCTGCAGAGTGCACCTGTGTTTGTTATTGTTTTGTTATATTGTTATATTAATTATTACATCCGCACTTGTTACCTTGTGTAGGATGTCTATTGTGGTACTTGTGGTTCGCCGCAGGCATCCTCCATTGTATGCATTTTGCTGGGGATTTCCATTAGCAACGGGCCACAAGTGCAGGATTTGCTCCTCTATATATATGCACAACTGCATGTGGGTTTGAAGCACCTCCTGCTAATGCCAACCTGTCTTCTTAGTTTGTATATATAGATTTCTGGAGGTGTATAAACTCCTATTTAAATGTGCCTGTTTTCCATCTACAGGCCACATTTAGGTGCACCTGTGAGGCCTGGGACATATCAGCAAGTCTTGAGTGGGATTCACAGACTCCTCCCTCCTCCCATTGCAAGCATGGCCACATGCTGGAGGTAACTGGTGAGTTGTTTGTGAGTCGGCCTTATGCTCCTGTAATTTGCCCACTGGCTCCTGGTATCACCCATACGGCTCAGGTAGGAGAGTGTAGGGTCCCGGGCTACTTGAGAAACCTTGTCGTGGTGTCCGGGCTTAGACATGTTCTACACCGTAGGACATGTTGACTAATCTCTCAATTTTAAAATCAGTTTGAGGATTTAGTGATTCTGCAGAGTGCACCTGTGTTTGTTATTGTTTTGTTATATTGTCACTTTAGCAGAGAATAACAAATCTGTAATGGTTTTGCACATCCAAGTAATTCTGACAATGTTTTTTTATCATATATTGTACTTAATTTAGGTGGTAAACACATACAATTGTACAATAGTTTTTCAAGAATGTATGAATGAATTTAGCTTCTCCCCTGTGTGACTTCTCTGATGTCTAACAAGATATCTATTTATAGCAAAACATTTCCCACATTCTGAACATGAAAATGACTTCTCCTAGCCTTGCTCAGTGGAGTCTTGAAGGCGGGAAATGCAGGACCTCAGTTTGCATCAATATCTTTTGTTGTCGCTGCAGATGAAGAGGGTTAAAAGCTTGACCACTTCATATGATGCAAGGGGAGCAGCAACGCAGCCGAGGCCAGTGAGAGAAGGAGCAGGGAGCCAGAGCCAGGAAGCAGGTAAAAAAACTTCCCTTCACAGTTCTGTCCATAGAAGGGGGTTTGCCCAAAAAAAAGGCCAAAGTACACAACTCCTTTATAGAGTTAGTACAATGATCACCTATAAAAGGACATCTCCTAACAAATTCCACAAAGTCTGGGTTCCGTGGTGGGATCTAAAGAATGAAGAAAGAGGCCCAAACACAAGGACATACATTATAAAAGAAAAACTTTAATAGTCATTGGTAACAACAAGTTATGAGACACGAGAACAGAGAAGAGACATTTCCTCATCTGATCCTCATGTTTGTTACAAGGGTTTATCTAAAAAAAAGATTTCCAATTAATGAAATATACTATCACATGCTGCTATATACTCCCATCTGTATTTATTTCCAGTACACAATATTTCAATTTGTTATTGTCTTATAGCCTCTCAGTACTGCTCCTATAGAGAAGACTATTAGGAGGCCTTCTCTTCTGATTCTTTATCTCCTCAAGATAAATAGGAGATAAAGATAGGAGATAAAGGTGATTAAAGATTTTTAAGATTTAGAAAAAAAAAGGACACCTTTACCCATATTTTATTGTTGATCACCGGCACTCATTCAATACAGGAGATCATTGCTCTATGCACCCATATAAATTTGGTAGCTGAAAGCAAGGTCCCATTTTACTGCCCATCAGTACTATTTCATTCTGATGCAGCAATGTCAAAAGGCGTATTCTGTTAGATTAAAGCCAGTTATTGACTGCTGTAAAAACATGTATGGAAAGTCACTAACGGGCTGAACATGAAGATGGCTTCTCTCCTATGTGAGTTTTTTTATGTTTAACAAGATGTGGTTTATGATAAAAACATTTCCCACATTCTGAACATGAATATGGCTTCTCACCTGTGTGAATTTTCTGATGTGTAACAAGAGATGATTTTTGCTGAAAACATTTCCCACATTCTGAACATGAAAATGGCTTCTCCCCTGTGTGCATTCTTTGATGTCTAACAAGTTCCTGTTCATATCTATAATATTTCCCACATTCTGAACATGAAAATGGCTTCTCCCCTGTGTGAATTTTTAGATGTGTAACAAGATATTTTTTTAAAGCAAAACATTTCCCACATTCTGAACATGAGAATGGCTTCTCCCCTGTGTGCATTCTTTGATGTCTAACAAGTTCCCGTTCATATCTATAATATCTCCCACATTCTGAACATGAAAATGGCTTCTCCCCTGTATGAGTTATTTGATGTCTAACCAGATATTGTTTTCCAGCAAAGCATTTTCCACATTCTGAACATGAAAATGGCTTCTCCCCTGTGTGAATTCTCTGATGTGTAAGAAGAGATGATTTTTGCTGAAAACATTTCCCACATTCTGAACATGAAAATGGATTTTCCCCTGTGTGAATTCTCTGATGTTTAACAAGAGATGATTTTTGCTGAAAACATTTCCCACATTCTGAACATGAAAATGGCTTCTCCCCTGTGTGAATTCTCTGATGTACAACAAGAACTGATTTATCACTAAAGCATTTCCCACATTCTGAACATGAAAATGGCTTCGCCCCTGTGTGCATTCTTTGATGTCTAACAAGTTCCTGTTTATATCTATAATATCTCCCACATTCTGAACATGAAAATGGCTTCTCCCCTGTATGAGTTATTTGATGTCTAACCAGATGTTGTTTTTCAGCAAAGCATTTTCCACATTCTGAACATGAAAATGGCTTCTCCCCTGTGTGAATTCTCTGATGTGTAACAAGAGATGATTTTTGCTGAAAACATTTCCCACATTCTGAACATGAAAATGGCTTCTCCCCTGTGTGAACTCTCTTATGTTTAACAAGATTCGGTTTTCTAGCAAAACATTTCCCACATTCTGAACATGAATATGGCTTCTCCCCTGTGTGAATTCTCTGATGTGTAACAAGTTCCAATTCATAACTATAACATTTTCCACATTCTACACATAAAAATGGCTTCTCTCTTAAGTGAGCTGTTTGACTTTCACTACTTTGTGACTTTGTGATTTTTATGTGACTTTTATTTTGTGTTATAGTCTGTGACGATTTAGAAGATTGGACCTGTTTAAAAGGATCAGATGATACATTTTTCTTGTGAATGGATGAGGATATATCTTGGATAAAGGCATGTTCTTCATATGTATCTTGTGTGATACCACAAACCTCTACTTTAAAATCAGAAGATATCAGATGTTCCTCCGAGTTCCTGGTACAGTCATCTGCCAAGAACACAAGACATTTTATTATTCATGAATAATATAACCATAAAGTACTATTGATATTTTATAACATTTCTATATAAAACAAAGTCTAAAGAACTTACCAGTCATGGAGAAGAATTCAAGTTTTAATTGACTAAAATAGTGATAAAAACAGATGCTATTGACTGTCTGTGGGTAAATAAGGGACTTCAGAATAGGGATAAAATAGAGATAAAATAGAGTATTCCTATCAAAGACTGACGACATGTAGGAGTCCCCGTCTCGTTGAATAGATGGTTTTACCACCAGTGATTGATGACAGGTAAGAGTCCCCGTCACGCTAAATAGATGGTATTCCTATTAATATTGACCTACAGGGTCATATTAGTATATGGAATTTGTATTGATGTAACAAAGCCTCAAGAATAAAAGGAAAAGAGAGAAAGACTTTGATGACGTGCCAATGGTGTAAGCAATGATTAGAATTAGCCATTTCTTAGGCTGTCATTAAAGTGTCTGAAGTCCCTTTCCAGAAAGAGAGAATAGGTTATCAGACAGTCCCTTTCTCTCGGGAGAAAATGCCTTGAGGGAGTTTAAGGTGTCTATCAATGTCTATCTTCTATATCATCCTTCTTCGCCTTTCGCTTTCTGAAAATTAACATGGATAAAACAGAATTCATAATCTCTCCCCCATCTTGCTCAACCCCCCAACAGACATATCTATCACAATCAATGGCTGCACACTCTCCCCGGTCAACCAAGTCCGCTGCCTTGGAGTGACCTTGGATTCTGCCCTTTCCTTCCGACCGCATATCCAAGCCCTTTACACCACCTGCCGCCTCCAACTCAAAAACATCTCCCGCATCCACGCTTTCCTTAACTTTGAATCTGTGAAAATGCTTGCACATGCCCTCATCATCTCCCGCAACACTCTCCTCTGTGGCCTTCCATCTAGCAATCTCGCACCCCTCCAATCTATCCTCAACTCTGCTGCCCGACTAATCTACCTCTCACCCTATTACTCCTCTGCCAATCCCTTCACTGGCTCCCCATTGCCCAGCGAATTCACTTCAAAGTGCTAACAAATACATACAAGGCTGTCCATAACCTGTCCTCTCCCTACATCTCTGAGCTACTTTCCCGATACATCCCCATACGCACTCTCCGATCCTCACAAGACCTCCTTCTCTCCTCTCCTCTTATCGCCTCTTCCCACAATCGACTCCAAGATTTCTCCCGTGCATCCACCATACTCTGGAACTCACTACCCCAACATATCAGACTCTCACCTACAGTTGAATCCTTCAAAATAAACCTGAAAACCCACCTCTTCAGACAAGCCTACAATCAGTGACCCTGCTCCTGGTGCCTCTATACCGCCATGACCAACTTCACCCGCACCTACTGTGTCCTTCTCCCATACCATGTAGATTGCAAGCCCTCACGGGCAGGGCCCTCTCTCCTTCTGTACGAGTTTGTAACTCGTCTGGTTTATGATTAGTGCAATTGTCTGTATTATGTATGTATACCTCTTCTCATATGTACAGCGCTATGGAATGAATGGCGCTTTAATAATAAATAATAATAATAATATTAAGAGATAACAAGGCAATGTGTGCGAGGTACTAAGTTTGTGTATGAAGCTCCAGAAAATTGTATTTTTTATTGAGTTAAAAAAGTGTGTGTTAACCCCTTCCCGACACATGACATAAAAGTACATCATGGCGGCAAGTGACTTGATGCATTTTTAGGTACCATTACCAGGCCCTTGCTGTATCTGCCGGCATCGGTGTAAAAGCTGATGCTGGCGGATTAACCCCTTCTATGTGGCGGTCAGTGCTGACCGCGACATAGAAGTTTTTTGCAGCGAGTGAGCCCATCGTGTCCCCACTCTGCTGTGGCAGGGACCCGATGGGTGAGAAGGCAGCCCGATGCTTTACACGGCATCGGGACCTGCCTTCTATGGAGGCCGAGGAGATCCAGTCCCAGGCCCGGTCTCCTAGGCAACCTGTTAGTGTATTACTAATAGAAAAAACTGTAGAAAAAAAAAGGAAAAAGCGCACCCATTAGGTGTCGCCGCATCTGTAACGACCGGCTCTATAAATATATCACATGATCCAGCCCATCTGATACCCACCGTAAAAAAAAAAAAAAAATGTCAAAAAAAGGCATTTTTGTCACCTTACATCACAAAAAGTGCGATCAAAAAGGTGTATGCCTCCCAAAACGGTAACAATAAAACTGTCACCTCATCCTGCAAAATATTAGCCCATACCTAAGACAATTGCCCAAAAAATAAAAAACTATAGCTCCCAGACTCAAAAATGCTATTATTGTGGTAAAGTGAAATAAATAAAAAAAAGTATACATATTAGGTATCGCCCCGTCCGTAACAACCAACTCTATGAAAACATCACATGTCCAAACCCCTCAGATGAACACTGTAAAAAAAAAAAAAATTTCTATATAAAACAAAGTCTAAAGAACTTACCAGTCATGGAGAAGAATTCAAGTTTTAATTGACTAAAATAGTGATAAAAACAGATGCTATTGACTGTCTGTGGGTAAATAAGGGACTTCAGAATAGGGATAAAATAGAGATAAAATAGAGTATTCCTATCAAAGACTGACGACATGTAGGAGTCCCCGTCTCGTTGAATAGATGGTTTTACCACCAGTGATTGATGACAGGTAAGAGTCCCCGTCACGCTAAATAGATGGTATTCCTATTAATATTGACCTACAGGGTCATATTAGTATATGGAATTTGTATTGATGTAACAAAGCCTCAAGAATAAAAGGAAAAGAGAGAAAGACTTTGATGACGTGCCAATGGTGTAAGCAATGATTAGAATTAGCCATTTCTTAGGCTGTCATTAAAGTGTCTGAAGTCCCTTTCCAGAAAGAGAGAATAGGTTATCAGACAGTCCCTTTCTCTCGGGAGAAAATGCCTTGAGGGAGTTTAAGGTGTCTATCAATGTCTATCTTCTATATCATCCTTCTTCGCCTTTCGCTTTCTGAAAATTAACATGGATAAAACAGAATTCATAATCTCTCCCCCATCTTGCTCAACCCCCCAACAGACATATCTATCACAATCAATGGCTGCACACTCTCCCCGGTCAACCAAGTCCGCTGCCTTGGAGTGACCTTGGATTCTGCCCTTTCCTTCCGACCGCATATCCAAGCCCTTTACACCACCTGCCGCCTCCAACTCAAAAACATCTCCCGCATCCACGCTTTCCTTAACTTTGAATCTGTGAAAATGCTTGCACATGCCCTCATCATCTCCCGCAACACTCTCCTCTGTGGCCTTCCATCTAGCAATCTCGCACCCCTCCAATCTATCCTCAACTCTGCTGCCCGACTAATCTACCTCTCACCCTATTACTCCTCTGCCAATCCCTTCACTGGCTCCCCATTGCCCAGCGAATTCACTTCAAAGTGCTAACAAATACATACAAGGCTGTCCATAACCTGTCCTCTCCCTACATCTCTGAGCTACTTTCCCGATACATCCCCATACGCACTCTCCGATCCTCACAAGACCTCCTTCTCTCCTCTCCTCTTATCGCCTCTTCCCACAATCGACTCCAAGATTTCTCCCGTGCATCCACCATACTCTGGAACTCACTACCCCAACATATCAGACTCTCACCTACAGTTGAATCCTTCAAAATAAACCTGAAAACCCACCTCTTCAGACAAGCCTACAATCAGTGACCCTGCTCCTGGTGCCTCTATACCGCCATGACCAACTTCACCCGCACCTACTGTGTCCTTCTCCCATACCATGTAGATTGCAAGCCCTCACGGGCAGGGCCCTCTCTCCTTCTGTACCAGTTTGTAACTCGTCTGGTTTATGATTAGTGCAATTGTCTGTATTATGTATGTATACCTCTTCTCATATGTACAGCGCTATGGAATGAATGGCGCTTTAATAATAAATAATAATAATAATATTAAGAGATAACAAGGCAATGTGTGCGAGGTACTAAGTTTGTGTATGAAGCTCCAGAAAATGGTATTTTTTATTGAGTTAAAAAAGTGTGTGTTAACCCCTTCCCGACACATGACATAAAAGTACATCATGGCGGCAAGTGACTTGATGCATTTTTAGGTACCATTACCAGGCCCTTGCTGTATCTGCCGGCATCGGTGTAAAAGCTGATGCTGGCGGATTAACCCCTTCTATGTGGCGGTCAGTGCTGACCGCGACATAGAAGTTTTTTGCAGCGAGTGAGCCCATCGTGTCCCCACTCTGCTGTGGCAGGGACCCGATGGGTGAGAAGGCAGCCCGATGCTTTACACGGCATCGGGACCTGCCTTCTATGGAGGCCGAGGAGATCCAGTCCCAGGCCCGGTCTCCTAGGCAACCTGTTAGTGTATTACTAATAGAAAAAACTGTAGAAAAAAAAAGGAAAAAGCGCACCCATTAGGTGTCGCCGCATCTGTAACGACCGGCTCTATAAATATATCACATGATCCAGCCCATCTGATACCCACCGTAAAAAAAAAAAAAAAAATGTCAAAAAAAGGCATTTTTGTCACCTTACATCACAAAAAGTGCGATCAAAAAGGTGTATGCCTCCCAAAACGGTAACAATAAAACTGTCACCTCATCCTGCAAAATATTAGCCCATACCTAAGACAATTGCCCAAAAAATAAAAAACTATAGCTCCCAGACTCAAAAATGCTATTATTGTGGTAAAGTGAAATAAAAAAAATAAGTATACATATTAGGTATCGCCCCGTCCGTAACAACCAACTCTATGAAAACATCACATGTCCAAACCCCTCAGATGAACACTGTAAAAAAAAATAATAATAAAAACAGTGCCAAAAAGCAATTTTTTGTCACCTAACATGAAAGTAGACATATTTGATATCACCGCGTCCTTAACAACCTGCTTTATAAAAATAGCACATGATCTAACCTGTCAGATGAAAAAAAATAAAAAACAGTGCCAAAACAGTTATTTTTTTGTTAGCTTGCCTCACAAAAAACGTAATATAGAGCGATTAAAAATCATATCAGAAGATATCAAAATAGTACCAATAAAACTGTCACCCTATCCCCAAGTTTACAAAATGGGGTCACTTTTGGGAGTTTCTACTGTAGGGGTGCATTAGAGGGGCTTCAAATGGGACATGGTGTCTAAAAACCAGTCCAGCAAAATCTGCCTTTCAAAAACCATGCGGCGCTCCTTTTCTTCTGCGCCCTGCGCCCTTACATCAGTTTACGACCACATGTGGGGTGTTTATGTAAACCTCAGAATCAGGGAAATAAATGTTGAGTTTAGTTTGGCTGTTAACCCTCGATGTTTTAAAGAAAAAAAAATGGATTAAAATGGAAAATCTGCCAAAAAAGCGAAATTTAGACATTTTATATCCATTTTCCTTTAATTCTTGTGGAACGCCTAAAGGGTTAACAAAGTTAGTAAAATCAGTTTTGAGTAACTTGAGGGGTGTAGTTTCTACAATGGGGTCATTTATGGGGGGGTTTCTAATATGTAAGCCCCACAAAGTGACTTCAGACCTGAACTGGTCCTTAAAAAGTGGGTTTGGGAAATTTTCTTAAATTTTTTTAGAATTGCTTCTAAAATTCTAAGCCTTCTAACGTCCCCAAAAAATAAAAATTACATTTACAAAATGATGCAAACATACAGTAGACATATGAGAAATGTTAAGTAATAAATATTTTATGAGGTATCACTTTCTGTTTTAAAAGCAGCGAAATTGAAATTTTTAAAATTGGGAATTTTTCAAAATTTTTGGTAAATTTGGCATTTTTCATAAATAAAGGTGAAATACACTGCCTGTCCAAAAAAAGAGTCGCCACCAAACAAAAGCCTTTAGCTTTGATTACGGCACGCATTCGCTGTGGCATTGTTTTGATAAGCTTCTGCAATGTCACAAGATTTATTTCCATTCAGTGTTGCATTCATTTTTCACCAAAATCTTGCATTGATGATGGTAGAGTCTGACTGCTGCACAAAGCCTTCTCCAGCACATCCCAAAGATTCTCAATGGGGTTAAGGTCTGGACTCTGTGGTGGCCAATCCATGTGTGAAAATGATGTCTCATGCTCCCTGAACCACTCTTTCACAATTTGAGCCCGATGAATCCTGGCATTGTCATCTTGGAATATGCCCATGCCATCAGGGAAGAACAAATCCATTGATGGAATGACCTGGTCATTCAGTATGTTCAGGTAGTCAGCTGACCTCATTCTTGGAGCACATACTGTAGCTGAACCTAGACCTGACCAACTGCAGCAACCCCAGATCATAGCACTGCCCCCACAGGCTTGTACAGTAGGCACTAGGCATGATGGCACCTGAGAGGTTAACTGCCGCTGATTGCAGTTTCCTGTCATATAAGCTTGGCACCGCCTCCTGTATTTGTATTAGATGTTAATTATCATTGGTGGCGCAGTGTGCCCGCCCCTCCTCCTCCAGTCTCTCCTCATTGGCAGCGCGGCACAGGGGGAGGGAGAGAGTGACTCCTTCTCCCCTGTGCTGCTGAGGGAACATGAGCACGCTGACAGCAGCGCGCTCATGTTCTGTGATAGCGCGCTGGACGCATTATCGGCAAGGTTAGATGCCGATAACTTTAAAAATCATGAATATCAGCCAATAATATCGGTAACAATAGTAGATGGGCACTCTAATATCCAGAACCACCGAGTAATTTGTTCATAATATTTAATCAGAGTAAAACAAATAATAGCAATATCATAAAATACAATCAATGAATCCAATATCTAAAATAGGCCTACAAACAAAATATGAACAATCTTATATTAATTCTAATAGCCGCTATAGATGGGGTAGATAAAACTAGTAATAAGCTGCCACCAGAACAATCTCCGGTTACAATGGTTGAATAAGTCGGGCGGGTAATAGGCACCTGCAAATAATCCCCAAGTGATGTGTTACACAAAGAAATATATAAACGTGAAGTGCAATATAATGCAATAATCCAAGTGCAATATAATACAAATAAAACCAGGAAAAGGGGGTATAATAGAAATAAATAAAAATTATAAGATGCTGGTGATCACTTTTCCGTGAAAAAAGAGACAAAAAAGTAAATTTAGATTGTGCAATGTTGCTGTATATGAATAGGTGATAGTCAATCACTATTTAAAGTGCATATGCTGCCCGTATTCAACAAGATTTTGTAGTGGCTATTCCACAACTGTAGCTAATACCTCCGGGTATAGCTATTTTGTTCCAATGGTCTGGTCAGTGTTAAATGCTCTCCATAATCAACCAGAGAAAATGCAGAGAAAATAAAATGTCAATTATTTAACAATCGCTGCACCTTGTAGTAATACTCACGCTTGATGGTATATTCCGATCTGTAGCGTGGCTGTAAGAAGGCTTACCTCACGTATGATATAAGGAGGTACCTTGCTAGTATGTCTTGACTCTATGGTCCGTTTTCGCTGTTAACCGCAGTTGTCCAGAGCCGACCGTGGTTCCCAGGTCTCACTCTGATTGAATCAAGGGCAGAATCTGGATGCGTCTGCACTGGGCGTTTCTCACTGCTCCATGTGGTTGGTTTAATTACTCCAGCTGATTTCTGCTATCCATGTGTTACCAGACTATGGCCAGTAGATCTGGTATTAGTTTGGTGGAAGCGCTTTTTCTAGATATCAATCATCATATTGAAAATCTAGTTCTGCCGGTTTTCTGCCAGGATTAGTTTCTTATCCGTCCACGCCAGACGCGTTTCGAAGGTTGGACTACCTTCTTCCTCAGTGGCTTTGGTAAGAACTGCCTGGATATCCGGCTTTTATTCCTCTGGCTATCAAAGAGTGTTGTTTATTAACCCTGGAGTGGATCTTGTGGATCTGGTAGTCATTTAGTCATATAGTTTTTTCAATATGGTTCCTATGCGGTTTTTTATGCGGTTTTTTATTATTTATTTCTCTGGCTATCAAGAGAGCTCTTTATTAATCCTGAACAGGATCTTGTGGATCCAATAGTCTTTTGGTCAAGCAGCTTTTTCACCATAATTCCTATGTAGTTTTCTGGTGCGTTTTTTTAGTGCGGTTTTTTCTGCGGTTTTTTTCATGCGGTTTCTTACAAAAATCTCATAAATTCTTTTATAACCACACATAACTCTATTTGCAATGAATCGCTTTTGTGGGAACTGGTTATATTCTCACATTAACTCGCTTTTCCTTTGAAGGTAGGAAATCAAACATCTGAGCGACATCTAAATAATTTATATATAATTATACATATCAATGGTAATGCATAAGATGGACCCATGCCCTAGACAATATAGGATCACCTATAGATTTGGCGTATCTGGTAGGTGGGTTAATCTCAGTATGCATTACCTGATATCTATCATAAAAATATAAAATAAACATATATATAATTTAATAAATATCATAAAAAGTTTTTTAGCTAAAAATTTATTAAAACATTTCTAAATTTTATTTCAAGAGAGAGACATACATGTGAGTAAAGCAGGGAGGTCTGTGGGAGAAATTTTGCAGAGGGTTCCCACTTAGAGACTTAGGTAGTGGATTATTAACCCTGTATGGTCCATTTATCGTATACTCTATTCTGGTGTGCAGTAGTAGTCAAGGGAATACTAGATGATTTCATGTAAGAGGAATACTCGTGATGTATTTGGGTTGGAAGCCTTCCGACCAGGAGGGGTCACAGTGCTGATAAACAGCCAAACTGGTACCCCCCGTGATCCGGAGGCATCCAACCCATTATAGGAATCCGAAGATCTCGAGTTCGGCATTTAATCCGGCTGGTGCCAGACTGCCAAACTCGAAAATTCTTCTTGACTCTACCCTTGACATTCGGGCAATATGATTGCCTCCCCTCCAATGTCGATCCAGCTGTTCAAAAGCTGCGAATTTCAAGGTTTTTGGATCCTGGTTATGAATCAGTTTAAAGTGTCTGGACAATACATGCTTATCATAGCCCTTTTTAATATTATTTATGTGTTCCGCTATTCTTACTTTTAATGGTCTTTTTGTTCTACCTATGTATTGTTTGCCACACATACACTCTATTATATATATGACATTTGAACTATTGCATGTTAAAAGTTTTTTAATCTCAACGGAGAAGGTATTTTGGGTTGAATTCACTCTTGTGGTTTTTCTAGCAAAGGATGTAATTTTACAGTTCACACAGCGTCCGCATCTGTGGAAACCACTGCTTTTAAGCCAATTGTTAGTGGATCCTTTGGTCACTACTTTCTGTTTAATTGATGGCGCTATTTTCAAACCCAAATTGGGTGCTTTCGTATATACTATCTCCGGTATTAAGGGAACTAAGGGGCCTATGATTTTGTCCTTCTGGATCAGATGCCAGTGATTTTTAATAATCCGCTCAATTTTTTTATGCTGTGTATTATAAGGTAAAATTATACGGAATTTTTCTTCACTGGTTTTAGTCTCTGTATCAATCTGATTAGGTATAAAAAACTGGTTCCTATCCATTTCTCTGACTTTTTGTAGGGCTTTGTCCACCACTGCATCTGGATAATTTTTAGCCAGGAATTGATTCCTCATATTAGTTGCTTCCTCTTCAAATTTATCCTCACTAGTACAATTCCTCTTAATCCTCCGAAATTGACCTGTCGGTATATTCATCAGCCATGAGGGTAGGTGGCAGCTGGAGTAGAGAATAAAACTATTTTTCGCCACTTTTTTCTGATAGGTGGTACACACATAGTGGTCCACTTGGGTAGTGATCAGTAGGTCTAAGAATTCTGTACCCTCCTGATTAATGTTAGACGTAAACTTGAGGTTATATCTATTATTATTAATTTCTTCTAGGAAAATAAATAACTCCCCTTCATCGCCCTGCCAAATAAAGATAACATCGTCAATAAAGCGCTGCCAGAGCACCAGATCCGACCCCAGCCTGGGTAATATGGTCTCAAGTTCCCATTGAGCCATGAATAAGTTGGCATAGCTGGGGGCGAATCTGGTGCCCATGGCAGTGCCCCGGGTCTGGAGGTAATAAGCCCCCTCAAAGAAAAAATAATTATGCGTGAGTATATATTCGACACCCTCCGCCAAATATTCTATTTGTCTACTCTTAAGATTTCCATGATTTTCAAGTTGCAATTTCATATTATTTATGCCCTGTTCGTGATTAATAACGGTATAGAGCGATTGGACATCCAAGGTCCCCATACGCCAATGTGGCTCCACTTTCAAGTTCTCCAATAATTGGACAACTTGTGTGGTGTCCTTAATATATGCAGGGATCTTTTTGACCGTAGGTTGGATCAGTCTGTCAATATAGTGAGATAAGTTGGATGTCAACGATTCTATACCAGAAATTATCGGGCGACCTGGTGGGTCAGTCATATTCTTGTGAATCTTCGGGAGACAATAGAAGACAGGGAGTCTCCGTTGGGTCCCCATGATAAAATCTGATTCCTGTTTCGTTAATAAACCGCCATTAAGGCCTTTTTCACAGAATTGATTAAGTATTTTTGCAAATTCCTCTGTGGGGTCTCTTATGAGCTTCCTATATGTAGTTATGTCTCCTAATTGTTTTAAACACTCAGCATTATATTTCTCCGTTTCCAGGAGGACAATCGCCCCCCCTTTATCCGCAGGGCGGATAGTGAGATTATTGCAGCTTTGCAATTCTTTTATTGCATATATTTCCTGTGTAGTTAAATTACTCCTTCGTCCACATTTATCAGGTATCTTCCTTAGTTCAGTCTCTATATTTTTCTGAAAGGTGGCTATCTCAGCACTGATCTCCTGCCTGGGGAATTTTTTTGACCTCAATTTTAATTCAGTATATTTGATTTCTCCTTCCCTATGTTCATTTGAATTAGTTAAAATCGGGTTTTTTAAAAAATATTTTTTAAGACACAATTTCCGTATGAATTTCTCCACTCCCACATAGGTATCAAATTTGTTTAATCTCACTGTTGGTGCGAATTTCAGTCCCTTGTTCAGTAGCCTTGTCTGATGTTCAGTCAAAACCACTGAGCTAAGGTTCACTATGGCTTCCTTGTCTGTCATCATATGTGTCTGTTGTGAGTCCCTCTTTTTTCTTTGACCTCTTCGTGTCTTCCATTTGGGTCTGTTTGTTGTTGTCTGTGTGTCTCTTCTCTTACATGTCTGGGTGCATGGTAATGTCTGTTCTGTGGTGGTCGTAATCTCTGTTGTGGTACATGATCCTCTATTTGATGGTTGTGTCTGTTCCTCAGATTGTATGTGTGGGTTGGTGATGATTGTGGATATTGTTGATATCCTGTTGATAGTGTTTGTGACCTGCGTCTGATTCTTGTGTCGTGATGTATCAGTGGTGTTTGTTGATATTGAGGGTATGCACCGTCTGGTGTTTTTGATCTCCTTCTGATTCTTGTCTTGTGGTGGGGCGGGGTCCTGTCTAAAAAATGATTGTAATTCAATGCTTCAAACCTATTATTAACCGGGATATTGTATCTATTGGGATTATCATCCATACTGGATTGTCCCGGGGGTCTGCTATTTATTTCTCTCTCCGGTGAGTCATTTCTATACCTTTCCCTCTCATCCAATCTAGGATTATGTCTGTATTTCCTTGTTTTTCTACTGATTATTTCCGACTCCATTTTGTCCAAACTCCTACACAGGCGTTCCTGCCACATACGTAATTCATCACTCGCCGGTAGTTTATCCACTACCGTCTTTATCTGATTTATTCTCTCAGTAATCTCCTCTAATATTTTGCACCTCCTTTTTATAATTAATTGTATCAAGGTAACTGATTGGGAGAACAATAAAGACTCCCATTCTTTAATAAACTCTTCATTGCACAAGTCCTGTGCGGAAGTCTTAGATAATTGTAATCCCTTAGGTATTCTTTTATCCTCAATATATACTTTCAGGGACTTGATCTCCCACTGCTGTCTGAGTTGTTTCAGCAGCAGTGGTTCAAGTTCCCTGAAGACCTCAGAGATAGATCTCTCTCCTTGGATATCGTTCGAGTCACCTATATAGGTGTCATCAAATCGATATGTTTCTATCTTTAGTCTTTTACTTTCTAGATGGTTCCAGATATCCATCCCTAAACCAGTGGGAGCTCAGTCCGAGTTGAGTGCGTCCAACTATACAATAAAATCAAGATAAAGGACGGCTCTGCCTCCTGGTTTGAGATGGTCAGGTGCACCTATCTGATGTCGCACTCAAAGCACCAAAATATTATAACAATAGTAGATGGGCACTCTAATATCCAGAACCACCGAGTAATTTGTTCATAATATTTAATCAGAGTAAAACAAATAATAGCAATATCATAAAATACAATCAATGAATCCAATATCTAAAATAGGCCTACAAACAAAATATGAACAATCTTATATTAATTCTAATAGCCGCTATAGATGGGGTAGATAAAACTAGTAATAAGCTGCCACCAGAACAATCTCCGGTTACAATGGTTGAATAAGTCGGGCGGGTAATAGGCACCTGCAAATAATCCCCAAGTGATGTGTTACACAAAGAAATATATAAACGTGAAGTGCAATATAATGCAATAATCCAAGTGCAATATAATACAAATAAAACCAGGAAAAGGGGGTATAATAGAAATAAATAAAAATTATAAGATGCTGGTGATCACTTTTCCGTGAAAAAAGAGACAAAAAAGTAAATTTAGATTGTGCAATGTTGCTGTATATGAATAGGTGATAGTCAATCACTATTTAAAGTGCATATGCTGCCCGTATTCAACAAGATTTTGTAGTGGCTATTCCACAACTGTAGCTAATACCTCCGGGTATAGCTATTTTGTTCCAATGGTCTGGTCAGTGTTAAATGCTCTCCATAATCAACCAGAGAAAATGCAGAGAAAATAAAATGTCAATTATTTAACAATCGCTGCACCTTGTAGTAGTACTCACGCTTGATGGTATATTCCGATCTGTAGCGTGGCTGTAAGAAGGCTTACCTCACGTATGATATAAGGAGGTACCTTGCTAGTATGTCTTGACTCTATGGTCCGTTTTCGCTGTTAACCGCAGTTGTCCAGAGCCGACCGTGGTTCCCAGGTCTCACTCTGATTGAATCAAGGGCAGAATCTGGATGCGTCTGCACTGGGCGTTTCTCACTGCTCCATGTGGTTGGTTTAATTACTCCAGCTGATTTCTGCTATCCATGTGTTACCAGACTATGGCCAGTAGATCTGGTATTAGTTTGGTGGAAGCGCTTTTTCTAGATATCAATCATCATATTGAAAATCTAGTTCTGCCGGTTTTCTGCCAGGATTAGTTTCTTATCCGTCCACGCCAGACGCGTTTCGAAGGTTGGACTACCTTCTTCCTCAGTGGCTTTGGTAAGAACTGCCTGGATATCCGGCTTTTATTCCTCTGGCTATCAAAGAGTGTTGTTTATTAACCCTGGAGTGGATCTTGTGGATCTGGTAGTCATTTAGTCATATAGTTTTTTCAATATGGTTCCTATGCGTTTTTTTATGCGGTTTTTTATTATTTATTTCTCTGGCTATCAAGAGAGCTCTTTATTAATCCTGAACAGGATCTTGTGGATCCAATAGTCTTTTGGTCAAGCAGCTTTTTCACCATAATTCCTATGTAGTTTTCTGGTGCGTTTTTTTAGTGCGGTTTTTTCTGCGTTTTTTTTCATGCGGTTTCTTACAAAAATCTCATAAATTCTTTTATAACCACACATAACTCTATTTGCAATGAATCGCTTTTGTGGGAACTGGTTATATTCTCACATTAACTCGCTTTTCCTTTGAAGGTAGGAAATCAAACATCTGAGCGACATCTAAATAATTTATATATAATTATACATATCAATGGTAATGCATAAGATGGACCCATGCCCTAGACAATATAGGATCACCTATAGATTTGGCGTATCTGGTAGGTGGGTTAATCTCAGTATGCATTACCTGATATCTATCATAAAAATATAAAATAAACATATATATAATTTAATAAATATCATAAAAAGTTTTTTAGCTAAAAATTTATTAAAACATTTCTAAATTTTATTTCAAGAGAGAGACATACATGAGTATTCCTCTTACATGAAATCATCTAGTATTCCCTTGACTACTACTGCACACCAGAATAGAGTATACGATAAATGGACCATACAGGGTTAATAATCCACTACCTAAGTCTCTAAGTGGGAACCCTCTGCAAAATTTCTCCCACAGACCTCCCTGCTTTACTCACATGTATGTCTCTCTCTTGAAATAAAATTTAGAAATGTTTTAATAAATTTTTAGCTAAAAAACTTTTTATGATATTTATTAAATTATATATATGTTTATTTTATATTTTTATGATAGATATCAGGTAATGCATACTGAGATTAACCCACCTACCAGATACGCCAAATCTATAGGTGATCCTATATTGTCTAGGGCATGGGTCCATCTTATGCATTACCATTGATATGTATAATTATATATAAATTATTTAGATGTCGCTCAGATGTTTGATTTCCTACCTTCAAAGGAAAAGCGAGTTAATGTGAGAATATAACCAGTTCCCACAAAAGCGATTCATTGCAAATAGAGTTATGTGTGGTTATAAAAGAATTTATGAGATTTTTGTAAGAAACCGCATGAAAAAAACCGCAGAAAAAACCGCACTAAAAAAACGCACCAGAAAACTACATAGGAATTATGGTGAAAAAGCTGCTTGACCAAAAGACTATTGGATCCACAAGATCCTGTTCAGGATTAATAAAGAGCTCTCTTGATAGCCAGAGAAATAAATAATAAAAAACCGCATAAAAAACCGCATAGGAACCATATTGAAAAAACTATATGACTAAATGACTACCAGATCCACAAGATCCACTCCAGGGTTAATAAACAACACTCTTTGATAGCCAGAGGAATAAAAGCCGGATATCCAGGCAGTTCTTACCAAAGCCACTGAGGAAGAAGGTAGTCCAACCTTCGAAACGCGTCTGGCGTGGACGGATAAGAAACTAATCCTGGCAGAAAACCGGCAGAACTAGATTTTCAATATGATGATTGATATCTAGAAAAAGCGCTTCCACCAAACTAATACCAGATCTACTGGCCATAGTCTGGTAACACATGGATAGCAGAAATCAGCTGGAGTAATTAAACCAACCACATGGAGCAGTGAGAAACGCCCAGTGCAGACGCATCCAGATTCTGCCCTTGATTCAATCAGAGTGAGACCTGGGAACCACGGTCGGCTCTGGACAACTGCGGTTAACAGCGAAAACGGACCATAGAGTCAAGACATACTAGCAAGGTACCTCCTTATATCATACGTGAGGTAAGCCTTCTTACAGCCACGCTACAGATCGGAATATACCATCAAGCGTGAGTACTACTACAAGGTGCAGCGATTGTTAAATAATTGACATTTTATTTTCTCTGCATTTTCTCTGGTTGATTATGGAGAGCATTTAACACTGACCAGACCATTGGAACAAAATAGCTATACCCGGAGGTATTAGCTACAGTTGTGGAATAGCCACTACAAAATCTTGTTGAATACGGGCAGCATATGCACTTTAAATAGTGATTGACTATCACCTATTCATATACAGCAACATTGCACAATCTAAATTTACTTTTTTGTCTCTTTTTTCACGGAAAAGTGATCACCAGCATCTTATAATTTTTATTTATTTCTATTATACCCCCTTTTCCTGGTTTTATTTGTATTATATTGCACTTGGATTATTGCATTATATTGCACTTCACGTTTATATATTTCTTTGTGTAACACATCACTTGGGGATTATTTGCAGGTGCCTATTACCCGCCCGACTTATTCAACCATTGTAACCGGAGATTGTTCTGGTGGCAGCTTATTACTAGTTTTATCTACCCCATCTATAGCGGCTATTAGAATTAATATAAGATTGTTCATATTTTGTTTGTAGGCCTATTTTAGATATTGGATTCATTGATTGTATTTTATGATATTGCTATTATTTGTTTTACTCTGATTAAATATTATGAACAAATTACTCGGTGGTTCTGGATATTAGAGTGCCCATCTACTATTGTTATAATATTTTGGTGCTTTGAGTGCGACATCAGATAGGTGCACCTGACCATCTCAAACCAGGAGGCAGAGCCGTCCTTTATCTTGATTTAATAATATCGGTAACTCCGATAATCGGTCGATCCCTACTCCAAAGGTTCAACATATCTCTTCAACAAAGATTTATGAAACACATTATAAATTTTCAGGACCTGAGGAAGTTCAAGACGAAAAGCTACAGGATTAATAATAGCAGTGATCTTATATGGACCAATAAACCTTGGACCCAACTTCCAAGAAGGTACCTTCAACGTAATGTTTCTTGTGGACAGCCACACAATCACCCACTCTTCGGTCCGGACCATTCATACGTTTCCTGTCAGCCTCACGTTTATACTTGTTGCCGAGGGAGAGAGTGACTCCTTCTCCCCTGTGCTGCTGAGGGAACATGAGCACGCTGACAGCAGCGCGCTCATGTTCTGTGATAGCGCGCTGGACGCATTATCGGCAAGGTTAGATGCCGATAACTTTGAAAATCATGAATATCAGCCAATAATATCGGTAACTCTGATAATCGGTCAAGTTATTTTGAATTTTCCGCCATATAGATGACAATGATGACGAAAAACATTCCTCCTCAGGGATACCAGAAGTTTCAGAACCAGAAAATGTGCCAAAATGCGAGTGAAACCCATATGCCCCAAAAAACTGTGACTTACCAGTAGACTCCTGTCTACGATTGTTTATGGAAAACTCTGCCAAAGACAAAAACGAAGACCATTCCTCCTGGTTCTCAGAGACAAAACATCTCAAGTAAGTCTTCAGACTCTGATTAGTGCGTCCATCTGTCCGTTCGACTGAGGATGAAAAGCCGAAGAAAAGGACAGTTGTACCCCCAGTCGAGTACAGAACGCTTTCCAGTATCTGGACACAAACTGAGTCCCACGATCTGAGACCACATCAGAGAGAATGCCATGGAGTTTCACGATGTTGTCAACAAACACTTGTGCAAGTGTTTTAGCATTAAGTAGGCCCGGCAATGCTATAAAGTGCCCCATTTTACTAAAGCGATCAACTACCACCAGAATAACTGTCTTTCCTGAAGAATTAGGTAGATCAGTGATAAAATCCAAGGTTAAGTGAGTCCATGGTCTGGACGGTATGGGCAACGGAAGTAGAGATCCGGAAGGCCGAGTATGTGTCACCTTAGCACGTGCACAGGTACTACAGACACATAGTCCTCAACACATTTACGCAACCCTGGCCACCAGAATCTATGAAAAATGAGGTTGGCAGTGGATCTACCCCCAGGGTGTCCCGTAAGAACCATACAGTGATGTTCCTCAAACACCTTGTGATGCAATTCCGATGGCACAAGCAGTTTCCCAGAGGGACAAGAATACGGTGCATCTCCCTGAGCCTCTAACACCTTCAACTCTAGGTCAGGGTAATGTTATGCCCTGCTCTGACTATGTGCGGAGGTCAGCCAGATTAGCAGCACGTGTTTAGTTTTTTGTTTTGTTTTGGAGCCGTGCTAGATCCGCCTCCCTTCAGGTGCACTGGGTGGGGTCATTGGTTTAAATCACACTCAATCCCAGTGTTCCGTGCGGGTTATAGAAATCAGTCTGGCCTTGGAAGCAAGGAAGGAAGGATTGTCTGTTCCGGCTCAGATAAGATAAGTTTGGTTTCTGTTTTTGTTGTTTGCTGTCTAGGCTGTTTGTGTTACGTCTGTCCCCTCCAGGTTCTGAGGGAGCAGGCTGCCCCTATTCCCCTTTCACCATCTCAGGGATTCTAGGGTATTTTCAGCCCAGGCAAGAAGACACATTATTCCCACCTTAAGGGTCTGAATGTGGGCTTAGCAGTGTGGGGAGAGATGTCAGGGATTCGCTAGGAGGTGACCTTTCCCCAGCTTCTCGCCTAGAAACTTATTGGTTGGTTTATCTGTGTATCTGAGATCCTGTCCGCCGTGACAGGTAAAGAGTGGATATTCACCACCCCTTCCGACAGTATAGGACTCGGATTTTCAAAATCACCACCTCCAGGAAAACTACGGGACAAGGCATCTGCTTGACGTTCTTACCCCCAGGACAATAGGTGACAATGACATTGAATCTGGTGAAAAACAAAGACCATCTGGCCTGTCTTGGGTTCAGTCATTTAGCCGACTCCAGGTAAATCAGGTTTTTGTGATCTGTGAACACCGTGATCGTATGAATCGCCCCTTCCAACCAATGATGCCATTCCTCAAAAGCCAACTTTATGGCCAGTAACCCTCTGTGACCCACATCATAATTTCTCTCTGCAGAAGATAGTTTTTTTAGAGAAAAAGGCACAGGGACGCCATTTACCAGGTGACAGGCCCCGCGATAAAGATGCTCCTACCCCCACTTCAAACGTGTCCACTTCCACAATGAAAGGTTGTGATACATCCGGCTGCACCAATATAGGGGCACAAAAGAAGCATTCCTTAATCGCAGAAAAGGCTCGCAACGCCGAATCAGACCACACTGAGACATCTGTCCCTTTCTTAGTTATGTCCGTTAAGGGTTTTACTATTGTGGAATAATTCTGAATACATTTTCGGTAACAGTTGGTTAAACCAAAAACCGCATAAGAGTCTTCAGATTTTCAGGTCGATCCCAGTCCAATACAGCACGGACTTTCTCTGGATCCATTTGAAAACCTGAAGATGACAGCAGGTAGCCAAAAACTGCACCTAGTGTACAGCAAAAACACAATTCTCTAATTTTGCGTACAATTTATTGTAACACCTGTCTAACGTGATCTTCATGTGTTTCCACGTCTGGAGAATAAATTCTACAAACCTCCCCACAGGTGATGAAAAATGTCGGAAAACCACAGGAGCATTGATCCTCTTCATCTTCCATTCATCCCCTTCCTTGATCCTAACCAGATTACTTGCCCCCTTGGCACCAATAATCTGGTTAAATAAATCGGGAATCAAAGGAAGAGGGTAAGGATTACGGACAGTAATCCGATTGAGTTCACTCGGAAATTTTTAACAAAAAAGAACCCTGCTGCCACTGTAGTCTTGGAAGGTCTTATGTGTCCTTTAGCCAAACTCTTGGTAATATACTCTCTCTCTCATGGCCAATCTTTCAAGTTCAGAAAGGTTATACAACCTAGATTTTGGCAATTTAGCTCCGGAAATAAGGTTGTTAGGATAATCATATTCCTAATGTGGAGGTAAATCCTGGCATCCACTCTCTGAAAACACGTTTTCAAAATCAGATATAAAAGAGGGTAATGTTTTAGTGGTTAAAACAGAAAAATATGTATTCAGACAATTGTCAATCCAATAATCACCCCAATCCAGAATCTGTCTAGCTTGCCAATCGATGGTTGGATTGTGCTTGCTTAACCACGGTAAACCCAGAACCACCGCTGCAGGGAGCCTCTCCAACACAAAACACGAGATAAATTCTTGATGAATGTCACCCACTCTTAATCTGATATCATGCACCATCTGAGATAAACACTTCTGAGTTAAGCCTCATGCAGACGTCCGTGAAACACGGTCCGTAAGATACCGGACTGGCATTGCAGGAGCGCACGGCGTCATTGGCTGCTTTAGAGGTGCAGAATCAATAGCAAAAACATAAAGTTTTTTTTCTAATGCACTCGGTGACAACCCGTGCATACAGACAAACTGAGCATCAATCAGGTTCACCCCAGCCCCGCTGTCGATAAACACTTCTATCCCCACAGTTTTTGACTCTAGTGCCACCTCAGCAGTCAGGAGAAATCGGGTACTACCAGTCAAAGACAAATGCACATTTTCTGACTCTCCTCTCACCTCTCCAAGAGTCAGATGGGAATTAAATGGCCCTCTTTTTTCTTTTTGCCGTTGAATGGATGGACATAAAATATATATGAATGGATATTGAATGGATGGACATAAAAAATGTCTCTTCTGTCTGCAGAAAAAACACACTCCCTTCCTATTACCAGTTGCTCCCCCTAACTGCATGGGTTTGCCCCCAGACATAAACCCAGGAGTAGCTTCACCGAAAGTGTCAGAGGAGGATGATACCTTACATCTTTCTCTCAGGCATCTATCAATGCGTATAACAAGAGACATAGCAGCCTCTAGAGACACTGGGGTTTCATGAAAGGCCAAAGTGTCCTTCAGCCCCTCTGATAACCCTTGACAAAACTGGCTACAGAGGGCAGGATCGTTCCACTCCGTATCCGTAGTTCACCTCCTAAACTCAGAGCAATAAATCTCAGTGGAACGATCACCCTAACGAAGGCCGCGATGCTTGGTTTTGGCTAAAGAGGTCTGTTCCGGATCATCAGAGATAAGACCCAAAGCTTCGAAAAATTCATCTACTGACTGGTGAGACTGCGATCCGGTCAGCAGAGAAAAAGCCCATGACTGCGCATCCCCCTTAGGCAAGGAAATAACCACACCGACTCGCTGTTTCTCTTCCTCAGATGAGTGTGGACGTAGCCTAAAATACAGTTTGCACGCCTTCCTAAACAAAATTAAATTATCACGTCCCCCAGAAAATCTGTCCAGGAGGGCAATTTTAGGCTCAGATAGGCCTGGTCTCCACCACTACCACAAGGACCAACAGCCTGCGATCTCTGCATCTGCGAGACGGTCGTGCGGAGGTCAGCTACCTACAAAGACAGCCCTTGCAGCTGACCTGCCAGTCCAGCAATAGGATCCATGGCTGCACACAAACAAACAAAAAATGACTGTTTTGGCGTTTTATAATGTCACGCTTCAGTGTAGGAGGGAAACACACCACCGAGCATAGGAGGGAAGGGGGAAACAGGGAATCAGGCCTGAGAACTAGGGAAGGAAGATGGACACCTCCTAGTGAAAATCCTAACCAAAATCCTGACTGACTACCACTATGAACAGACCCCAAAGGTAGGCGAGTTCATATACAGGAATACCTAGAATCCTATCAAGCCCTATAGGATCCTGGTACTAATAGCAGGGATGAGACTACCTGTTCCTCCAAAAGGAAGGACAAATAAGAGTCTACTTCAGGCCTAATACAAACAATAGGGAAAAGAACCCAAACAAAATACAAAAAGGAAAAAAGGAAAGACTTAACTTCAAAGGGGCTATGGAAGCACCTGGAACTCCGCCGAGATCCACACACACCAGCAATCCACAACTGACACTCAAGCTATCAACCGCACAGCATTGTGGGAGAAGCAACAATAAATAAGAAAGGTTAAATGACCACATAAGTAAAACCTGAGGCAAGGGGGGTGGCCATTATCAGAAACAACACAGACAACTATGGATCCACAAGGAAAACCTGTCAGATCAAACCACGTGTTGCCAGTCTCACCGATCTCCTGCCACCTGTCACGGGAACGTCCGTGACACAGAGCCTTTTTGAAAAAAAGGGGGGTTATCAAGGAGATTGTATCCCCTTGTAACACTCCTTGGTACCAAGTGAAAAAGAAGTGAGAAGGGCAAAACCCACCCAGTACCGTATGGTACATGACCTATGTGCTGCCACAGTTTTTAACACCCCCATTGTGCCCAATCCACACACCTTGTTGGCTCGGATTCCCGCTACCTCTACCCACTTCACTGTGATTGATTTGGCAAATGTTTTTTTTTTCAGTACCACTACATCCAGACAGTTGGTATTTGTTTGCCTTCACACATGAGGGTAAACAGTATACCTCTGTGGTACTTTGGGCCCAGAACTAGGCCAGTATGTATACTGCCATGTTACTCCCATGGCTGAAAGGTTGGGGGGGATGGGGGATTCAGTTTTGCTCCATTCATTTTATATTCCTAGAGTGAAACAGCTCACCCCTGAATGTAAGAAGGCTGTGGAGGACATCCCTTTGCCCAGAAACATGAATGCACTGAGGATATTTTTGGGCCTTGTTTCTTATTGCAGACCTTGGATACGCAAGTTTGATGCATCCTCTTTATGACTGTTTGTTCTTTAGTCCCTTCCACCTTACAGATGATGTGGTAGATGCCTTTTATGCCCAAAAACTGGCAATTTTGTGCTCCCCCGCACTGGGCCCATCAGATTATTACATTTAGATTGTAAGGAGGAAAGGGACTAGTGGATGTCAAAAGGAGGGACTGCAAATGAGGAAGGCCTAATACAGTTCCAAGGGAAACTCTGCCTTCCCAGGTCCTTCTACTCCACAATGGCACAGGCAACCCATGGAGTGACGCACGGTTATGTGTGATTTAGTACATAGCGCATGGTATCAGCCCAGGGTTCAGTACTGTAGCAGCGAGATATACTCAAGGATATATGATTTGTGCCCAGAACAACGTGGGCAAGGTGGTTAAGATACCCCAGAAACATACTCTTCGCCCCTTGTATCCGTTTCAACTATTACAGATAGACTGCATTTAACTACCCAAGATGGACGTGTGTGGTGAGTATGTATTGGTGTGTGATGACTTGTTTTCAGGATATAAATATGGGGGGGGGGGGGGGAATAACACATGTTCCCTGCTGTGAAGCTCTCATGCATGATGTAATCATTGACTGCTTTACAGACAGACACATTGAATGTGCAAGGTGGCATTCCAACGAATTGGAACGTCTCCGATCAAGCAGTGCAAAAGCAGACCATTCTGTTGCCATAAGCTGAGCAGTGCCCAATTAGCCATATAAGAATGTCTGAAATACACACACACTCCCGGACATTAACAGCACCTTCTGCAAGCCACAAAACTTTAAAAAAAAGCATTGCACCATTAAATTTATCACATGCGCAATGCAGGAATGTGTTAATTCCACCAAATGCAGCATAGTCACAATGCTCCTGCCATTGTTGCTGACTATGCTTCTCAGTCATAGTTGGCGGAGAGCAATTGACCATCATTCCAGGCAATCATAGCTATTACCTCACAGCCTATGAAGAATCTTCTTTTATTTGGGTGCATGTCTCTATTTTCTGCATTGTTGGGACAGAGTAACTTGATATGACCCTAATTTGAGCTAAAGATTCATCAATCCCAAAACTGGGCGGAGACTTTTCCCTCAAAGAAATCGGCTTTCTTCACATAGGTCTATTTCATGTCCATAATCCGGGTATACTTTTTGAATCTACAGAATATAGCAAGCTATTTTAGTGGTCCTCTCCACTTTAATTCCTTGTAATGTAGTTGATTATTAGTGTCTGATACCTGGCAGTCCAGAAGTAACTGTACATGCACACTGCACACTGAAGACTTTAGTTGGGGCTGGAAGGGGCCCAGAGACTAGAAAACACTAGCCATGTAACAGAGAGCTCAGCTACATTGAAGACATCATCAGGGTAAGATGTGTCTTGCTTCCATCACCTCTCTTTCTCTTGTATGGGCATCGGCTAAGTGTCATGGGGATTGGTCGATGTGGAGCTCACTCATTTGTTGACGTCTTTGGGTGGCTGTTACTTACTTTACTCTGTATGTAATCTTGGTTTAATTTAATTTGAGTTTTAGCTAAATCGGTTAATGTAACGCTGAAAAACCTGACAAAAGACATAAAATTGTATCATCCAGTGAAGGAGTAGAAGCTGAGTCTTCTCTGCGTTACTTAGTGGTCACTACTCACCTGGACGGTTATCTGTAGGAATGTCCCCTGTACTCCGCTCATCGCCCCTCAAATATGTCTCTGTAGGATTAATATTGTTTAGATCTTCACCCGGATTCACAAGCTGTGAAAGAAATATTGTAGAAGTCATCAGATGGTTGGAGAAGTCGTGTGGAAGGTTTTATATTATCAAAAAAGATCAGTAATTTGCAAAAAATGAATATGTTGTAGAGCCATATTAAAAGTTCTGATTGGTGGGGGGATCTGAGCACTGACACCCCCAATGATGCCTAGAACGAGGAGAGAGAAGTGTGCAGATAGCGTGCTCCCTCCTCAATATAGAGGACAGAATTGAGACAGGTCAGTAGACTTCTATGGAGCCCGTCTCGTGCAGTGAGGAGAAAGATGACGCTATACACGTGCTTCTTCCCTCCTCTCGTTCTACAGATCAGTGGAGGTTGCAGATCCCCAACAATCTACAGTTTTGACATGTATCTACAACAAAAGGTAAGGACACGAGCCTACCTAGCATCACCACCATGCTGGTGATGGGAGGCTCGTCCCTGTCATGGCCTGCTATTGGCTGACCCCGCCCAGCGGTGGCCGTGCCGGGATCAGGAGCGACGTGGGTGGCGGGGAGTGGGGTAAATATAAACTATATGAGGGGCCCGGGCATTAGGGGGGATATTACAGGGGTTGGATAACCCCGTTAAAGAGGTTGTCCAGTCCTTGTATGTGCTCCTAACATGCATATAAACGCCCCCGATATCTGTATTTCATGTCTGAGCTTTCTTTCCTCTTGTCTGGGCATCAGATTATTTTAGCAGATCTGTTTACTTTCCTAGTTTTGTTGAATAGGTAACTTTATTGATAAGGCCTGGCTGCACTGCAGAGTGATGAGTCACAGGCTGGCCCCGCCCCCCACTGTTCAGTCTGCAGGTGCTCCGCCCACTACATGTGGCCATGTTACTACAGCCAGACGTGTATCTAATCCTATATTGTATGATCCTGCCTGCTGAGCTGTGTATCTAATCCTATATTGTATGATCCTGCATGCTGAACTTTGTACCTAATCCTGTCCTGTATGCTCCTGCCTGCTGAGCTGTGTATCTAATCCTATATTGTATGATTCTGCCTGCTGAGCTGTGTATCTAATCCTATATTGTATGATCCTGCCTGCTGAGCTGTGTATCTAATCCTGCCCTGTATGCTCCTGCCTGCTGAGCTGTGTATCTAATCCTGCCCTGTATGCGACTGCCTGCTGAGCTGTGTATCTAATCCTATATTGTATGATCCTGCATGCTGAACTTTGTACCTAATCCTGTCCTGTATGCTCCTGCCTGCTGAGCTGTGTATCTAATCCTGCCCTGTATGCTCCTGCCTGCTGAGCTGTGTATCTAATCCTGCCCTGTATGCTCCTGCCTGCTGAGCTGTGTATCTAATCCTATCTTGTATGATTCTGCCTGCTGAGCTGTGTATCTAATCCTATATTGTATAATTCTGCCTGCTGAGCTGTGTATCTAATCCTATCTTGTATGATACTGCCTGCTGAGCTGTGTATCTAATCCTATATTGTATGATTCTGCCTGCTGAGCTGTGGATCTAATCCTATCTTGTATGCTCCTGCCTGCTGAGCTGTGTACCTAATCCTATATTGTATGATTCTGCCTGCTGAGCTCTGTATCTAATCCTATCTTGTATGATTCTGCCTGCTGAGCTGTGTATCTAATCCTATCTTGTATGATACTGCCTGAGCTGTGTATCTAATCCTATCTTGTACGATACTGCCTGAGCTGTGTATATAGCTCCTCATGCACATGACCGTATCCGTTTTGCGGTCTGCGAGTTCTGCATCTGCTCAATAAGGAGACTTTATCTACAGTGCCCCTAAATGCTATCCACAGTGAACCGATTTCTGTCCCCAGTACCCCCAGTGCCATCCACCTCTGTCGCTGATTGCTATGCTTACATTGCGTTGTGCATGGGTCAGTACAGGCTTCACACAGAAGTCTGTAAGAGGTCCTGGCGCATGCACAGTATTGTGCAGGCGTTGGGACCAAGGAAGACCAGTAGGAGGCGTTAACATCAGCGTCCTGCATTCACAGCAGAAAAGAAGATGACAGGGAAGGATCAGAAGATGTGGAATCGCTGGAGGAGCGGTTAAGTGACAGTAAAGAGGATTGTGGAAACGCTGCTGCTGCTGGGGTAAGTATGGCTTTACTAATCTCTCCACAGGTTAGATTCTGGCCTCATTTTTTAGGATGGGCCAGAGAACCCCTTTAATGTTCTTACTGAGGGATGAAGATTGTTGGCTAAAATCTCGCTATACATGACCCCATCCAACCTCCCTTCAATACAGTGCACTCGTCCTGCCCCCCTTGCAGAAAAGCACTCCCAAAGTATATTTCCAACTCCATGCTTCATGGTTGGGACGGTATTCTGGGGTTGTACCCTGTGGCGGAACCCGCCTCGCCACTGGGCATTGGAGAGGCCTGGCTGCCCGCCTCCTACCTACTGACTATGGCCCCTGGTGAATTTGTACGTGGAATGCAATTTGGGAATGTGGTATTTTGTATTGCTGTGTGTTGTGGACTGTATATATCTTGCCCTGGCTGTAAAGTTTGCTATGTTACAGGCATTGTTGTTCTTTGCCTCTTCTCCTCCCCCTTTTTCCTGTCCCATTGTTTCCCCAGCAATGTGTTGTCGCAGGGACACCAGTTTAAACCAGCTGTTCTGTCCCTCCTCAATTTCCCATCAGCCCTTGCTATTGTCTGGCCCCCACCCTTCCTTGTACCATAGTCCTAGGTACCCTATTGTATGTAAATGAGGCTGTTGGGGGGGTTTAAAGTAGATGTGCTGTGTCTAAATAAAGTCAGTTCCTGTTTTAACCCTCAAGGTGAAGTGTCGTCTCATTCTTGGGGGAGGATTTATTGCATGCTGTCCCAGTTTGACTGCTAGGAGTGTAAACCTATTCGTATGGTTTCCTATTCAACTGCCTACAGCATTCATATGCTTGAAGAGGATTTATAGGCATCTTCGGTTCGGTGATTGTGGTGTCTGCCAGAGTGCTTGGAAACCTCAGGAAACGCTAGGAGCATCCGTCAACGGTGATCCGTTACATATGTGGCAAGCAGTGGGATGGCATCCTGGTGTGAGAGGAACAACACCCTGGAGACACAGGAATTATTATGGAGCGGCGTAGAACCAGCGAGTCCCTGGACAACGCTCGAGGTAGAAAATGATTGTAACCGGAGGTTACAGAACCTCTTGGCACCACTGGTCAAGCCAATAGGAGAGGCAACCAGGTTGGACTGCAGAGAGAGCGCCCGACAAGAGATGTGGGAAGAAACCCTAGAAGGTGTCCAGCGTTGGCGAGGTGAGCGTCTTCCCAGCAAGGAGCAGCGGTTACAAGCTAGAGTGGCCCTACGGATACCTATGCTGGGAGAACAGGCCCAGGAGGAATTGGTGAGGCAACTTGATTCACTGGCATGGAGGGAACTAGGTCTCGATGATGCATACCAAGCGCTACGTTGGTACGCGGTTCAGCGGGTTCCCGGAATGGCCAAATTTGACAAACCCGAGGGCAAGGATTATAATGGCCCTGGCTTATTATGGGGGGCCTTTGCAGAACCGGAATTTGGGAGTGCAGCAGAGTCACGGCTTTAGGACATATTTGACTACAGAGAGGCCGTGCTGGATCTCCCTATGGCCGAAGACCTAAGGTCAGACCTGATTGAACTGGCTGTCCAGGAATGGGAACTGGAGCAGGATTACCAGCACCTGGTCAGCTCCAGTCAGTCACCCTATACCCTGCAAGTACCACCAGAGCAGTGGGAGATCGAACAGAATTATGCAGACTTATATGATCAAGTGACACCGCCTGTCTCTAACCTGATGGGGCTTATGAACTGTACACCATTGGGAGCGTGGAGTTTCGTTCCCCCTCCCCAACAACTAAGCCCGTCATCAGGAGACCTGAATTCGGTACCTCCTACTCCCCAACCAGCCCCAGAAATGAGGGACCTCACAGACTGGTCCTGGGAAGACCCACAGATGGCAGGTGGAGATGGGACCGAGATCTCTCTACTGGCCCTACAGGGATACTGGGCAGCCGGCCCAGATCTCCAACTCCAGATGGGGGTAATACAGGGAGAGAAGTGTGTCGTCCTTCCTTCCCAGCGGCAGAGTGCTTTACAGGGAGGGGAGACAGCCGGTTTCACTCCCCTGCGGCAGTGTGAACTACAGGGAGTGGAGACAGCCGGTCTCACTCCACAGCGGCAGTGTGCTTTACAGGGAGGGGAGACAGTCGGTCTCTCTCCCCAACAGCAGCAGTACCAGGAGGAGGAGGTAAGCAACCCCTCCCCTCCACAGCCAACTCCAAACCAGGTACTGGGGTCAGTAGAGGAGTCGTTAGCCCCCCTCTGGCCCCCTCCCAGCAGAAGTGCTGGCATCAGTGCAGAACACCGCTGGCTGCTGTTCCCCAAGTAGCCCCAGCAGTTTGCCTAGCACACCAAGGGGAGACAGTAAGCCCCACAACAGTGCAGATGGGACCGTAGTCTCTGTACCTGCACCACTGGAGATATGGACAGTCTGTCCTGGTCCACAACAACCGGACAATGTATTGGAAGGAGAGGCAGTCTGTTTTCCCCTACAACAAGGGAGGGTGTCGCAGAGAGAGGAGCCTGTTACCCCTTCCCCCCCAGCAACAGCTTTGTTCAACCAGGGGAGAGGGCACCCTGGTTACCTTCCCCCCAAGCCATGGATCTACAACTGGGCACAAGCGGCAGGGGGCCATTGGGACAACTACACCCTTTGAGAAAAGCCGGCTGACTATCAGAGCCCCAGACCGCCTGGAGGTCTGGATAGTCTCAATTGGAAAGGGGAGAAATGTGGCGGAACCCGCCTCGCCACTGGGCATTGGAGAGGCCTGGCTGCCCGCCTCCTACCTACTGACTATGTGTCACGGAACCATGAACCAGACGTACAACAAGGGATAAGTGAAAATAAGAAGGCTTTATTGAAAATAAAGCTGTAAAGCAAAAGTCCAAACGGATGGCGAAACTGAAGCAGAGTCTTTGCGAAGCCAGAGGTCAGGAACCAGAAGGGTAGTCAGACGAAGCCAGGATCAGGAACCAGCAGGGTAGTCAGACGAAGCCAGGATCAGGAACCAGCAGGGTAGTCGGACGAAACCAGGATCAGGAACCAGCAGGGTAGTCGGACGAAACCAGGATCAGGAACCAGAAGCAGCAGCAGTCTAGAAGCATGTGAACACAGGAGGACCAAGCAAGGAACTGAAGCCACAGACCTCCTATATATATGAGCTGGGCATCCAGCTCCTCCCAGTGGGAAGGAGGAGCCGCAGGGTGGGAGGCTACAAGAAACCCAGAAACCAAGATGGCCGCCAGCACATGTCAAACGAAGGAGAACAGCAAGAAGGTAAGACCATGACAGTACCTCCCCCTTAAGGGCCCCTCCTCCGCGGAGTAAAGAACGGTTTCTGAGGGAAGCGTGCGTGGAAGGCTCGGAGCAAGGCAGGAGCATGGACATCTGCGGAGGGAACCCAGGAACGCTCCTCTGGACCATAACCACGCCAATGGACCAAAAACTGCACCCGACCGCGGACCAGGCGTGAGTCCAGGATATTGCTCACCTCATACTCCTCACGATTACCCACTTGGACCGGACGAGGCCGAGGAACCGAGGAAGTGAAACGATTACACACCAGTGGCTTCAACAGGGAGACATGAAACACGTTGGAGATCCGCATGCCAGGAGGAAGCGCAAGGGCATAGGCTACCGGGTTTACCCTGCGAAGCACTCGGAAGGGACCAACAAAGCGAGGTGCCAGCTTGGGAGTGGACACTCGAAGGTTGAGGTTGCGGGTGGACAACCATACACGGTCTCCGACCTGGTAGGAAGGAGCAGGCGCTCGTCTGCGATCAGCCTGGAGTCTCTGGCGCTGCGCAGAGACCTCAAGGGACTTCTGGATCAGTACCCAAGAAGCACGTAGGACGGAAAGGTGATCCTCCACAGCCGGAATATCCTGGGGAGAGAATACCTCCGGTAACACGGCAGGTTGGAACCCATAATTGACCATGAAGGGAGACGTCCCAGAGGAAGAGTTCACCGCCGTGTTCCTGGCAAACTCAGCCCAAGGCAGGAGGTCAACCCAATTGTCTTGGTGATCGGAGACATAGCAACGAAGGAATTGCTCCAAGGCCTGATTGGATCGTTCTGCGGCCCCATTGGACTGAGGGTGGTAGGCCGAGGAGAAGGAGAGATGAATCCCCAACTGGGAGCAAAAGGCGCGCCAGAACCTGGACACAAACTGACTCCCCCGATCCGACACAATCTCCTTGGGCAAACCGTGCAACCGGAAGACCTCCCTGGCAAAAATCGTGGCCAACTCTTGTGCAGAGGGTAACTTCTTGAGAGGAACACAGTGGCACATTTTGGAAAACCGATCCACAATCATGAGAATGACCGTATGGCCTCGGGATGCAGGGAGGTCCACAATGAAATCCATCCCCAGGTGTGACCATGGGCGCTCCCCGGTGGCTATGGGTTGCAGAAGGCCCAACGGAAGGTGCCGAGGGGACTTACTCTGGGCACAAACGGAGCATGCCGCTACATATGCGGCGATGTCGGAACGTAGGGAAGGCCACCAGAACAGACGTGAAACAGCCCAGGACAGCTGATTCTTTCCAGGATGCCCCGCGGTCTTGGAGTTATGGTAGGTTCGCAACAACCGAGTGCGCAACTCCTCAGGCACAAAACATCTGCCGTTGGGTCTCCCAGAGGGAGCACCAGATTGAGCCGCCAAAATCTGCTCACCCAGGGGAGAGGTCAGGCTGGTGCGAATGGCGGCCAAGATCTGATTCGGAGGTATGACCGAAGTCGGAATCGACTCCTCCCTGGACAGCTCGGAGTACTGCCGTGATAAGGCATCCGCCCTGATGTTCTTGGAACCGGGTAGGTAGGAGACCACGTAATTAAAACGTGACAAGAACAGAGCCCATCTGGCCTGACGTGGTGTCAATCTCTTGGCCTCAGAAATGTTCATGTAAAATGTAGAGCAGATAACCAGTGGCACTACACCAAACCTAAAATTGTCAGGATGCGACTGCCGAGGAGTGGTGCCTCACGGAGGTGCTCAGCTTGTAGCTGCAGTGAGCATATGTGATAAAAAGAAAAAGAAAACAAAACGAGCGGCACTCACCGTTGATAGGCAGGTTACTTTATTCCATGGCAGGAGGGGGGTGCAAGGGTTGCAGATACAGCAGCAAATAAGCAACAGCCGTTTCGCGCGTGTATGCGCTTCTTCTGGCTTTCCAACACTGAAGAGGTCACGGCACCTTCTTATAGTGCACAGGAAGCCGCATCATCACAGTAATATGCTTAATTACTAAGTAATCAACACCTGGCCTCTCAAGAGGGAGGGCAGGGATTACAGTCAGGCGGGACCTCTTCAATGATGTAAGGTGCATATGTGAACATACATAAACCAATAAGAACAAATCAAAATACGAAAATACAATAAGCAAGAGTGGTTCATTACAAAAATACGCTCATATCTATTTTTTCATTTAGTCCCAGCGGACCCAATGCATCCGTGCGTAGGATCCATATAGTTTCTCTTCTCAGAAGCTCCCTTTCTCTGTCACCACCTCTTTCAGTGCGGTTAACTACTTCAAGGCCAGCAAAAGTCAGCACATTGGGATTTCCACTATGTGCCTTATTCACATGATCTATTAACCGCGGAACACCCTTTCCTGTTTTTAAGGAGTTTAGGTGTTCGCGGAATCTTTCAAATTTGAAGGGAGCTTCTGAGAAGAGAAACTATATGGATCCTACGCACGGATGCATTGGGTCCGCTGGGACTAGATGAAAAAATAGATATGAGCGTATTTTTGTAATGAACCACTCTTGCTTATTGTATTTTCGTATTTTGATTTGTTCTTATTGGTTTATGTATGTTCACATATGCACCTTACATCATTGAAGAGGTCCCGCCTGACTGTAATCCCTGCCCTCCCTCTTGAGAGGCCAGGTGTTGATTACTTAGTAATTAAGCATATTACTGTGATGATGCGGCTTCCTGTGCACTATAAGAAGGTGCCGTGACCTCTTCAGTGTTGGAAAGCCAGAAGAAGCGCATACACGCGCGAAACGGCTGTTGCTTATTTGCTGCTGTATCTGCAACCCTTGCACCCCCCTCCTGCCATGGAATAAAGTAACCTGCCTATCAACGGTGAGTGCCGCTCGTTTTGTTTTCTTTTTCTTTTTATCACATCTCTTGGCCTCAGAAAGGTAGGTCAGATTCTTGTGGTCCGTCAGGATGAGGACCGGAACCACCGAACCCTCGAGCAAGTGCCTCCATTCTTTAAGGGCCTGCACGATGGCCAATAACTCCCTGTCACCAATCTGATAGTTGCACTCCGCGGAAGACAGTTTCCGGGAGTAAAACCCACAAGGAAGCAGAGGACCCTCTGGTGTTCTACGCTGAGACAGAAGGGCGCCTACTCCCGTCTCAGACGCGTCCACCTCGAGGACAAAGGGCAACCCAGGGTTGGGATGCGACAGAATCGGAGCCGACACAAAGGCGGACTTTAGAGCCTCAAAAGCTCGGATGGCCTCGAGCGGCCAGACCTGGGAATTACTGCCCTTCCTGGTCAGATCCGTGAGAGGCTTGGCTAGCATGGAAAAGTCCCTGATGAACTTCCGATAATAATTGGCGAAGCCCAAAAAGCGCTGCAGGGAACGAAGACCACTGGGCTGGGGCCACTGTAAGACAGCCGAAACCTTCTCAGGATCCATGGAGAACCCCTCAGCGGAAATGATGTAACCTAAGAAGGTTACCTGGGATCGGTGAAATTCGCATTTCTCAAGCTTACCGAACAGCTTGTTCTCTCGTAACCGTTGCAACACTCGTCTGACATCCAGAATGTGGGCCTCCATGGATTCAGAATATACCAAGATGTCATCCAAATAGACCACCACACACTGCTGCAACAGGTCACGGAAAACATCGTTGATGAATTCCTGAAAGACTGCGGGCGCATTGCACAACCCAAAGGGCATAACCAAGGATTCATAATGACCGGTCCTGGTGTTAAACGCGGTCTTCCACTCATCGCCCGCCTTGATCCTTACCAGGTTATATGCCGCCCTCAGGTCGAGTTTGGTAAAGACCGTGGCCCCTTTAAGGCGATCGAACAGCTCGGAAATCAAGGGTATCGGGTAAGCGTTCTTGATCGTGATGCGATTGAGACCCCTGTAATCGATGCAAGGCCTCAACTCACCGCCCTTCTTTTTCACAAAGAAAAATCCAGCCCCTGCCGGGGACGAGGATTTGCGAATGTGTCCGCGTGAAAGCGCCTCCCTCACGTACTCCTCCATGGCCTCATTCTCCGCTACCGACAGTGGATAGACTTTGCCACGAGGAGGAACGGCACCAGATTGTAACTCTATGGCACAATCGTATGGGCGGTGCGGAGGTAGGGCAACCGCGCGCACCTTATCGAATACATCCCGGTACTCCTCGTATTCAGGAGGCAACAGAGAGTCCGAGGAAGTACACAGCAACTTGACAGACCCATGAATGCAACTAGCCCCACACTGCGGTGACCACGAGAGGATCTGGGCCGATCTCCAATCGAAAGTCGGATTATGCTTCCGGAGCCAGGGGTACCCCAAGACCACCGAGTAGTGTGGAGACGAAATAACCTGGAGGCAGACCGACTCTCTGTGAACGGCACCAATGGCTATCCCCACTGGAAGGGTCTCATGAGTCACGTGTGGCGGCAGAAGGGGTCTGCCGTCTATTGCCTCAAGAGCCAGTGGGGAACCTCGAGCCTGCAGAGGAATGGAATTGGCGGCAGCGAACACATTATCAATGAACAAACCACCAGCACCAGAGTCCACCAACGCCTGGGTCGTCACCGAGCCCCCGACCCAGGAGAGGACAACAGTGATCAGTGGTTTGTCAACACGGGAAACTGGGGACGAGGAGACTCCACCCAAGATCTGCCCCCGACAGGATCTCAGGTGCGAGCGTTTCCCGGACGGTTCGGACATGCCAACCGAAAATGCCCACCGAGACCACAGTACATGCATCGGCCCTCGCGTCTCCGGAGTACCCTCTCCCCCTCGGACAGGCGAGCAAACCCCAGCTGCATGGGTTCACCCCCAGACAAGTCATCCCCAGGAGGCGTGGGAGGAGAGGGAGGCACGGGTGGGACAGCAAACGTAGGCGCCAATCTGTTAGAAAACCTGCGCAGGCTCTCCTTAAAGGAAGGTCTCTCCCTGAGTCTGGTGTCAATCAAAATCAGGAAAGAAATAAGAGACTCGAGCTCCACTGGTAGGTCCTTAGCTGCAACCTCATCCTTCAAGGCATCCGAGAGACCATGAGAGAAAGCAGCGACCAGAGCCTCATTATTCCAGCCCACCTCTGCTGCCAGGGTACGAAACTCAATGGCGTATTCAGCTACGGATCGTGAACCCTGTCTGATGGACATAAGGAGCTTCGCAGCAGAGGCAGCACGAGCCGGCACATCGAATACCTTCCGAAGAGAAGCAACAAAACCGGAAAACTCGGCAACCACCGGATTGTTGTTCTCCCATAAAGGTCTGGCCCAGGCCAAGGCCTTGTCCGAGAGCAGCGAGATCAAGAAGCCCACCTTTGATCTCTCAGTGGGAAAGGCATGTGGCAGCAACTCGAAATAAATGCCCACCTGGTTAAGGAAACCTCGGCACTGAGTTGGCTCTCCCCCAAAGCGCTGTGGAAGAGGGGCAGAACCGGTCATACCCCGAAACACCGCAGGTGCAACAACAGGTGTCGGGGTAGACTCTGGCGCAACAACCGGAGCGGCAGTAGGAGCGGGCCCAGGAGCGACAACCGACCCATCGGCAACGGGAGCGAAATGAGCCGTGCGTTCAAGCAGGGTTTGCAACGCCACAGCGAACCGACCCAACAGGTGATCCTGCTGATCAAGTCTGGCAACCAGCGTGGGTAGCGAGGATGGCCCTGTACCGTCAGAATTCATGGCTTGGTCCTAATGTCACGGAACCATGAACCAGACGTACAACAAGGGATAAGTGAAAATAAGAAGGCTTTATTGAAAATAAAGCTGTAAAGCAAAAGTCCAAACGGATGGCGAAACTGAAGCAGAGTATTTGCGAAGCCAGAGGTCAGGAACCAGAAGGGTAGTCAGACGAAGCCAGGATCAGGAACCAGCAGGGTAGTCAGACGAAGCCAGGATCAGGAACCAGCAGGGTAGTCAGACGAAACCAGGATCAGGAACCAGCAGGGTAGTCGGACGAAACCAGGATCAGGAACCAGAAGCAGCAGCAGTCTAGAAGCATGTGAACACAGGAGGACCAAGCAAGGAACTGAAGCCACAGACCTCCTATATATATGAGCTGGGCATCCAGCTCCTCCCAGTGGGAAGGAGGAGCCGCAGGGTGGGAGGCTACAAGAAACCCAGAAACCAAGATGGCCGCCAGCACATGTCAAACGAAGGAGAACAGCAAGAAGGTAAGACCATGACACTATGGCCCCTGGTGAATTTGTACGTGGAATGCAATTTGGGCATGTGGTATTTTGTATTGCTGTGTGTTGTGGACTGTATATATCTTGCCCTGGCTGTAAAGTTTGCTATGTTACAGGCATTGTTGTTCTTTGCCTCTTCCCCTCCCCCTTTTTCCTGTCCCATTGTTTCCCCAGCAATTTGTTGTCGCAGGGACACCAGTTTAAACCAGCTGCTCTGTCCCTCCTCCATCTCCCATCAGCCCTTGCTATTGTCTGGCCCCACCCTTCCTTGTACCATAGTCCTAGGTACCCTATTGTATGTAAATGAGGCTGTTGGGGGGGGGGGGGTTTAAAGTAGTGTGCTGTGTCTAAATAAAGTCAGTTCCTGTTTTAACCCTCAAGGTGAAGTGTCGTCTCATTCTTGGGGGAGGATTTATTGCATGCTGTCCCAGTTTGACTGCTAGGAGTGTAAACCTATTCGTATGGTTTCCTATTCAACTGCCTACAGCATTCATATGCTTGAAGAGGATTTATAGGCTTCTTCGGTTCAGTGATTGTGGTGTCTGCCAGAGTGCTCGGAAACCTCAGGAAACGCTAGGAGCATCCGTCAACGGAGGTACTCAGTCGGGGTGCCAGGTGAGTGGAATTGATACCAAAAAGTTATATTTTGATCTCATCTGCCACATGACCTTCTCCCATCCCTCCTCTGGATCATCCAGATGGTCATTGGTGAACTTCAACCAGGCCTGGACATGTGCTGGTGTGAGCAGGGGGACCTTGCGTGCCCTGCAAGATTTTAATCCATGACGGCGTAGTGTGTTACTAACGGCAATCTTTGAGACTGTGGTCCCAGCTCTCTTCAGGTCATTGGCTAGGTTCTCCCATGTAGTCCAGGCCGATTCCTGACCTCTCTCAGAATCATCTTTACCCCACGAGGCGAGATCTTGCATGGAGACCGAAGAACATTGACAGTCATCATGTGCTTCTTCCATTTTCTAATAATTGCACCAACAGTTGCTGCCTTCCACCAAGCAGCTGGCTTATTGTCCTGCAGCCCATCCCACCTTTGTGTAGGTCTACAGTTTTGTCCCTTGTGTCCTTAGACAGCTCTTTGGTCTTAGCCATAGTAGAGAGGTTGGAGTGTGATTGATTGAGTGTGTGGACAGGTGTCTTTTATACAGGTAACGAGTTCAAACAGGTGCAATTAATACAGGTACTGAGTGCAGACGAGGGGGACTTCTTAAAGAGAAACTAACAGGTCTGTAAGAGCCAGAATTCTAGCTGGTTGGTAGGTGATCAAATACTTATTTCATGCAATAAAATGCAAATTAATTATTTAAAAATCATACAATGTGATTATCTGGATTTTTTATTTATTTTTATTCTGTCTCTCACAGTTGAAGTGAACCTGCAATAAAAAATTACAGACATATTCCCCATTGTAGATGTTCTAGAATGGAACCTGTGGTATAAATTGCTGTCTTAGCACCATACTGTAATGTACACTATTGTGTGATATGAGCACTGCATGCTTATAGCTGTGGGGAGTAAGGAAAGTCATGGAAGGATGTGTAGTATGGGCCACACAGAACCATGAATGTGCATAGTAGCATCCTTTCTCAGTGAATGGTGAAACCCTATGTCAAATTCCCAGGTGGGGCAGGATATGGAAGGGAGTAGTCTCCTAGAGACGTATAGATACATTGCAGGATAGGCAAAAGCTGACAATCTGGGCACAACTCAATGCTGGCTGACCAGTTGTGGTATCTTAAAAGTCTCCATAAGCAAAAAATTGTGATAAGATCCAGACATGTAATGTCTATGGTCATCTCTAATCCTGCCATCTCCACCTTTCTCATTATACAAGGATAAAACATACACTGCCTGTCCAAAAAAAAAGTCGCCACCAAAAAAAAAAGGTCACACACTCTAATATTTCGTCGGACCGCCTTTAGCTGTGATTCCGGAACGCATTCGCATTGTTTCGATAAGCTTCTGCAATGTCACAAGATTTATTTCCATCCAGTGTTGCATTCATTTTTCACCAAGATCTTGCATTGATGATGGTGGAGTCTGACCGCTGCGCAAAGCCTTCTCCAGCACATCCCAAAGATTCTCCATGGGGTTAAGGTCTGGACTCTGTGGTGGCCAATCCATGTGTGACAATGATGTCTCCTGCTCCCTGAACCACTCTTTCACAATTTGAGCCCGATGAGTCCTGGCATTGTCATCTTGGAATATGCCCGTGCCATCAGGGAAGAACAAATCCATTGATGGAATAACCTGGTCCTTCAGTAGGTTCAGGTAGTCGCTGACCTCATTCTTGGAGCACATACTGTAGCTGAACCTAGACCTGACCAACTGCAGGACCCCAGATCATAGCATTGCCCCCACAGGCTTGTACAGTAGGCACTAGGCATGATGGGGGCATCACTTCATCTGCCTCTCTTCTTACCCTGAGGCGCCCATCACTCTGGAACAGGGTAAATCTGGACTCATCAGACCACATCACCTTCTTCCATTGCTCCAGATTCCAATCTTTATGCTCCCGAGCAAATTGAAGCCTTTTTTTCTGGTTTCCTCACTGATTAGTGGTTTTCTTACGGCTACACAGCTGTTCAGTCCCAATCCCTTGAGTTCCCTTCGCATTGTGCGTGTGGAAATGCTCTTACTTTCACTATTAAACATAGCCCTGAGTTCTACGGTTGTTCTTCTTCGATTTGATTTCACCAAACGTTTAAGAGATTGCCGATCACCATCATTCAGGATTTTTTCCCGCCACATTTCTTCCTCGAATATGATGGGTCCCCACTATCCTTCCAGTTTTTAATAATGCGTTGGACAGTTCTTAACCCAATGTTAGTAGTTTCTGCAATCTCCTTAGATGTTTTCTCTGCTTGATGCATGCCAATGATTTGACCCTTCTCAAACAGACTGACATCTTTTCCACGACCACGAGATGTGGCTTTCGACATGGTTGTTCAAGAAATGAGAAGCAACTCATTGCACCAATTGGGGTTAAATAACTTGTTGCCAGCTGAAAGATAATCGCCCCCATGCAGTAATTATCCAATAGGAGGCTCAGAACTACCTGCTTAGTAAAATCCAGGTGGTGACTTTTTTTTGGACAGGCAGTGTATATTACTGATGGATAATACAAGATCTTCACAGCCTTCTACAGATCATAGGGGACATTTCATGAGACCTTATCTCCATCTACCTGATCATCCTGTGGGACATTGTGATGTTCTTCTGAACCATCCTGTGGAAGAAGAAGACTGGGACATCTCTCCGGTGTTATTATCTCTTCCTTTACTGTAGGAAACACATCCAGTTAATAAATTAAGTTCTTACATACAGATAATGAGAGGACGTGTGTATTTAGTCATGTCTATTACCTGGTGATGTGAGGGGCCGGTGATCCTCCATCATGATGTCCTTGTACAGATCCTTGTGTCCTTCTAAATACTCCCACTCCTCCATGGAGAAATAGACGGTGACATCCTGACACCTTATAGGAACCTGACAACACAATGATACAGTCATCACCCAGATCCCTTCATAGCGTTCCTGTATAATGTCCCAGCATTCCCAGCAGTGTCACCTCTCCAGTCAGCAGCTCAATCATCTTGTTGGTGAGTTCTAGGATCTTCTCTCTATTGATTTCCTCATGTAGCAGGGGGTGAGGTGGAGGCCCCATGATTGGGCTCAGGGTTCTTCCACATCCTTCAGACACAGGGTCCTGACAGCGCTCACTAGAGGTCTTCTTCACTACTGTGTAGTCCTGGTTATGGAGAGACACAGTAATAAATATCACTCCATACATCTCCAGAGTCCCTCACCTCTCCAGTCATGTCCATCTGTTAGTAACATAGATAAGATGATGTAATGTGACATCATCAGAATCTCTCACCTCTCCAGTAAGCCGGAAGAGGATCTCTAGGGTGAGATTTATTATACTCTCCGCCATCTTGTCCCTGTCCCTATCCATCCTTGATGGGTCAATCAGGAGAAGGATCTTATATAGAAGATATCCACTGAGCGGATCCTATATTGTAGAAACCTGAATGGAGAGAAGATGAGACGATGGAAAATCCTACAAAATCCCATCTAAAATACAATTACTGGAGACAATAAGAGACATCGGAGGAAATAATAAAGTGTAGATGTTGTGTTCTCTCCGTTTATAGCCGGGATCCAGCACTATGATGGTGGAGAAGACAGGACAGGAGCAGGGGCCCCTTCTATTATGGTGGAGGAGACAGGACAGGAGCAGGGGCCCCTTCTATGATGGTGGAGGAGACAGGACAGGAGCAGGGGCCCCTTCTATTATGGTGCAGGAGACAGGACAGGAGCAGGGGCCCCTTCTATTATGGTGGAGGAGACAGGAGCAGGGGCCCCTTCTATTATGGTGGAGGAAGCAGGACAGGAGCAGGGGCCCCTTCTATAATTCCATCACATAGAAGTCCTTCTACTATACAGCAGATAAATAAGTAGAAAAGTCCTTCCAGTAACAGTATCCAGGGTGCAGCTGCCGTCCCATCACTTACCATAACTCCTAGGTGTGAAAGGGTTAATGACCCCTCTGCCCCACTAATCCTGACAGACAATGGTGACTGTACACATACCTCTGGACACTGCATGTATGGGGGAGGTGAGAGACTAGTAGGCTAAAGGACCTTTCATGATGTCATGACCATGTGATTCTGTGTGGGAGGAGTCAGGCTCCATGTTGTGTGGCTGGGCGATGTAAAGGACCTTTCATGATGTCATGACCATGTGATCATGTGTGGGAGGAGTCAGGCTCCAGGCTGTACTGCTGGAGCAGGTAAAGGACCTGTGATTATGTCATTACCATGTGACCATTTCTGGGAGGAGCCAGGCTCCAGTCTGTTTTCTAGGAGCATATAACACTGGGTTCAGACCTGAGCGTATTTGATATGCGCGTTTGTCGCGCGTTTTTGTCCATAGTCAACGCGCGTATTATGCGTGTTTGTGTGATTGACAGCAGTGTCCTATGGCCGCAAACGCCCGACAAAACGCCCCAAAGAAGCTCAAGAACTTGTTTATGCGTGGGGCGTTTTTCAGCGCGTTTGAACGTGCTGTAAAACGCAAAAATGTGAACCAGTCCCATAGGGAAGCATTGGTTTGCATCGGTTACGCGTTTTACAGCGCGTTCGAACGCGCTGTAAAACGCGCAAGTGTGAACTTAGGGTAATAGATAACACGCTCCCAGCCGTCCCAGATCCGGGGACTCAGTCCCGGTGTTCTGCCAGATCTCTATAGCTTGCCGAAAGTCTATAGCGGAAGTGACGTGGTGGGCTGCGCAAGCGCACTTCCACAAATCATCCGAATCATCGTCTTAAAGTGACAGTCACCTCCAGTAAAATACAGCATCTACATTAATTTGTACCCTCGCCACCCATCTCTTTCTTTACTAACCATTTCCTTCTTTACTATCAATGGCGGCATAGAGCCAGTTTTACTAAATGCCGAGCGCAGCGAGGCCGAGCCCGATGCGTGGCGAGCGAAGTGAGCCCGCGAGGGTACAAATTAATGTAGATTAATGGAGCTGTATTTTAATTGAGATGACTGTCACTTTAAGAAATCTATACCCTTAAGTGTGCGCACGCGCGGTGCTGCAGGAATGCTTCGCTGAAGTACGCTTGCGCAGAGCCACGTGACTTCCGCTATAGACTTTCGGCAAACTATAGACTTTCGGCAGAACACCGGAACAGTTTGGGCATTTCTACTGTGTGGGGGACACTAAAGGGCTGGGACCGGACATGTGTAGATGGGCACTGGGCGCAGTTAGAGGCTTGGCTTAGTATTATAGAATATGCTGAGGCGCACATAGCTCCTCCGTTCCTCTGTAATTAGGGTTTACATCCCAAAGCTTCTTCATAAACTGGTTGTGGGGGTTTGAAATTCATACAGAGGCTGCAGATAGTAGTGAGTCAGAGTGGTACTTTAATATCCCCCTATGTGAATCAGAAAATGACGGGCATTTAATGTGTATCTGTATGTCACCAAAGCTTTTGAGATGTCATCGTGATATATAAAAGGTATTGAACGTTGGGGGTACGAGGTCCTAGATCTCCGCCTACCACAAAAATGAGGAGAATAAATGGGATCACACGGTTTGAAAATCGTAAGCATCGTCCACCTGGTTTTAAAAATATGTTCGATAAGGGTCCATTCACACGTCCACAAAATGGGTCTGCATTCTTTCCGCAATTTTGCGGAACTGGTGTGGACCCATTCATTTTCAATGGGGCCGCAAAAGATGCGGACAGCACACAGTGTGCTGTCCGCATCCGCACTTCTGTTCCGTGGCCCCGCAAAAAATAAAACATATCCTATTCTTGTTCGTAGACAGGGGAGGAGCAGGGGATCAGCACTATGACAGAGGAGGACACAGGAGGCCAGGGACCAGCACTATGATTGTGGAGGAGACAGGAAACAGGAGGCCGGGGAGCAGCACTATAATGATGGAGGAGACAGGACAGGAGCCTGGGACCAGCATGATGATAGTGGAGGAGGCAGGACACACGATGATGGTGGAGGAGGCAGGACACAGGAGGCCGGGGATCAGCACTATGATGGTGGAGGAGGCAGGACACAGGAGGCTGGGGACCAGCAATATGATGGTGGAGGAGACAGGACACACAAGACCCGGGAGCAGCACTATAATGGTGGAGGAAACAGGAGCCAGGGACCAGCACTACGATGGTGGAGAAGACAGGACAGGATCTGAGGACCAGCACTATGATGGTAGAGGAAACAGGACACAGGAGGCCGGGTACTAGCACTATGATAGTAGAGGAAACAGGACACAGGAGGCTAGGGAACAACACTAAGATAGTGGAGACAAGACACAGAAGGGAGTGGACCAGCACTATGATAGTGGAGGAGACAGGAAAGGAGGCCAGGAACTAGCACTATGATGGTGGAGGAGACACGACAAGAGGCCAGGAACCAGCACTATAATGGTGCAGGAGAAAGGACATGAGTCGGGGACCAGCACTATGATGGTGGAGGAGGCAGGACACAGGAGTCTGGGGATCAGCACTATAATGGTGGAGGAGGCAGGACAGGATCCGGGGACAAGCACTATGATGGTGGAGGAGACAGGACACAGGAGGTCGGGAACAGCACTATGATGGTGAAGGACGCAGGATATAGGAGGCCAGGACCAGTGCTATGATGGTGGAGAAGGAAGGGGAGGAGCAGGGGACCAGCACTATGATGATGGAAGAGACAGGACAGGAGCCAGGGACCGGCACTATGATGGTGGAGGATACAGGACACAAGAGGCCTGGGACCTGCACTATGATGGTGGAGGAGACAGGACACAGGAGGCTGGGGACTAGCAATATGATGGTGGAGGAGGCAGTACAGGAGCCAGGGACCAGCACTATGATAGAGGAGGAGAGAGGACACAAGATGTCGGGGACCTGCACTATGTTGGTGGAGGAGGCAGGACACAGGAGGCCGGGGACCAGCACTATGATGGTGGAGGACACAGGAGGTCGGGGACCAGCACTATGATGGTGGAGGAGACATAACACAAGAGGCTGGAGACAAGCATTATGATGGTGGATGAGGCAGGACACAAAAGGCACTTAAAAGGGCATTAATATTATTAAGGGACACTAATGAGGGCATTGCTATTACTGGGGATACTATTAATTCTGGGGGGTGCTACTGGGGGCATTATTAATTTTGGGGGCACTAATTGGGGCATTATTAATTCTGGGGGTCCTAATTGAGGCATTAATATTAATGGAGGGCACTACTGGGGGTATTAATATTATTGAGGGGCACCAATGGGGGCATTATTAATTCTGGGAGCCACATTATGACATAGCGACTTAACACCCAGTGTTAAGCCACGCTACCACAACCACACCTACTTTGGGGTCTGGCTTAACTTGGCCGGTATTTTTTGTTGGTAAATGTGGCAATCCTAGATACAAATGGCCAGGGACCAGCACTATGATGGTGGAGGAGACAGGAGGCAAGAGATTAACACCATAATAGTGGAGAAGACAGGAGGCCTGGGACCAGCACTATGATGGTAGAAAAGACAGGAGGCTAGGGACCAGCACTATGATAGTGGAGGCAAGACACAGAAGTCGGGGACTAGCACTATTATGGTGGAGTAGACAGGACACAGGAAGACGGGGACCAGCACTATAATGGTGGAGAAGACAGGACAGGAGGCCAGGAACCAGCACTATGATAGTGGAGAAGACAGGACAGGACCTGGAAACGAGCACTATGATGAAGCAGGAAGCAGGATACAGGAGGCTGGGGACCTGCACTATGATAGTGGAGGAGGCAGGACACAGGAGGCTGGGGAACAGCACTATGGTGGTGGAGGAGACAGGACACAGGAGGTCAGGGACCAGCACTATGATGGTGGAGGAGACAGAACACAGGAGGTCAGGGACCAGCACTATGATGGTGGAGGAGACAGGACACAGGATGCCGGGGACTAGCACTATGATGGTGGAGGAGACAGGGCACAGGAGGCTGGGGACCAGCACTATGATGAAGCAGGATACAGGAGGCTGGGGACCTGCACTATGATAGTGGAGGAGGCAGGACAGAGGAGGCTGGGGAACAGCACTATGGTGGTGGAGGAGACAGGACACAGGAGGTCGGGGACCAGCACTATGATGGTGGAGGAGACAGAACACAGGAGGTCAGGGACCAGCACTATGATGGTGGAGGAGACAGGACACAGGATGCCGGGGACTAGCACTATGATGGTGGAGGAGACAGGACACAGGAGGTCGGGGACCAGCACTATGATGGTGGAGGAGACAGAACACAGGAGGTCGGGGACCAGCACTATAATGCTGGAGGAGACAGAACACAGGAGGCTGGGGACCAGCACTATGATGGTGGAGGAGACAGGACACAGGAGGTCGGGGATTAGCACTATGATGGTGGAGGAGACAGGACACAGGAGGTCAGGGACCAGCACTATGATGGTGGAGGAGACAGGACACAGGAGGTCAGGGACCAGCACTATGATGGTGGAAGAGACAGTACAGGAGCTGGGGACCAGAACTATGATGGTGGAGGAGACAGAACACAGGAGGCTGGGGACCAGCACTATGATGGTGGAGGAGACAGAACACAGGAGGCTGGGGACTAGCACTATGATGGTGGAGGAGACAGGACACAGGAGGTCGAGGTCCAGCACTATGATGGTAAAGGAGACAGGACACATGAGGTCGGGGATCACCACTATGATGGTGGAGGAGACAGGACACAGGAGTCGGGGATCAGCACTATGATGGTGGAGGAGGCAGGACACAGGAGGTCGGGACCAGCACTATGATGGTGCAGGAGACAGGACACAGGAGGTCGGGGACCAGCACTATGATGGTGGAGGAGACAGGACACAGGAGGTCGGGACCAGCACTATGATGGTGGAGGAGACAGGACACAGGAGGTCGGGGACCAGCACTATGAAGGTGGAGGGGACAGGGCAGGAGCAGGGGCCCCTTCTATGATGGTGGAGGAGGCAGGACAGGAGCAGGGGCCCCTTCTATGATAGTGGAGGAGGCAGGACAAGAGCAGGAGCCACTTCTAAGATTCCATCACACAGGATAGAGTCCTTCTACTATACAGCAGATAAATAATGGCTGCAGAGCAGGAGAAAAGTCCTTCCAGTACCAGTCTCCAGCCTCCAGCTGCCATCCCATCACTTACTTTAACCTCCTAGGAGTGAAAGGGTTAATGACCCCTTTGCCCCAGTAATCCTCAAAGACAATGGCGGTGACTGTACACATATCTCCACCTGCACCGCTGGACACTGCATGTATCGGGGAGGAAAGAGACTAGTGTGCTAAAGGACTTTTCATGATGTCATCACCATGTGATCATGTGTAGGAGGAGTCAGACTCCAGTCTGCACTGCTGGAGCAGGTAAAGGACCTGTGATGATGTCATGACCATGTGACTATGTTTTCTTAGGAGCATATAATAGATAACATCGCTCCCAACCGTCCCAGATCCGGCGACTCAGTCCCGGGACCATGGAACAGTTTCAGCATTTCTACTGTGTGGGGACACTAAAGGGGTGGGGTGGGATTGGACATCTATGGATGTGCATTAGGCGGAGTTAGAGGCTTGGCTTAGTATTATAAAATATGCTGAAGCGCACATAGCTCCTGAGTAGAGTTGAGCGGACACCTGGATGTTCAGGTTCGACGGGTTTGGCCGAACTTCACAAAAAAGTTCAAATTCGGGACCCGAACTTGACCCGAACCCCATTGAAGTCAATGGGGACCCGAACTTTTGAACACTAAAATGGCTGTAAAAATGTCATGGAAAGGGCTAGAGGGCTGCAAATGGCATCAAAATGTGGTTAAGAGCATGGCAAGTGCTCTTCAAACAAATGTGGATAGAGAAATGACTTTAAATAACATAAAATATGTAAAAATAAAAAATAATAATCTTGATCTAGGAGGATGAGGTCTATATAGAGTAGGAGGTTGAGAAAGCGGTGGATGTGGCAGTGGATGTGGAATCGGCGGTGGAGGAGGAGGAGTTAGCTTACACTGCTTTTTGGTTTTAATTTTTTTAATATTTTTTTAAATTAGTGTACACCCCAAAACATTGGGAAATATTACCTGTGATAACCCCCTCCAGTCGTGCTAAACACACGTTAAGACAATACACTGGCTGCAGGGCAGGCCAGCACCTCCAAGAGGTAAAGGGCAAGCTCAGGCCATGTGCCCAATTTGGAGACCCAGAAGTTGCAGGGGCTGACCCCTGTCAGTCAGTACGTGTAGGCGTGTGCACACTTACTGCACCACCATGTCGCACGTCCCTGTGATCTTCACGATCCAATTGGATATCTGCTCTATCAACTTTCGATGTTCTTTTATGCGCCTAATATGGTGATCACGGGTGGAGGGGAATCAGGGTTCCAGGACGGAGAGGGAGCCTGAGAAAAGAATACCACATGCAAGGGAGGTGAATGGATGAAATTAAATGTAATCGAGCAGAAATGTGGGACAAAGTATTGAAGCATAAGCTTCCAAGTTAAGGAGGGGGCACGCGGAAATTATCCACTCCCGACTCGGGGAGGTAGTGACGATAAATAACAATACAGGACTCTTAAGATGCCCTTTTATTGGAATGATTAATAAAAAATTATAGGGAATGTCACTGGGGTATTTTTGATTTGGAAACGTTAGCCAGGAGAGGCCCTGCTGCCACTTTGTTGACTCTAGATAACTTCTGCCTGATCGCACGTCCCTGTGACGTCCACCATCCATTTGGATATCTTCTCTATCAACTTTCGATGTTCTTTTCTGAGCCTACCATGATGATCACGGTTATCAGCGAATCAGGGTTCCACGCCGGAGAGGGAGCGTGAGAAAGAGAGACCTCATCCAAGGGAGGATTAATTGTTTCAAATTAAAAATGATAGAGCGGAAATATGGGACAAAGTATTAAAGCGTAAATGTGGGACAACTTTTTAAAGTTTAAGCATTGAATGAAAGGCGGTGGCGCGCATCAATTAACCCCTTAAGGACTGAGGACGTACCGGTACGCCATGTTTGCCGAGTCCTTAACCCCTTAAGGACTCGGCCCTATTTCACCTTCTAGACTTGGCCATTTTTTGCAAATCTGACCAGTGTCACTTTAAGTGCTGATACCTTTAAAATGCTTTGACTTATCCAGGCCATTCTGAGATTGTTTTTTCGTCACATATTGTACTTCATGACACTGGTAAAATGTAAAGTAAAAAAAATTCATTTTTATTTATACAAAAATACCAAATTTACCAAAAATTTTCAATTTCTCTACTTCTATAATACATAGTAATACCTCCAAAAATAGTTATTACTTTACATTTCCCATATGTCTACTTCATGTTTGGATCATTTTTGGAATGATATTTTATTTTTTGGGGATGCTACAAGGCTTAGAAGTTTAGAAGCAAATCTTGAAATTTTTCAGAAATTTTCAAAAACCCAATTTTTAGGGACCAGTTCAGATCTGGTCACCTTGCGAGGCTTACATAATAGAAACCACCCAAAAATGACCCCATTCTATAAACTACAGCCCTCAAGGTATTCAAAACTGATTTTCTAAACTTTGTTAACCCTTTAGGTGTTCCACAAGAATTAATGGAACATAGAGATACAATTTCAAAATTTCACTTTTTTGCCATATTTTCCATTTTAATAATTTTTTTCCAGTTACAAAGCAAGGGTTAACAGCCAAACAAAACTCAATATTTATGGCCCTGATTCTGTAGTTTACAGAAACACCCCATATGTGGTCGTAAACTACTGTACGGGCACACGGCAGGGCGCAGAAGGAAAGGAATGCCATACAGTTTTTGGAAGGCAGATTTTGCTGGATTGTTTTTTTGACACCATGTCCCATTTGAAGCCCCCCTGATGCACCCCTAGAGTAGAAACTCCATAAAAGTGACCCCATGTAAGAAACTACACCCCTCAAGGTATTCAAAACTGATTTTACAAACGTTGTTAACCCTTTAGGTGTTCCACAAGAATTTATGGAAAATAGAGATACAATTTCAAAATTAAACTTTTTTGGCATATTTTCCATTTTAATAATTTTTTCCAGTTACAAAGCAAGGCTTAACAGCCAAACAAAACTCAATATTTATGGCCCGGATTCTGTAGTTTACAGAAACACCCCATATGTGGTCGTAAACTACTGTACGGGCACACGGCAGGGCGCAGAAGAAAAGGAATGCCATACGGTTTTTGGAAGGCAGATTTTGCTGGACTGTTTTTTTTTACACCATGTCCCATTTGAAGCCCCCTGATGCAACCCTAAAGTAGAAACTCCAAAAACGTGGCCCCATTTCAGAATCTACACGATAGGGTGGCAGTATTGTTGGTACTAGTTTAGGATACATATGATTTTTATAGATAAAATATGATTTTCAAGATAACAAGAAATAGCTGTTTTGGCACCGTTTATATTTTTTGTTATTTACAACATTCATCTGACAGGTTAGATCATGTGATATTTTTATAGACCAGGTTGTCACGGATGCGGCGATACCTAATATTTTTTTATTTATGTAAGTTTTACACAATGATTTCTTTTTTTAAGCAAAAAAATTTTTTTTTTGTGTTACCATAGTCTGAGAGCCATAATTTTTTCAGTTTTTGGGCGATTACCTTGGGTAGTGTATGATTTTTGCGGGATGAAATGACGGTTTTATTGGCACTATTTTGGGGTGTGTGTGACTTTTTGATCGCTTGCTATTACACTTTTTGTGATGCAAGGTGACAAAAAATGGTTTATTTAGCACAGTTTTTTATTTTAATTTTTTTACGGTGTTCATCTAAGGGGTTAGGTCATGTGATATTTTATAGAGCCGGTTGATACGGACGCGATGATACCTAATATGTATACTTTTCTTTTATTTATGTAAGTTTTACACAATGATTTCATTTTTGAAGCAAAAAAAAATCATGTTTTAGTGTTTCCATAGTCGGAGAGCCGTAATTTTTTCAGTTTTTGGGTGATTACCTTAGGTAGGGTATGATTTTTGCGGGATGTAATATGTATACTTTATTTTTCACCAATTTTTTTTAACTTTATTTGGGAAAAATTAAGTTTTTGTTTATTTTTACATAGTAACATAGTACATAAGGCCGAAAAAAGACATTTGTCCATCCAGTTCGGCCTGTCATCCTGCAAGTCGTTCCAGAGGAAAGCAAAAAAAATTCTGTGAGGTAGAAACCAATTTTCCCCACTTTAGGGGAATAAAAAATTCCTTCCCAACTCCAATCAGGCAATCAGAATAACTCCCTGGATCAACGACCCCTCTCTAGTAGCTATAGCCTGTAATATTATTACTCTCCAGAAATACATCCAGGCCCCTCTTGAATTCCTTTATTGTACTCACCATCACCACCTCCTCAGGCAGAGAGTTCCATAGTCTCACTGCTCTTACCGTAAAGAATCCTCTTCTATGTTTGTGTACAAACCTTCTTTCCTCCAGACGCAGAGGATGTCCCCTCGTCACAGTCACAGTCCTGGGGATAAATAGATGATGGGAGAGATCTCTGTACTGACCCCTGATATATTTATACATAGTAATTAGATCTCCCCTCCTCTGGACACTCTCCAGCTCTGCTATGTCTGCCTTGTTCACAGGAGCCCAGAACTGTACACAGTACTCCATGTGTGGTCTGACCAGTGATTTGTAAAGTAGTAGGAATATGTTCTCATCACGGGCATCTATGCCCCTTCTGATGCAACCCATTATCTTATTGGCCTTGGCAGCAGCTGCCTGACACAGGTTTTTGCAGCTTAGTTTGCTGTTTATTAAAATTCCTAGATCCTTTTCCATGTCAGTGTTACCGAGTGTTTTACCATTTAGTATGTACGGGTGACTTGCATTATTCCTTCCCATGTGCATAACCTTACATTTGTCAGTGTTAAACCTCATCTGCCACTTATCTGGCCAAGCCTCCAGTCTATCCAGATCGCTCTGTAGTAGTATACTGTCCTGTTACTTGAAACTTTGAATTTTTTTTGGGGAAAACTATTTCTTCAACTTTTTTTTTTTCACTTTACTTTTTGTCCCACTTTGGGACTTGAACTTTTGGGGATCTAATCCTTTACAGTGCCTTCCAATACTTTTGTATTGGAATGCATTGGCTGTATGAGTAATACTGTGTGTATTACTCATACAGCTTCCGGCCTGTAAGATCCAGGGGGCTGGATCTCACAGGCTCGTCACCGGACGGCAGCGCAGATGCCTAAGGAAGGCATCACTCTGCCTTCCATGCCATCGGGTCCCCCCTACAGCCCAATGGGGACCCGATGGAACTACCACCGCCGCCGCACCAGGTAAAAGCCGCAAACCGCAGGTCTGAATTGACCTGCGGTTTGCAACGATCGCCGACAAAGGGGGGTCGCGGGACCCCCCCCCCGCGCATTTAGCCGAGGTGCCTGCTCAATGATTTGAGCAGGCACCGGGTTCCGATCACCGCCCGCCAGGCGGCGGTGATCGGTATTATACATGACATACCGGTACGTCATGGGTCCTTAAGGACTCGGGAACCATGCCGTACCGGTACGTCATGGGTCCCTAAGGGGTTAAGGACCCAGGGCGTACCTAAGTTTAAAATTACATTGAGGCGCGGCGAGGGTTAATCGAAACAGGGCATTCAGCGGGCATCCTGTAACAACGCCGGGGGGGTCAATTCAGACCTGCGGTTTGCGGTTTTACCTTATCCGGCGGGCGGCGGTGCCATCGGGTCCCCATGCGGCTGTAGGGGGGACCCGATGGCATGGAAGGCAGCGCGATGCCTTCCTTAGGCATCTGCGCTGCCTTCCGATGATGAGCCTGTGAGATCCAGCCCTCTGGATCTCACAGGCCGGAAGCTGTATGAGTAATACACACTGTATTACTCATACAGCCAATGCATTCCAATACAGAAGTATTGGAATGCATTGTAAAAGGGACTAGACCCCAAAAAGTTGAAGTCCCAAAGTGGGACAAAAAAATAAAGTAAAAAAAAGTTTAAAAAATAAAGTTTCCCCCCCAAAAAATTTAAAGTTTGAAGTAAAAATAATCACCAAAACATCATTTTCCCCAAATAAAGTTAAAACAAATTGGTAAAAAATAAGGAAAAAAAAAAAGGTTTACATATTAGGTATCGCCGCATCCGTATTGACCGGCTCTATAAACATATCACATGACCTAACCCCTCAGATAACCACGGTAAAAAATAAAAACTGTGCTAAATAAACCATTTTTTTGTCACCTTACATCACAAAAAGTACAACAGCAAGCGATCAAAAAGGCGTTTGCCCACCAAAATAATACCAATCTAACGTCACCTCATCCCGCAAAAAATGAGCCCCTACCTGAGACAATCGCCCAAAAAATAAAAAAAAACTATGGCTCAGAATATGGAGACACTAAAATATAATTTTTTTGGTTTTAAAAAAGCTGTTATTGTGTAAAACTTACATAAATAAAAAAAAGTATACATATTAGGTATCGCCGCGTCTGTATCGACCGGCTCTATAAAAATATCACATGACCTAACCCCTCAGATGAACACCGTAAAAAATAAAAAATAAAAACTGTGCTAAATAAACAATTTTTTGTCACCTTACATCACAAAAAGTGTAATAGCAAGCGATCAAAAAGTCACACGCACCCGAAAATAGTGCCAATAAAACCGTCATCTGATCCCACAAAATATTAGACCCTAGCCAAGATAATCGCACAAAAACTGAAAAAACTATGGCTCTCAGATTATGGAGACACTAAAACATGATTTTTTTTTTGTTTCAAAAATATTATTGTGTAAAACTTACATAAATAAAAAAAAGTATACAGTCGTGGCCAAAAGTTTTGAGAATGACACAAATATTAGTTTTCACACAGTTTGCTGCTAAACTGCTTTTAGATCTTTGTTTCAGTTGTTTCTGTGATGTAGTGAAATATAATTACACGCACTTCATACGTTTCAAAGGCTTTTATCGACAATTACATGACATTTATGCAAAGAGTCAGTATTTGCAGTGTTGGCCCTTCTTTTTTAGGACCTCTGCAATTCGACTGGGCATGCTCTCAATCAACTTCTGGGCCAATTCCTGACTGATAGCAACCCATTCTTTCATAATCACTTCTTGGAGTTTGTCAGAATTAGTGGGTTTTTGTTTGTCCACCCGCCTCTTGAGGATTGACCACAAGTTCTCAATGGGATTAAGATCTGGGGAGTTTTCAGGCCATGGACCCAAAATGTCAACGTTTTGGTCCCCGAGCCACTTAGTTATCACTTTTGCCTTATGGCACGGTGCTCCATCGTGCTGGAAAATGCATTGTTCTTCACCAAACTGTTGTTGGATTGTTGGAAGAAGTTGCCGTTGGAGGGTGTTTTGGTACCATTCTTTATTCATGGCTGTGTTTTTGGGCAAAGTTGTGAGTGAGCCCACTCCCTTGGATGAGAAGCAACCCCACACATGAATGGTCTCAGGATGCTTTACTGTTGGCATGACACAGGACTGATGGTAGCGCTCACCTTTTCTTCTCTGGACAAGCCTTTTTCCAGATGCCCCAAACAATCGGAAAGAGGCTTCATCAGAGAATATGACTTTGCCCCAGTCCTCAGCAGTCCATTCACCATACTTTCTGCAGAAGATCAATCTGTCCCTGATGTTTTTTTTGGAGAGAAGTGGCTTCTTTGCTGCCCTTCTTGACACCAGGCCATCTTCCAAAAGTCTTCGCCTCACTGTGCGTGCAGATGCGCTCACACCTGCCTGCTGCCATTCCTGAGCAAGCTCTGCACTGGTGGCACTCCGATCCCGCAGCTGGATCCTCTTTAGGAGACGATCCTGGCGCTTGCTGGACTTTCTTGGACGCACTGAAGCTTTCTTAACAAGAATTGAACCTCTTTCCTTGAAGTTCTTGATGATCCTATAAATTGTTGATTGAGGTGCAATCTTAGTAGCCACAATATCCTTGCCTGTGAAGACATTTTTATGCAATGCAATGATGGCTGCACGCGTTTCTTTGCAGGTCACCATGGTTAACAATGGAAGAACAATGATTTCAAGCATCACCCTCCTTTTAACATGTCAAGTCTGCCATTTTAACCCAATCAGCCTGACATAATGATCTCCAGCCTTGTGCTCGTCCACATTCTCACCTGAGTTAACAAGACGATTACTGAAATGATCTCAGCAGGTCCTTTAATGACAGCAATGAAATGCAGTGGAAGTTTTTTTTGGGATTAAGTTAATTTTCATGGCAAAGAAGGACTATGCAATTCATCTGATAACTCTTCGTAACATTCTGGAGTAGATGCAAATTGCTATTATAAAAACTTAAGCAGCAACTTTTCCAATTTCCAATATTTATGTAATTCTCAAAACTTTTGGCCACGACTGTACATATTAGGTATCGCAGCTTCCGTAATAACTTGCTCTATAAAAATATCACATGACCTAACCCCTCAGGTGAATACCGTAAAAAAATAAAAACGGTGTAAAAAAAGCAATTTTTTGTCACCTTACATTACAAAAAGTGTAATAGCAAGCGATCAAAAAGTCACACGCACCCCAAAATAGTGCCAATAAAACCATCATCTCATCCCGCAAAAATCATACCCTACCCAAGGTAATCGCCCAAAAACTGAAAAAATTATGGCTCTCAGACTATGGAAACACTAAAACATGATTTCATTTGTTTTAAAAAAGAAATCATTGTGTAAAACTTACATAAATAAAAAAAAAGTATACATATTAGGTATCGCAGCATCCGTGACAACCTGGTCTATAAAAATATCACATGATCTAACCTGTCAGATGAATGTTGTAAATAACAAAAAATAAAAACGGTGCCAAAACAGCTATTTCTTGTTACCTTGCCTCACAAAAAGCGTAATATAGAGCAACCAAAAATCATATGTACCCTAAACTAGTACCAACAATACTGCCACCCTATCCAGTAGTTTCTAAAATGGGGTCACTTTTTTGGATTTTCTAATCTAGGGGCACATCAGGGGGGCTTCAATTGGGACATGGTGTAAAAAAAAAACAGTCCAGCAAAATCTGCCTTCCAAAAACCTTATAGCATTCCTTTCCTTCTGCGCCCTGCCGTGTTCCTGTACAGCAGTTTACGACCACATATGGGGTGTTTCTGTAAACTACAGAATCATGGCCATAAATATTGAGTTTTGTTTAGCTGTTAACCCTTGCTTTGTAACTAGAAAAAAAATATTAAAATGGAAAATCTGCCAAAAAAGTGAAATTTTGAAATTGTATCTCTATTTTCCATTAATTCTTGTGGAACACCAAAAGGGTTAACGACATTTGTAAAATCTGTTTTGAATACCTTGAGGGGTGTAGTTTCTTAGATAAGGGTCACTTTTATGGAGTTTCTACTCTAGGAGTGCATCAGGGGGGCTTCAAATGGGACATGGTTTAAAAAAACACAGTCCAGCAAAATCTGCCTTCCAAAACCCGTATGCATTCCTTTCCTTCTGCGCCCTGCTGTGTGCCCGTACAGTAGTTTACAAACACATATGGGGTGTTTCTGTAATCTACAGAATCAGGGCTATAAATATTGAGTTTTGTTTGGCTGTCAACCCTTGCTTTGTAACTGGAAAAAAAAAATTAAAATGTGAAATTTTTAAATTGTATATCTATTTACCATTAATTAGTTTTTTTTTTATAAATAAAAATTTATTTTTTGGACTCCATTTTACCAGTGTCATGAAGTACAATATGTGACGAAAAAATGTATTAATATGTATTATGGAAGTAGAGAAATTGAAACTTGGAAATTTGCTAATTTTTGGCAAATTTGTTTTTTTTTATAAATAAAAATGAATTTTTTGGACTCCATTTTACCAGTGTCATGAAGTACAATATGTGACGAAAAAACAATCTCAGAATGGCCTGGATAAGTCAAAGCGTTTTAAAGTTATCACCACATAAAGTGACACTGGTCAGATTTGCAAAAGATGGCCTGGTCCTGAAGGTGAAAATGAGCCTGGTCCTTAAGGAATTAAAAGGGTTGTCCGCTTTTTTTTTAGTATGAGTGCTGCCTTCTCTGCTCTGTTTACATGCTCATTACTGCAAATGCTACGGCGAGCAGGTGAACAGAACAGAAAAAGTAGCTCTCATATGAGTGCTACCATCTCTTCAAATAGCTGATCGTCTGGGGTGCCGGAGGACCCTGGCTGATATGATATTGATGACCTATCCTGAGGATAGGTCATCAGTATTAAAAAGAGGAAAACCCCTTTAACAGTAGGACTGGAGGGAAGGGGGGGGGATTTAAATATTTGCCTTGGGCAGCAGAAAAGCTAGGTGCACCTGCGCTGAGTGAAAGGGGCGGGGGGGGGGGCCCAAGCTGAACTCTTGCACCAAGGCCCATGAGCCTTTAGCTACGCCCCTGGGTGTGCCTGTTGGGTCTTCTTGATGAGGAGCAGTAGCACCATCATCATACTGTATATGTATATGGCTATGTGAGATTCCTTTCCTAGCATATAGAACGATAGTGATGAGATGGATGGACTGGAGACTTCCGAGCCTTGCTCAGTGGCTTAATATATTTAAACAATTATCACCTATAAACCTATTTTTAAAAACAGAACGTGTTCTGACAAATTCCATATAGTCAGGAATCCATAGTGGCTTCATGGTTCTAAGGCATTATTGTGACAGCTAAAGAATGGATATACATTAGAAAAGAAAATGTTAATTAATGATTTATAACAAGTTTTGAGACACAGTGAACAGGCCGTTCCCCTATCTGCTCCTCAGGTTTATTACAAGGTTTTGTTTAAGAAAATGATATTCAGGGGCTGCTAATAGCTTAAAACTAGAGAGCGAAGTTTTGCAAAATTTGATTCAGCAACTTCGCCAAAGTTAGCCAAGTAATTTGATTAATTACGAATTAATATGTCGCGAATCACTATAAATCGGATGTGGCACTCACCACCAGTCCTCCATACTCGAACCTGACCATCATAGGATCCCAAACAGAATGTTAATTTGTTGCTAAACTTAATACGGTTCCAGGTCATAGCAATCCAGGATTCCCCTTCATGTCATCACCGATGGTGGCTGACTGTCAATAGCAGGATATGTAATGGGCACCATGACAGCAAATTTTCTTCTGCTAGGCTTCTAGAAATGTCCTGGCAGAGACATGGGTGTGTAATGAAGGGGATGCCTATGTCTGGATGGTAAAGAACAATGCTGTGGGAGCTACTCGTGCTTGTTGGCAGACTAAGTGTCATGACCCGGGTTGTATTCGAACCGGGATCTTCCTGGTCTCTTAAACCATAGCCTTACCTGTTGTGCTACAGAAGAGATCTAGACTTTGGGAATGTCCTTACTGTGTTCAACACTACATCATACTCTCTAGCTCCACCTGCTGCCAGCTGTGGACAATTCTCAATCTGGACAGCCTTTAAATAGGAAGTGAGGACATCACTCAGTGCCCGTTTATTTGGATTTCTTCCCTGGGTGTTTTGACTTCAGTGATCTTCCTTGTATTGAACTCCTGCCTGATATCCCGACTATTCTACAGCCTGCTGATTTTGTACCTTGCCGCCAGATCGTGAATGACCTTAGCCTGCCTGACTCTTCTCCGGATTTTGATTGTGAACTATTTGCCTGACGACGCTTTGCCTGGATCTCAAGCACACTACTTCCACTTCGGACACTACCTTTTGCAGGTACCTTACATAATAAACGGGCCACAATGGCAGTGGACCCTGCTGAGATTGTTAAGGCGATTACACGTCAGGGACAATTGATCGGAGCTCATGAACAGCATCTTTCTTCCCTGGACGCCAAGTTAGATGAACTTTGCACCATGCTCAAATCTTGTTTGCCTGGTTCCTCTGCAACGGTTCAGACTCCGGATCCTACTCCTGCTACGGTCCAACCCGCCTCTTCTGTACCACCAAAACTTCCCTTGCCTGACAAGTTTGGTGGTGATACTGAGGACTGCAGAGGCTTTTTAAATGTTTGCCGCTTGCATTTCCGCAACAACCCTGCGACTTTTAGCACTTCGTCTGCCAAAGTGACTTTTGTAATTTCCTTGTTAAAGGGGAAGGCCCTGGCCTGGGTCTCTCCTTATTTGGAACGCAGCGATCCTGTACTCCAAGATGCTGAAAAATTTCTGGCCTCTCTCCAGATTGTATTTGACAAGCCAGGTAGAGTTTCTGCAGCTGAGTACTCCCTCTTGGACATACAACAAGACACCAGATCTGTGGCACAGTATGCTATTGAGTTCCGTACCCTTGCTGCTGAAACAAATTGGGACTCAAGGGCATTACGTGCAGCCTTCCGAAAGGGTCTTACGGATCGCATCAAGGACGAATTAGTCTATAAAGATCTCCCAGAAGACCTTGAGAAATTCATAGAGCTGTGTGTTCGTCTGGATGTCCGGTACCATGAAAGGTGCCAAGAGAGACTTAGAACCCGCAAGTTTCCTAGGCCAGTTTACCGTTTGGCCCCTAACTTCCAAGCACCACCTCAGCCAGAACCTGAAACCTCTGTTGAACCCCAGACACCTGTGGAACCCATGGAGGTGAGCCGTCTCCACCTAACTGAGTCAGAGAAACAAAGGAGGCGTTCATTGGGCCTATGCCTGTACTGCGGACTTAAAGGACATTTAGTATCTGTCTGCCCCTCCCGTCCAGTAAAAGGCAGGGTCTAACCAGTGTTGGAGGAGCTGGCTTAGACCTTACAGGTAGATCCTCCAAGACCAAGATTACTGTTCCGACTACTATCCATTTATCTTCTAAGCTTGTTTTCTGTGAGGCTTTTGTGGATTCCGGAGCTGCGGGTATATTCTTGGACTACACTTTTGCAAGAAAGAACAACATCCCGTTTGTTCCTAAGTCTAGACCCCTGAACATTACCACCCTGAATTGACAGCCCTTGGGAGATGGTATTGTGAAAATCGAGACTACGACAATCACCCTGCAGGTAGGCCTCCTCCACAAAGAGGAAGTTGTCTTGTCTCTTATTGATTCTCCGCTTCTGCCTATCATCCTTGGTTACCCATGGTTACAACTTCACAACCCCTCTTTTGATTGGGAAAATGGAGAACTAACCTCCTGGGGATCGTCCTGTCGCCTTCGCTGTTTGTCTCAATCCAAAAGACTTTCTGCTTGCATGTTGGCTCCTGTGACTATCCCACCTACCTTGCCTCGTGAATACCATGACTTTGCAGACGTATTTTGCAAACAAAAGGCAGAGGTGTTACCCCCACATCGTCCTTTTGACTGTACAATTAAATTGATTCCCGGAGCACCTCTTCCCAAAGGAAAGACCTACCCCCTGTCTCTGCCCGAACAAAACTCTATGGAGGAATACGTAAGAGACAACTTGGAAAGAGGTTTTTTCCGACCCTCTTCTTCTCCAGTAGGGGCAGGTTTCTTCTTCGTTGAAAAGAAAGATGGGGGCCTTCGACCATGCATAGACTATCGGGGGTTAAATCAAATCACCGTAAAGGACTCCTACCCTTTGCCACTCATTCTTGAACTATTTGATGTACTTAAAGGGGCTGTTATATTCTCCAAGCTAGACCTACGAGGGGCTTATAACCTGATTCGAATTAATGAGGGGGACGAGTGGAAGACAGCATTCAACACTCGTAATGGACACTTTGAATATTTGGTCATGCCATTTGGCTTGTGTAACGCACCTGCTGTCTTTCAACGTTTCATGAATGAAATTTTTCATGATTTCAGCAACCGTTTTGTGATCATCTACTTGGACGACATTTTAATCTTTTCCAAGACTCTTCCAGAGCACATCTCGCATGTGAAACAGGTATTACTACGGCTTAGAGAAAACCATCTTTATGCAAAGATCGAGAAATGCAGTTTCCATCAAAGCTGTATTCCTTTCCTTGGGTACATCATAAGTGCTGACGGTTTCCAAATGGACCCTCAAAAACTTTCCGCTGTCTTGCAATGGCCCCAACCGACCACTTTAAGAGGACTCCAAAGCTTTTTAGGATTTGCAAATTACTACAGACGCTTCATTAAGAGTTTTGCCTCCATTGCGGCACCCCTTACTGCCATGACTAAGAAGGGTACAAATTGCAAGGCGTGGTCTTCAGAAGCAAAATCAGCTTTCCAGCGATTAAAGGACATGTTCAGTAAAGCTCCAGTTCTTCAGCATCCAAATCCTGACCTCCAGTACATTGTTGAGGTTGATGCCTCTGAGGTTGGAGCAGGTGCCGTACTCTCCCAGAGACAGCCAGAGTCTGGTAGAATCCATCCAGTAGCTTTTTTCTCTAGAAAGTTTTCTCCGGCAGAGATGAATTATGATGTTGGGAATCGAGAACTACTGGCCATCAAATTGGCATTGTCTGAATGGCGACATCTTCTGGAAGGGGCTTCCAAACCTTTTACTATCCTCACTGACCATAAAAACCTACTGTATCTTCAGACTGCTAGACGTCGGAACTCTCGTCAGGCTCGATGGGCTCTGTTTTTCTCCCGTTTTAATTTTGTCCTTTCTTACGTTCCAGGGCATAGAAACAAAAAAGCCGATGCTCTTTCCAGACAGTTCGCTTCCTCTGAAGAAGATCAACCAGCCGAGCAGTATATAATCCCACCTCACAAAATTGTCGCACAGATCTCTACGGCCCTTTCCCAACAGCTACAAGAAACCCAGAATCGTGTTCCCCAGGGCTTGAAGATACCACCAGGTCGCCTGTACGTAGCCCCTAGTCTCAGAAAACCTATACTCCTCTGGGCACATAATGGCGCGTTATCCGGTCATCCTGGTGTCACCATCACTCTTAAGACCTTGCAGCGTCATGTCTGGTGGCCTCGTATGAAAAAGGATGTTACTGACTATGTGGCTGCCTGCCCAACTTGTGCTGCTAATAAAGTACCCCGCACATTACCTGCTGGACTGTTACATCCACTTCCGGCACCTCGCCAGCCTTGGACCCATTTGACCATGGACTTCATTGTAGACTTACCCAAGTCCGAGGGCATGACTGCTATATGGGTCACAGTGGATCGCTTTTCCAAAATGTCTCATTTTGTGCCGATTCCGGGATTACCTACAGCAAAAGCACTGTCCACTCTTTTCCTTTCCCATATTGTAAGACATCATGGCATACCTACCAATGTCATCTCAGACCGCGGATCCCAGTTCGTTTCCCGATTCTGGAGAGCGTTCTGCAAGAAACTGGGGGTAACGCTCTCACTCTCTACCTCACATCACCCTCAAACTGATGGTCAAACCGAACGCATGAACCAGACCCTAGAAACCTACCTTCGACATTATGTCAATGCCTTACACTCCAACTGGTCTGAGTATTTGCCTTTAGCTGAGTTCGCCCTAAATTCCCGTTAGCACAGTGCTCTTCATACCACACCATTCTACGCAGCCCTAGGCTATCACCCTCAGACTTTTCCCCTACTTCAGCCTTCTTCTGGTGTACCAGCAGCAGATCAGCGGGTGAAAAATATTCTACTACATTGGAAGAAGATTCGTTTATTACTACGGAAATCATCAGGCAAGTACAGGCTTTTTTCCAACAGACGAAGACGCCATATACCTCCATATGTGGTGGGGGACAGAGTTTGGCTATCAACCAAGTATGTGAGACTGAAACAACCTTCTACCAAATTAGGCCCTCGATTCATTGGTCCTTACAGGATCATTGCTCGAGTTGGACCAGTTTCCTATCGCTTAAGATTACCTTCTTCTCTCCGGATACATCCCGTGTTCCACGTTTCACTCCTCAAAAAAGCTATTTTCAACCGCTACTCCAGATCACAACAGCTACCTCCTCCTGTTCTTGTTGATGGACAAAATGAGTTTGAAGTCTCCAAGATTCTTGATTCCAGAAGACAGGGCCGTGGCCTTCGGTATCTGGTTCATTGGAAGGGGTATCCTGTCACAGACCGCTCCTGGGTTCCAGCCAAAGATCTGCATGCCCCTTCTCTTATACGAGACTTCCATACCTCGTTTCCCACTAAGCCCCGCTAGGCCCCCGGAGGGGTCCATTGGGGAGGGGGCCCTGTCATGACCCGGGTTGTATTCAAACCGGGATCTTCCTGGTCTCTTAAACCATAGCCTTACCTGTTGTGCTACAGAAGAGATCTAGACTTTGGGAATGTCCTTACTGTGTTCAACACTACATCATACTCTCTAGCTCCACCTGCTGCCAGCTGTGGACAATTCTCAATCTGGACAGCCTTTAAATAGGAAGTGAGGACATCACTCAGTGCCCGTTTATTTGGATTTCTTCCCTGGGTGTTTTGACTTCAGTGATCTTCCTTGTATTGAACTCCTGCCTGATATCCCGACTATTCTACAGCCTGCTGATTTTGTACCTTGCCGCCAGATCGTGAATGACCTTAGCCTGCCTGACTCTTCTCCGGATTTTGATTGTGAACTATTTGCCTGACGACGCTTTGCCTGGATCTCAAGCACACTACTTCCACTTCGGACACTACCTTTTGCAGGTACCTTACACTAAGGCCTCATGCACACGACCGTTTTTGTGGTCCGCATCCGAGCGGCATTTTTTTTGAGGACCCATTCACTTCAATGGGGCCCAAAAGATACGGACACAGCACTCCGTGTGCTATCCGCATCCGTTGCACCGTTCCGTGGCCCCGCTAAAAAAATATAGCATGTCCTATTCTTGTCTGTTTTGCGGACAAAAATAGGCATTTCTACAATAGGACAAATTGCGGAAGGCACGGTCGTGTGCATGAGGCCTAAACGATTCTCTCTACTGGTGGAATATGTGGGCCCTCCGGAGCCTGTTCTCCATATGTGTGTGTGCTTACAATACCACCTAACAGCGAGGCCAGACCAGACTAGCTGGCAGGCAATTTGCTGAAATGAACATCCTGCTTCTCTCATTCCAATGATGCCCCCCCTCTGAAAATCTTAGAAATTAGTAAAATATCTTAGAGCGCATTGTAGAGGCATGACTAATTGTCAATGATGTCATAAAGAGGTACACTACTCAAAAGTGACCACTGAGAGCTTTTTTATAGAGCAGAAGCACCTCTTCACCCTCTTAACCCTCCGACCCAGTGTGTAATCATCTCATCTGTAATCATTTACATATCTGCCCTAAACATAACTGCAGGGTGAGTTTTTCAGCAATCTGACATTTGTATCTTAGGTGTACTATCTGTCTTTCTAGAGAGGAACATAAAGGGTTAGTGATGACTGTGCTCTATGTTCTAATGTGGATGTGCACATGTATGGGGGTTTGGGTGGGACAAAAACACCACACTACAAGTTTCAGAAAACATATGCAGTTTCTGTCCTCGGAGATCCTTGACATGATCATCACTGCCTATATATACTTTTCTGGTGATAGACGTAAAGCAGTGTCACGGCCTTTGCTGTGTGCGCCGTGACACTTTTGCCACACTTGCAGTTGCCGTTGGCAACGTGTTGGCTGGTGTGTGCACTTCCCCTTTAAGTTGTAGCCCCCCTCTGTCTGGTGCTGTAAGGGTTAACTCCCTGACTGGGTGTGATCACTTGGCTTTTATCTCTTGTGGCTTCCTGGCTGGAGTCAGTTGTACTTCAGCTGTCATTGGTGCTAGAGCTCTGCTCCAGTCCAGGGTGTTCTATCTGCCCAGTACTTGAGGGCCACCTTGTAGGACATCAATGTCATCTGCGATGTCATTCCTTTGTCTCCCTTGTATCCTCTATGTACCCAATCTCACTTGTTGTTTGGTGTGGGTTTATGTTCAGGGTTTGTTTTACATCTTGTTTGTTGTTACATGTCTGGGATGTTGTTGGTGTTTGTCCCTACATGTGTGCAAGATGTTTCCCTGTGTGTGTTTTCCCTCCGGAAGGGGGTTGGTTTCCCGGAGGGGTGAAGCATAAGTCTGTATGCAGTGCACTTTGCTGTATGGGGCCTAGGCAGTATCAGGAGTGCTGGATACCTGTGTGTGGAGTTGTTTGTATGGTATCCTATTTGGTGTGTGGGCACCTGTACTTATGCACTGTTTCCAGTCTTGGTGGCTGCGGCAGGTAAGTGTGTTTCTGGTGTTCTTACCTGCCGACTCTGTTGCTGCATATGGTCTTTTTCTTTCCCTGCTGCTAGGCCATTTGAGACTCCTGTTCATCCGTGTCTGGGAAGAACAGGTCGTCTCTCCCCTGCTCCGTTGTGATGCATTTGTACAGAAAACCGCAGCACTCTCCAGCCTTGTATTTCCAAAGGTTTATTCACCAGCAAAAGTGCGACGTTTCGACCTGTGTAGTCTTTTTCAAGCCTTGAAAAAGACCACACAGGTCGAAACGTCGCACTTTTGCTGGTGAATAAACCTTTGGAAATACAAGGCTGGAGAGTGCTGCGGTTTTCTGTACAAATGCATCTATAACTGGGGGAGTTCAGGACTGACTCCCAACACGGCTGGCACCACCCCATAAAGGGACGGTATTTATCGCTTTCTTGCTGTGCTGCTACACTTTGTTTTTTATTTGCTGCTCCTTTGTGAGGGATTATCAGTGCGACTCAGGGCCAAAGGTATCCTGGTATGAGCCGTCCTACCATCCAGGTCCGCTCATACGGTGAGGAGTTAGGGACGCTTCAGGAGGTGACCTGCTCCCTGATTCCGGCGTCCTGGCCTAGCTGCTTCCCCTTTATACCGGATATTATACGGTGGGGGTTTTTCTCCACTCCCCACCATGACAAGCAGACTTCTTTGAGGCAGCCATTTAATCTGAGGCCCAATGTAATACTATTTAGTTTCATCAACACAAAATTATGTTTACTGCTTGACCTAAATGCTCATTATCTAATTTATCATGTTATTAAGATGTACTTATAAAATTTAACAATAAATATTGTATTGAAGTGATTGATACTTGGTGTTATCTGTACTCTATCAGGCGTAATTATCAATCCGTGCTCTATCTTGCATTCTCTCTCTCTTGTATGACATGTGGCTTTACTTTGCATGTATTTTTCTATCTTTAATTGTTCTATTTCACAATAGCAAAAAAATGAAAATAGCTTTTCCCACCATGTATTATGATGGTCAACAAGATGACTTCTGAGTAAAACATTTCCCTCATCCTGAACAGGAACATGGCTTCTCCTCTGTGTGAATTCTGTGATGTCAACATCTGAGTAAATGGTTTCTTCCCAGCGTGATTTATTTGATGTCTAAAAAGATCTGATCTCTGAATAAAACATTTCCCACATTCCGAACATGAGAATGGCTTCTCCCCTATGTGAATTCTCTGATGAATGAGGTATGATTTATCTGTAAAACATTCCCACATTCTAACCCCTTAGTGACCAAGCCTTTTTGGTCACTTTAGCAGAGAATAACAAATCTGTAATGGTTTTGCACATCCAAGTAATTCTGACAATGTTTTTTTTAATCATATATTGTACTTAATTTAGGTGGTAAACACATACAATTGTACAATAGTTTTTCAAGAATGTATGAATGAATTTAGCTTCTCCCCTGTGTGACTTCTCTTAAGTCTAACAAGATATCTATTTATAGCAAAACATTTCCCATGTTCTGAACATGAAAATGACTTCTCCTAGCCTTGCTCAGTGGAGTCTTGAAGGCGGGAAATGCAGGACCTCAGTTTGCATCAATATCTTTTGTTTTCGCTGCAGATGAAGAGGGTTAAAAGCTTGACCACTTCATATGATGCAAGGGGAGCAGCAACGCAGCCGAGGCCAGTGAGAGAAGGAGCAGGGAGCCAGAGCCAGGAAGCAGGTAAAAAAACTTCCCTTCACAGTTCTGTCCATGGAAGGGGGTTTGCCCAAAAAAAAAAAAGGCCAAAGTACACAACTCCTTTATAGAGTTAGTACAATGATCACCTATAAAAGGACATCTCCTAACAAATTCCACAAAGTCTGGGATCCATGGTGGGATCTAAAGAATGAAGAAAGAGGCCCAAACACAAGGACATACATTATAAAAGAAAAACTTTAATAGTCATTGGTAACAACAAGTTATGAGACACGAGAACAGAGAAGAGACATTTCCTCATCTGATCCTCATGTTTGTTACAAGGGTTTAACTAAAAAACGGATTTCCAATTAATGAAATATACTATCACATGCTGCTATATACTCCCATCTGTATTTATTTCCAGTACACAATATTTCAATTTGTTATTGTCTTATAGCCTCTCAGTACTGCTCCTATAGAGAAGACTATTAGGAGGCCTTCTCTTCTGATTCTTTATCTCCTCAAGACATAAATAGGAGATAAAGGTGATTAAAGATTTTTAAGATTTAGAAAAAAAAAGACACCTTTACCCATATTTTATTGTTGATCACCAGCACTCATTCAATACAGGAGATCATTGCTCTATGCACCCATATAAATTTGGTAGCTGAAAGCAAGGTCCCATTTTGCTGCCCATCAGTACTATTTCATTCTGATGCAGCAATGTCAAAAGGAGTATTCTGTTAGATTAAAGCCAGTTATTGACTGCTGTAAAAACATGTATGGAAAGTCACTAACGGGCTGAACATGAAGATGGCTTCTCTCCTATGTGAGTTTTTTTATGTTTAACAAGATGTGGTTCATGATAAAAACATTTCCCACATTCTGAACATGAATATGGCTTCTCCCCTGTGTGAATTTTCTGATGTGTAACAAGAGATGATTTTTGCTAAAAACATTTCCCACATTCTGAACATGAAAATGGCTTCTCCCCTGTGTGCATTCTTTGATGTCTAACAAGTTTCTGTTCATATCTATAATATCTCCCACATTCTGAACATGAAAATGGCTTCTCCCCTGTGTGAATTTTTTGATGTCTAACAAGATATTTTTTTAAAGCAAAACATTTCCCACATTCTGAACATGAGAATGGCTTCTCCCCTGTGTGCATTCTCTGATGTTTAACAAGAGATGATTTTTGCTGAAAACATTTCCCACATTCTGAACATGAAAATGGCTTCTCCCCTGTGTGAATTCTCTGATGTACAACAAGAACTGATTTATCACTAAAGCATTTCCCACATTCTGAACATAAAAATGGCTTCTCCCCTGTGTGAATTCTCTGATGTACAACAAGAACTGATTTATCACTAAAGCATTTCCCACATTCTGAACATGAAAATGGCTTCTCCCCTGTATGAGTTATTTGATGTCTAACCAGATATTGTTTTCCAGCAAAGCATTTCCCACATTCTGAACATGAAAATGGATTTTCCCCTGTGTGAATTCTCTGATGTTTAACAAGAGATGATTTTTGCTGAAAACATTTCCCACATTCTGAACATGAAAATGGCTTCTCCCCTGTGTGAATTCTCTGATGTACAACAAGAACTGATTTATCACTAAAGCATTTCCCACATTCTGAACATGAAAATGGCTTCTCCCCTGTGTGCATTCTTTGATGTCTAACAAGTTCCTGTTTATATCTATAATATCTCCCACATTCTGAACATGAAAATGGCTTCTCCCCTGTATGAGTTATTTGATGTCTAACCAGATGATGTTTTTCAGCAAAGCATTTTCCACATTCTGAACATGAAAATGGCTTTTCCCCTGTGTGAATTCTCTGATGTGTAACAAGAGATGATTTTTGCTGAAAACATTTCCCACATTCTGAACATGAAAATGGCTTCTCCCCTGTGTGAACTCTCTTATGTTTAACAAGATTCGGTTTTCTAGCGAAACATTTCCCACATTCTGAACATGAATAGGGCTTCTCCCCTGTGTGAATTCTCTGATGTGTAACAAGTTCCAATTCATAACTATAACATTTTCCACATTCTACACATAAAAATGGCTTCTCTCTTAAGTGAGCTGTTTGACTTTCACTACTTTGTGACTTTGTGATTTTTATGTGACTTTTATTTTGTGTTATAGTCTGTGACGATTTAGAAGATTGGACCTGTTTAAAAGGATCAGATGATACATTTTTCTTGTGAATGGATGAGGATATATCTTGGATAAAGGCATGTTCTTCATATGTATCTTGTGTGATACCACAAACCTCTACTTTAAAATCAGAAGATATCAGTTGTGCCTCTGAGTTCCTGGTACAGTCACCTGCCAAGAACACAAGACATTTTATTATTCATGAATAATATAACCATAAAGTACTATTGATATTTTATAACATTTCTATATAAAACATATATGGTTTTACCACCAGTGATTGATGACAGGTAAGAGTCCCCGTCACGTTAAATAGATGGTATTCCTATTAATATTGACCTACAGGGTCATATTAGTAGATGGAATTTGTATTGATGTAACAAAGCCTCAAGAATAAAAGGAAAAGAGAGAAAGACTTTGATGACGTGCCAATGGTGTAAGCAATGATTAGAATTAGCCATTTCTTAGGCTGTCATTAAAGTGTCTGAAGTCCCTTTCCAGAAAGAGAGAATAGGTTATCAGACAGTCCCTTTCTCTCGGGAGAAAATGCTTTGAGGAAGTTTAAGGTGTCTATCAATGTCTATCTTCTATATCATCCTTCTTTGCCTTTCGCTTTCTGAAAATTAACATGGATAAAACAGAATTCATAATCTCTCCCCCATCTTGCTCAACCCCCAACAGACATATCTATCACAATCAATGGCTGCACACTCTCCCCGGTCAACCAAGTCCGCTGCCTTGGAGTGACCTTGGATTCTGCCCTTTCCTTCCGACCGCATATCCAAGCCCTTTACACCACCTGCCGCCTCCAACTCAAAAACATCTCCCGCATCCACGCTTTCCTTAACTTTGAATCTGTGAAAATGCTTGCACATGCCCTCATCATCTCCCGCCTAGACTACTGCAACACTCTCCTCTGTGGCCTTCCATCTAGCACTCTTGCACCCCTCCAATCTATCCTCAACTCTGCTGCCCGACTAATCCACCTCTCACCCTATTACTCCTCTGCCAATCCCTTAACTGGCTCCCCATTGCCCAGCGAATTCACTTCAAAGTACTAACAAATACATACAAGGCCGTCCATAACCTGTCCTCTCCCTACATCTCTGAGCTACTTTCCCGATACATCCCCATACGCACTCTCCGATCCTCACAAGACCTCCTTCTCTCCTCTCCTCTTACCGCCTCTTCCCACAATCGACTCCAAGATTTCTCCCGTGCATCCACCATACTCTGGAACGCACTACCCCAACATATCAGACTCTCACCTACAGTAGAATCCTTCAAAGTAAACCTGAAAACCCACCTCTTCAGACAAGCCTACAATCAGTGACCCTGCTCCTGCTGCCTCTATACCGCCATGACCAACTTCACCCGCACCTACTGTGTCCTTCTCCCATACCATGTAGATTGCAAGCCCTCACGGGCAGGGCCCTCTCTTCTTCTGTACCAGTTTGTAACTCGTCTGGTTTATGATTAGTGCAATTGTCTGTATTATGTATGTATACCTCTTCTCATATGTACAGCGCTATGGAATGAATGGCGCTTTAATAATAAATAATAATAATAATATTAAGAGATAACAAGGCAATGTGTGCGAGGTACTAAGTTTGTGTATGAAGCTCCAGAAAATTCTATTTTTTATTGAGTTAAAAAAGTGTGTGTTAACCCCTTCCCGACACATGACATAAAAGTACATCATGGCGGCAAGTGACTTGATGCATTTTTAGGTACCATTACCAGGCCCTTGCTGTATCTGCCGGCATCGGTGTAAAAGCTGATGCCGGCGGATTAACCCCTTCTATGTGGCGGTCAGTGCTGACCGTGACATAGAAGTTGCTTGCAGCGAGTGAGCCCATCGTGTCCCCACTCTGCTGTGGCAGGGACCCGATGGGTGAGAAGGCAGCCCGATGCCTTGCACGGCATCGGGACCTGCCTTCTATGGAGGCCGAGGAGATCCAGTCCCAGGCCCGGTCTCCTAGGCAACCTGTTAGTGTATTACTAATAGAAAAAACTGTAGAAAAAAAAGGAAAAAGCGCACCCATTAGGTGTCGCCGCATCTGTAACGACCGGCTCTATAAATATATCACATGATCCAGCCCATCCGATACCCACCGTAAAAAAAAGAAAAAAAAAAAAGCCATTTTTGTCACCTTACATCACAAAAAGTGCGATCAAAAAGGTGTATGCCTCCCAAAACGGTAACAATAAAACTGTCACCTCATCCCGCAAAATATTAGCCCCTACCTAAGACAATTGCCCAAAAAATAAAAAGCTATAGCTCCCAGACTCAAAAATGCTATTATTGTGGTAAAGTGAAATAAAAAAAATAAGTATACATATTAGGTATCGCCCCGTCCGTAACAACCAACTCTATGAAAACATCACATGTCCAAACCCCTCAGATGAACACTGTAAAAAAATTAAAATAAAAACAGTGTCAAAAAGCTATTTTTTGTGACCTAACATGAAAGTAGACATATTTGATATCACCGCGTCCTTAACAACCTGCTCTATAAAAATAGCACATGATCTAACCTGTCAGATGAAAAAAAATAAAAAACAGTGCCAAAACAGTTATTTTTTTGTTACCTTGCCTCCCAAAAAACGTAATATAGAGCGATTAAAAATCATATCAGAAGATATCAAAATAGTACCAATAAAACTGTCACCTTATCCCCAAGTTTACAAAATGGGGTCACTTTTGGGAGTTTCTACTGTAGGGGTGCATTAGAGGGGCTTCAAATGGGACATGGTGTCTAAAAACCAGTCCAGCAAAATCTGCCTTTCAAAAACCATGCGGCGCTCCTTTTCTTCTGCGCCCTTACATCAGTTTACGACCACATGTGGAGTGTTTATGTAAACCTCAGAATCAGGGAAATAAATGTTGAGTTTAGTTTGGCTGTTAACCCTCGATGTTTTAAAGAAAAAAAAATGGATTAAAATGGAAAATCTGCCCAAAAAGCGAAATTTTGACATTTTATATCCATTTTCCTTTAATTCTTGTGGAACGCCTAAAGGGTTAACAAAGTTAGTAAAATCAGTTTTGAGTAACTTGAGGGGTGTAGTTTCTACAATGGGGTCATTTATGGGGGGGTTTCTAATATGTAAGCCCCACAAAGTGACTTCAGACCTGAACTGGTCCTTAAAAAGTGGGTTTGGGAAATTTTCTTAAATTTTTTTAGAATTGCTTCTAAAATTCTAAGCCTTCTAACGTCCCCAAAAAATAAAATTACATTTACAAAATGATGCAAACATACAGTAGACATATGAGAAATGTTAAGTAATAAAAATTTTATGAGGTATCACTTTCTGTTTTAAAAGCAGAGAAATTGAAATTTTTAAAATTGGGAATTTTTCAAAATTTTTGGTAAATTTGGCATTTTTCATAAATAAAGGTGAAATACACTGCCTGTCCAAAAAAAGAGTCGCCACCAAACAAAAGCCTTTAGCTTTGATTATGGCACGCATTCGCTGTGGCATTGTTTCGATAAGCTTCTGCAATGTCACAAGATTTATTTCCATCCAGTGTTTCCATCCAATCTTGCATTGATGATGGTAGAGTCTGACTGCTGCACAAAGCCTTCTCCAGCACATCCCAAAGATTCTCAATGGGGTTAAGGTCTGGACTCTGTGGTGGCCAATCTATGTGTGAAAATGATGTCTCATGCTCCCTGAACCACTCTTTCACAATTTGAGCCCGATGAATCCTGGCATTGTCATCTTGGAATATGCCCGTGCCATCAGGGAAGAACAAATCCATTGATGGAATAACCTGGTCATTCAGTATGTTCAGGTAGTCAGCTGACCTCTTTCTTGGAGCACATACTGTAGCTAAACCTAGACCTGACCAACTGCAGCAACCCCAGATCATAGCACTGCCCCCACAGGCTTGTACAGTAGGCATTAGGCATGATGGCACCTGAGAGGTTAACTGCCGCTGATTGCAGTTTCCTGTCATATAGGCTTGGCACCGCCTCCTGTATTTGTATTAGATGTTAATTATCATTGGTGGCGCAGTGTGCCCGCCCCTCCTCCTCCAGTCTCTCCTCATTGGCAGCGCGGCACAGGGGGAGGGAGAGAGTGACTCCTTCTCCCCTGTGCTGCTGAGGGAACATGAGCACGCTGACAGCATTATCCAGCGCTCATGTTCTGTGATAGCGCGCTGGACGCATTATCGGCAAGGTTAGATGCCGATAACTTTGAAAATCATGAATATCAGCCAATAATATCGGTAACTCTGATAATCGGTCAAGTTATTTTGAATTTTCCGCCATATAGATGACAATGATGACGAAAAACATTCCTCCTCAGGGATACCAGAAGTTTCAGAACCAGAAAATGTGCCAAAATGCGAGTGAAACCCATATGCCCCAAAAAACTGCGACTTACCAGTAGACTCCTGTCTACGATTGTTTATGGCAAAGTCTGCCAAAGACAAAAACGAAGACCATTCCTCCTGGTTCTCAGAGACAAAACATCTCAAGTAAGTCTTTAGACTTTGATTAGTGCGTCCATCTGTCCGTTCGACTGAGGATGAAAAGCCGAAGAAAAGGATAGTTGTACCCCCAGTCGAGTACAGAACGCTTTCCAGTATCTGGACACAAACTGAGTCCCACGATCTGAGACCACATCAGAGAGAATGCCATGGAGTTTCACGATGTTGTCAACAAACACTTGTGCAAGTGTTTTAGCATTAAGTAGGCACGGCAACGCTATAAAGTGCACCATTTTACTAAAGCGATTAACTACCACCAGAATAACTGTCTTTCCTGAAGAATTAGGTAGATCAGTGATAAAATCCAAGGATAAGTGAGTCCATGGTCTGGACGGTATGGGCAACGGAAGTAGAGATCCAGAAGGCCGAGTATGTGTCACCTTAGCACGTGCACAGGTACTACAGACACATAGTCCTCAACACATTTACTCAACCCTGGCCACCAGAATCTATGAAAAATGAGGTTGGCAGTGGATCTACCCCCAGGGTGTCCCGTAAGAACCATACAGTGATGTTCCTCAAACACCTTGTGATGCAATTCCGATGGCACAAGCAGTTTCCCAGAGGGTCAAGAATCCGGTGCATCTCCCTGAGCCTCTAACACCTTCAACTCTAGGTCAGGGTAATGTTATGCCCTGCTCTGACTATGTGCGGAGGTCAGCCAGATTAGCAGCAAGTGTTTAGTTTTTTGTTTTGTTTTGGAGTCGTGCTAGATCCGCCTCCCTTCAGGTGCACTGGGTGGGGTCATTGGTTTAAATCACACTCAATCCCAGTGTTCCGTGCGGGTTAAAGAAATCAGTCTGGCCTTGGAAGCAAGGAAGGAAGGATTGTCTGGTCCGGCTCAGATAAGATAAGTTTGGTTTCTGTTTTTGTTGTTTGCTGTCTAGGCTGTTTGTGTTACGTCTGTCCCCTCCAGGTTCTGAGGGAGCAGGCTGCCCCTATTCCCCTTTCACCATCTCAGGGATTCTAGGGTATTTTCAGCCCAGGCACGAGGACACATTATTCCCACCTTAAGGGTCTGAATGTGGGCTTAGCAGTGTAGGGAGAGATGTCAGGGATTCGCTAGGAGGTGACCTTTCCCCAGCTTCTCGCCTAGAAACTTATTGGTTGGTTTATCTGTGTATCTGAGATCCTGTCCGCCGTGACAGGTAAAGAGTGGATATTCACCACCCCTTCCGACAGTATAGGACTCGGATTTTCAAAATCACCACCTCCAGGAAAACTAGGGGACAAGGCATCTGCTTGACGTTCTTACCCCCAGGACGATAGGTGACAATGACATTGAATCTGGTGAAAAACAAAGACCATCTGGCCTGTCTTGGGTTCAGTCATTTAGCCGACTCCAGGTAAGTCAGGTTTTTGTGATCTGTGAACACCGTGATCCTATGAATCGCCCCTTCCAACCAATGATGCCATTCCTCAAAAGCCAACTTTATGGCCAGTAACTCTCTGTGACCCACATCATAATTTCTCTCTGCAGAAGATCGTTTTTTTAGAGAAAAAGGCACATGGACGTCATTTACCAGGTGACAGGCCCCGCGATAAAGATGCTCCTACCCCCACTTCAGACGTGTCCACTTCCACAATGAAAGGTTGTGATACATCCGGCTGCACCAATATAGGGGCAGAAAAGAAGCATTCCTTAATCGCAGAAAAGGCTCGCAACGCCGAATCAGACCACACTGAGACATCTGTCCCTTTCTTAGTCATGTCCGTTAAGGGTTTTACTATTGTGGAATAATTCTGAATACATTTTCGGTAACAGTTGGTGAAACCAAAAACCGCATAAGAGTCTTCAGATTTTCAGGTCGATCCCAGTCCAATACAGCACGGACTTTCTCTGGATCCATTTGAAAACCTGAAGATGACAGCAGGTAGCCAAAAACTGCACCTAGTGTACAGCAAAAACACAATTCTCTAATTTTGCATACAATTTATTGTAACACCTGTCTAACGTGATCTTGATGTGTTTCCACGTCTGGAGAATAAATTCTACAAACCTCCCCACAGGTGATGAAAAATGTCAGAAAACCACAGGAGCATTGATCAACCCGAAAGGCATGACTAGGTTCATAAAGTGACCCGCTGGGGTTTTAAAAGCCATCTTCCATTCATCCCCTTCCTTGATCCTAACCAGATTACTTGCCCCCTTGGCACCAATAATCTGGTTAAATAAATCGGGAATCAAAGGAAGAGGGTAAGGATTACGGACAGTAATCCGATTGAGTTCACTCGGAAATTTTTAACAAAAAAGAACCCTGCTGCCACTGTAGTCTTGGAAGGTCTTATGTGTCCTTTAGCTAAACTCTTGGTAATATACTCTCTCTCTCATGGCCAGTCTTTCAGGTTCAGAAAGGTTATACAACCTAGATTTTGGCAATTTAGCTCCGGAAATAAGGTTGTTAGGATAATTATATTCCTAATGTGGAGGTAAATCCTGGCATCCACTCTCAGAAAACACGTTTTCAAAATCAGATATAAAAGAGGGTAATGTTTTGGTTTTTTTTAAACAAAGTTTTCTTTATTTTATTCAAAATAGATTCTCTTACATAACATTTTCACTGCATATTGCAGAGTTTTGAGTAAAGTATACAGTTTACAATTTAAAATATCAGTCATAATGCAAAGACATCAGGGTATTATAATCTGTATGATATTTTTTGCAGAGAGAAAAGAAAATTATAAGTGAAAAAATAAAAGAATATAACATTTAAACAAAAATCCCCTCCCTCCCTAACCCTCCCACCTCAAGCTCAAGGATGTCTGATCTTTCAACCCCCTTCTCTTACTGTATTATCGCTACAATATATTTCAATTATATGATGATGTAATATGCAATCCCTAGTTGCCTATTAACAATCTCCCTATGCTCCCATTAAGTACCGCATTTGAATACCATTCTGTATATTTGAAAGATGCCATCAGCTCTCCGACATCTCCCCGTGAAAGGTGTTTTTCGATAAAAGTTTGCCATTTGCGGAAGAAACCCTTTGTCTTTTTTTCTTTTTGGTGTTCCGTGTCTAATTTATATATATACATAAAATGTGACATCTGGGAAAATAGCTCACTAACTTGAGGGATACTTGGTTTAAGCCAATTATTTAAAAGACCACGAAGAGATGTCAAAAGAGCAACCTCCACTATCAACTTAGGTTTAGAGGCTTCGTCAAATATATGGAAAAGGAGCGTCTCAGGATTGTTAGATAAAGTCTCCCCCCATGTATTCCTGATCCAATCAGATACCTCCTTCCAATAGGTTTGGACATGCACACATTCCCAAACACAATGTAGCAAGTCTGCTCGATCTGCATCACATTTCGGACATTTAGTTAAGTAATCTGTTTTAGGACTTTTTCTTAATATATTGAATGCATAGATCGCTGAATGTATAAGGCGGAAATGTGATTCTCTCCATCTCTCACAGGACACTGCCTTACACACTCTCATCCATCCCATCAACACCTCTTCCACTGGCAAGGATTTTTTAAGTTTCCTCTCCCATTTCTTAAAAAGACCGGCAACCACCTTTTTCTCTGCAGACTCTCTCATATTGCTATATATGTGGGAAATAGAGTGTCTACCGTCCCCATGTGTTAATGAAAATGCTAGGGATTGATTTGTACATTCGTTAGAAACATCTAATAGTCTCTGTTTACAAAAATGCATAAGTTGTTGGTAAGCCAAGAACTGGGATTTTTCAAGGCCATATCTGTCACATATCTCTGGGAATGTTAGATATCTTTTCTCAGACAAATGAAGCACATCTAAGAGTCTGTGTATTCCTTTGGACTTCCAAATCCTAAACATTTTGTTTTGAGCCCCTAAGGGGAACTCTGGATGTTTCCATAATTCCAGGTATCTAGAAGCCAGGAATGATTTCTTGGCTAGCTTACGTACTTCCTTCCATGTTACCATGGTGTCTCTTAATATCAATGAGTGTCTTAGATGAGATGGAAGTGCCCGTCTCCTAGTATGTAACAGATTTGACAATGGCCAACCACCAGCCAATTGCTGTTCCAAAGAGGTGTTTGAGTAGTGCTGAGATCCGTGCATCCAATCCAAGCAATGTCTGAATAGACAAGCTAGATTATACCATCTTATATTTGGGATGTTCAGACCCCCTTGATGTCTAGGCAACATTAGTTTAGATAGGGACACTCTAGGTTTTCTCCCAGACCATAAAAAGGATGTGAACATGGATTGTATACCTTTGATGTCAGAGTGCTTTAGAAGTAGTGGTAATGTTTGCATGGGGTACAGGAGCTTAGGGAAACATATCATCTTAATTAGGTGACTTCTGCCCGTTAGAGACAATGGCAGGTTTTTCCACCTCTCTAAATCATTTTTTATTGCTTTGAATAGTGGTATGTAGTTCAGAGCATAGAGTGATTCAGGGGTTCTCCCTATTTTAATGCCCAAGTATTTAATATATGTAGTAGCCACTACTATTTGACTACATGACTCTGGTAGCTTAAATTTTGGCGAGGGAGGTCTCAATGTAAGTAGTATACATTTGTCCAGGTTTATTTTAAAACCTGACACCGGCCCAAAAGATGACAACAGTTGTAACACTTTTTCAAGGTCCATCAACGGGTCAGCAAGAAAAATGAGTAGGTCATCCGCAAATAATGATGTTCGCACTTCATTTTTCCCTACTTTTATACCCTGAAAAATATTCCCTTCCTCTAACAATCTGATCAGGGGCTCTAGAGCTATGTTAAACAATAAAGGCGAAAGGGGACATCCCTGACGTGTTCCTCTAGCTAAGTTAAAAGTTGTTGATAGGAATCCAGGAGTCGAGACTCTAGCTTTAGGATCACTATATAATGCCGAAATGAAGGTTCTGAATGGACCAAAAATCTGCATTTTGTCCATCACTTTGCCTAACCAATCCCATCTCACATTATCGAATGCCTTTTCCGCATCGAATGCAACCAACGAAGGCATAATTGATTTATCAGTTTTTCCTCACTACATCTAGCACTGTGAGGACTTTGCGGATATTAGAAACCGCTGATCTATTTTTTATAAATCCCGACTGCGATGAGGATACCAAGTCAGGCATTATAAATGAGAGTCTGTCAGCCATTATTTTGGCGGCTAATTTCAGATCGACATTGATAAGTGAGATGGGACGGAACGACGATGGAAGCAGAACATCCCTTCCGGGCTTAGGAATCAATTTGATGTATGCTACATTATCAGATGAGGACAAAGTTGATCCCGTGAGGATACCGTTAAAAACTTTTGTGAGAGGTTCTACTATTTTTCCTGCCATCATTTTGTAAAACGCTATTGAGTACCCATCAGGACCTGGTGCCTTGTGTAATTTTGAGTTTTTAATTGCCCTCAAAACTTCTGAATCGGTAATAGGTGAGTTCAGAGCCTCTAGCTGGGTCTGCGATGGCGAAGGGAGATTAGTGCATTTCAGAAAGAACTCGGACATTGGGTCAATCGGTCCAGGATCCTCATATAATTTTGCATAAAAATCTTGTAAGACGGAAATTATCTTCTCTGGTTTTTGATATATCTCGCCCCTAGAGTCAGCAATTGACGTTATATGGTGTTGTCGCTTAGCATTTTTCACTAATGACGCCAAAAGTCTACCTGACTTATTCCCTTCCCTAAAAAATTTGGCCGCGGAGATTGACATATCAATTTTTGCTTTTCTTTCATACCATAACTCGTAGTTTTCCCTGGCTATTTTCCATTTTGCTCTATTTTGATCAGTGGGATTGTACATATAATCAGTATATGCTGAACGAAGCAGTTGACTATATTTTATCAATTCGTGTGCTACTTTTTTTTTGATTCCCTGTGTGTACGCCATAATACGACCTCTTAGCACCGCTTTAGCCGCATCCCAATAAATGGACGGTGAATCCTGATAGGAACTGTTATCTCCCCTATATTCCCAGAACCAACCCCTAAGTAAATCTTCAAAATTCTCATCATGGTATAAAAATGATGGGAATCTCCATAAAATGTCTGAACCTCTAGGCTGTTGTTCTGCTATATTTATAGAGATAGGGGCATGATCAGATATGATTAAGTCATGGATCTTGGTACCTGTAATTCTACCAGATAGATTACTTGAGGTAAGAAGGTAGTCGATTCGTGACCACGAGTCATGGGGATTAGAGTAGAAAGTAAATTTCCTACTATCAGGATTCAAGAGCCGCCAGGAGTCTATCAACGCCGTATCCTCCACAAAGTTTACCAAAGCTCCTTCCATTATGGATAACTTCTCCCTGGATACCTTTGAGGATTTCCTATCTTCCTTCAAGGAGTATACAGCGTTGAGGTCTCCGCCCACCACTTTTTTGGTAGATGCATCTTTGATAATGACCCCAGCCAAATTAGACAGGAAAGGCCTATTGTCTCCATTAGGAGCATAAACGTTATAAATTGTAAGTTCATCCGCTCCCAGCGAAATTCTTGCCATGCACCATCTCCCCTCATCATCACACGACCGATCCAATACAACAGAGGACAAATTTTTGTGTACTAGTATTAAGACCCCCGCTTTGCGGTTGACCGCTGCAGAACCCAGCATAGTTCCCACCCATGCCTTCTTCATTCTGTCATAATCCTCCTCTACCAGATGGGACTCCTGCAAAAGGGCTATATCTGCTCGGAGATTTTTCAGGTGTCTAAGTATCTTATTACGCTTTTGAGGGGAGCGTAGCCCCTTAACGTTCCAGGAGACTATTCTCATGGAGGTCTCCACCGAGCGTTAAGTTGCGTACTGAAGCGGAAAAAGATAGACATCCATTTATCAAGAGCAAGTAGCTTTACCCAAATTCCCCCCAAAAACCAATAACAGAAAACAACATAACAAGTATTAATCTTAAGGGCTCTAGGCCCTATATATGACCCTAAAGGCCATTTTCTGTTTTTTTGAGCCTTCACTTTTTTCCCCATGTGCAAGCGAACGACCATAACATTAATATAGCATGATCGTTCTACTCCCCAAACCACCCTGTACATATAGACATATTTCCATCAATCGACCCAGCAAAACATTGATTGCAGCTAATTTACCGAGTCAGGCAAATTATCATGACAATTAGGTTATATGACATGTTGTCGTAAGACTAAGTTATTGCATCACCATACTGCTATATTGCTGAAGTGCCCTACTGCTATGAAAGATCTGCCCCCCGAATTCGAGAGAATCGGGCCTTAGCGAAATCACTCCCCGCTTCCCCCGTTTCAAGAGGCAGATCCCACAGTCTGTCAGTTATATCACTGTGCAGTTTAAGTTCCCTCATGACTCTATATAGTACAATACATCCACCCGGCCTCAGATTAATCGTCGAATAAGTAAATCTTATTCATGATATGACAACCAGATATATTGGTATGGTGCATCCACCCTCCACAAACATAGAGACCGGGCCCCAGGGATTAAACGGAATTTGGTCATCCCCGTAAGAGCGAAATCGCTCCCGGTTTCACTCATATAGAAGGCTGATCCCCCAAACAAACATACCGGTAATGGCGCCTTTCAGTCCACATTTTATCTTGGATCTGTATGATAGAGTGTAGTGTAGAAGTTAGACGCAAGCTCATCTTATCTCGCGCTGTTGACTCGAACCGGCTGTATATGAACGTTCATATGATCCCTGCATCGGCGGTTCCTCTGTTAGTTCACTAGACCTCCCGTCTCGGTCACGATGTCGCGGCGATCTCTGCAGTCCCCGAGGAGATGACGCATTTCTTTCCAGGGAGCTGGACGCCTCCTCAGGTGAATGATATAGCGTGGAGGAGCCATCTGGGTGGTAAATTCGCAAAGAAGCCGGGTAAATCAGAGCAAATCTGATGTTCTTGTTGTGTAACTGGGTGCAAATCGGGGAAAAAGCTTTCCGCCTCCTAGAGACCTCCGCAGAGTAATCCCCAAACACCAGAATTTTTTCCCCTCTCAATATAATAGGGCCTTTGCGTGCTTTATACGCTCCGAGGATGAGTTCCTTGTCGGAATAGTCCAGGTACCGCATGATTACCTGTCTAGGTCTGGTGGGCAGACGATCGTCGCTGCGGTTGTTCGGGCCCACTCTGTGTGCGCGTTCCACCTTGCAATGACGCGAAATTCCCAGGATGCCGGGCAGTTCACTTTCACATATAGCCATTAGGTCTCCCACCGGAATCGACTCTTGTAGCCCCACCAGCCTCAGGTTGTTGCGTCTGGAGCGGTTTTCTAAGTCCTCCACCTTCTCGCCCAATCTTTTATTCTCTGTGAGAACTTTATGTAGCTTGTGCAGGATCGATTCTGCGGTGTCCTCCATCACTTGAATTCTGGACTCGGCCACATCAAGTCTGGCATCATGTTGTTGTACGGTGTCTTGTAGCTGTTGCATCACATGAGTGACCGAAGTGGCTAGAGTTTCCCGCAGGTCTGGTGCTAGATGAGTAGCTACCTCCACTGCGAGTGCTTTGTAGTCGAGATATTTTATCAGGGAGACCGGCGCAGCATTCCGTTCCTCATTCCCCTCTGTTAGTTGCCCAGCCTGGGATTGGGTCCCGACCATCTCCGCTGCGTCCGGGGTCGGCGCCATGATGTTAGATGTCTCGTCCTGCTGCAGTGGCGACGAGATCACTCTGCTCTTCAGTTTTTTGCCCATGTTCACAAGGTAGCGATCCATGCAGAGTGATCGCACCCTATGATCTTCCTCCTTACTGCAGAAAGAAAGACGCACGGGCAGTTTGTAACGATCTGTGGTGGGTAGCTGGGGAGCTTCACTTCCAAGCGACTTCACATGGCGGAAATGTTTTAGTGGTTAAAACAGAAAAAGATGTATTCAGACAATTGTCAATCCAATAATCACCCCAATCCAGAATCTGTCTAGCTTGCCAATCGATGGTTGGATTGTGCTTGCTTAACCACGGTAAACCCAGAACCACCGCTGCAGGGAGCCTCTCCAACACAAAACACGAGATAAATTCTTGATGAATGTCACCCACTCTTAATCTGATATCATGCACCATCTGAGATAAACACTTCTGAGTTAAGCCTCATGCAGACGTCCGTGAAATACGGTCCGTAAGATACCGGACTGGCATTGCAGGAGCGCACGGCGTCATTGGCTGCTTTAGAGGTGCAGAATCAATAGCAAAAACATAAAGTTTTTTTTCTAATGCACTCGGTGACAACCCGTGCATACAGACAAACTGAGCATCAATCAGGTTCACCCCAGCCCCGCTGTCGATAAACACTTCTATCCCCACAGTTTTTGACTCTAGTGCCACCTCAGCAGTCAGGAGAAATCGGGTACTACCAGTCAAAGACAAATGCACATTTTCTGACTCTCCTCTCACCTCTCTAAGAGTCAGATGGGAATTAAATGGCCCTCTTTTTTCTTTTTGCCGTTGAATGGATGGACATAAAATATATATGAATGGATATTGAATGGATGGACAAAAAAATGTCTCTTCTGTCTGCAGAAAAAACACACTCCCTTCCTATTACCAGTTGCTCCCCCTAACTGCATGGGTTTGCCCCCAGACATAAACCCAGGAGTAGCTTCACCGAAAGTCTCAGAGGAGGATGATACCTTAGATCTTTCTCTCAGGCATCTATCAATGTGTATAGCAAGAGACATAGCAGCCTCCAGAGACACTGGGGTTTCATGAAAGGCCAAAGCGTCCTTCAGCCGCTCTGATAACCCTTGACAAAACTGGCTACAGAGGGCAGGATCGTTCCACTCCGTATCCGTAGTTCACCTCCTAAACTCAGAGCAATAAATCTCAGTGGAACGATCACCCTGACGATGGCCGCGATGCTTGGTTTCGGCTAGAGAGGTCTGTTCCGGATCATCAGAGATAAGACCCAAAGCTTCGAAAAATTCATCTACTGACTGGTGAGACTGCGATCCGGTCAGCAGAGAAAAAGCCCATGACTGCGCATCCCCCTTAGGCAAGAAAAAAACCACACCGACTCGCTGTTTCTCATCCCCAGATGAGTGTGGACGTAGCCTAAAATACAGTTTGCACGCCTTCATAAACAAAATGAAATTATCACGTCCCCCAGAAAATCTGTCCAGGAGGGCAATTTTAGGCTCAGATAGGCCTGGTCTCCACCACTACCACAAGGACCAACAGCCTGTGATCTCTGCATCTGCGAGACGGTCGTGCGGAGGTCAGCTACCTACAAAGACAGCCCTTGCAGCTGACCTGCCAGTGCAGCAATAGGATCCATGGCTGCACACAAACAAACAAAAAATGACTGTTTTGGCGTTTTATAATGTCACGCTTCAGTGTAGGAGGGAAACACACCACCGAGCATAGGAGGGAAGGGGGAAACAGCGAATCAGGCCTGAGAACTAGGGAAGGAAGATGGACACCTCCTAGTAGAACCCTAACCAAAATCCTGACTGACTACCACTATGAACAGACCCCAAAGGTAGGCGAGTTCATATACAGGAATACCTAGAATCCTATCAAGCCCTATAGGATCCTGGTACTAATAGAGACTACCTGTTCCTCCAAAAGGAAGGACAAATAAGAGTCTACTTCAGGCCTAATACAAACAATAGGGAAAAGAACCCAAACAAAATACAAAAATGAAAAGGAAAGACAACTTCAAAGGGGCTATGGAAGCACCTGGAACTCTGCCGAGAAACACACACACCAGCAATCCACAACTGAAACTGAAGCTATGAACCGCACAGCATTGTGGGAGAAGCAACAATAAATAAGAAGGGTTAAATGACCACATAAGTAAAACCTGAGGCAAGGGGGGTGGCCATTATCAGAAACAACACAGACAACTATTGATCCACAAGGAAAACCTGTCAGATCAAACCACGTGTTGCCAGTCTCACTGATCTCCTGCCACCTGTCACGGGAACGTCCGTGACACAGAGCCTTTTTGAAAAAAAGGGGGGTTATCAAGGAGATTGTATCCCCTTGTAACACTCCTTGGTACCAAGTGAAAAAGAAGTGAGAAGGGCAAAACCCACCCAGTACCGTATGGTACATGACCAATGTGCTGCCACAGTTTTTAACACCCCCATTGTGCCCAATCCACACACCTTGTTGGCTCGGATTCCCGCTACCTCTACCCACTTCACTGTGATTGATTTGGCAAATGTTTTTTTTTTCCAGTACCACTACATCCAGACAGTTGGTATTTGTTTGCCTTCACACATGAGGGTAAACAGTATACCTCTGTGGTACTTTGGGCCCAGAACTAGGCCAGTATGTATACTGCCATGTTACTCCTATGGCTGAAAGGTTGGGGGGGGGGGGGGGATTCAGTTTTGCTCCATTCATTTTATATTCCTAGAGTGAAACAGCTCACCCCTGAATGTAAGAAGGCTGTGGAGGACATCCCTTTGCCCAGAAACATGAATGCACTGAGGACATTTTTGGGCCTTGTTTCTTATTGCAGACCTTGGATACGCAAGTTTGATGCATCCTCTTTATGACTGTTTGTCTTTTAGTCCCTTCCACCTTACAGATGATGTGGTAGATGCCTTTTATGCCCTAAAACTGGCAATTTTGTGCTCCCCCGCACTGGGCCCATCAGATTATTACATTTAGATTGCAAGGAGGAAAGGGACTAGTGGATGTCAAAAAGAGGGACTGCAAATGAGGAAGGCCTAATACAGTTCCAAGGGAAACTCTGCCTTCCCAGGTCCTTCTACTCCACAATGGCACAGGCAACCCATGGAGTGACGCACGGTTATGTGTGATTTAGTACATAGCGCATGGTATCAGCCCAGGGTTCAGTACTGTAGCAGCGAGATATACTCAAGGATAAATGATTTGTGCCCAGAACAACGTGGGCAAGGTGGTTAAGATACCCCAGAAACATACTCTTCGCCCCTTGTATCCGTTTCAACTATTACAGATAGACTGCATTTAACTACCCAAGGTGGACGTGTATGAGTATGTATTGGTGTGTGATGACTTGTTTTCAGGATATAAATATGGGGGGGGGAGGGGGGGGGAATAACACATGTTCCCTGCTGTGAAGCTCTCATGCATGATGTAATCATTGACTGCTTTACAGACAGACACATTGAATGTGCAAGGTGGAATTCCAACGAATTGGAACGTCTCCGATCAAGCAGTGCAAAAGCAGACCATTCTGTTGCCATAAGCTGAGCAGTGCCCAATTAGCCATATAAGAATGTCTGAAATACACACACACTCCCGGACATTAACAGCACCTTCTGCAAGCTACAAAACTTTTTTAAAAAAAGCATTGCACCATTAAATTTATCACATGCGCAATGCAGGAATGTGTTAGTTCCACCAAATGCAGCATAGTCACAATGCTCCTGCCATTGTTGCTGACTATGCTTCATAGCTGGCGGAGAGCAATTGACCATCATTCCAGGCAATCATAGCTATTACCTCACAGCCTATGAAGAATCTTCTTTTATTTGGGTGCATGTCTCTATTTTCTGCATTGTTGGGACAGAGTAACTTGATATGACCCTAATTTGAGCTAAAGATTCATCAATCCCAAAACTGGGCGGAGACTTTTCCCTCAAAGAAATCGTCTTTCTTCACATAGGTCTATTTCATGTCCATAATCCGGGTATACTTTTTGAATCTACAGAATATAGCAAGCTATTTTAGTGGTCCTCTCCACTTTAATTCCTTGTAATGTAGTTGATTATTGGTGTCTGATACCTGGCAGTCCAGAAGTAACTGTACATGCACACTGCACACTGAAGACTTTAGTTGGGGCTGGAAGGGGCCCAGAGACTAGAAAACACTAGCCATGTAACAGAGAGCTCAGCTACATTGAAGACATCATCAGGGTAAGATGTGTCTTGCTTCCATCACCTCTCTTTCTATTGTATGGGCATCGGCTGAGTGTCATGGGGATTGGTCGATGTGGAGCTCACTCATTTGTTGACGTCTTTGGGTGGCTGTTACTTACTTTAATCTGTATGTAATCTTTGTTTAATTTAATTTGAGTTTTAGCTAAATCGGTTAATGTAACGCTGAAAAACCTGACAAAAGACATAAAATTGTACAAACCGGATTCCAAAAAAGTTGGGACACTAAACAAATTGTGAATAAAAACTGAATGCAATGATGTGGAGATGGCAAATGTCAATATTTTATTTGTAATAGAACGTAGATGACAGATCAAACGTTTAATCCGAGTAAATGTATCATTTTAAAGGAAAAATACGTTGATTCCAATTTTCACGGTGTCAACAAATCCCAAAAAAGTTGGGACAAGTAGCAATAAGAGGCTGGAAAAAGTAAATTTGAGCATAACGAAGAGCTGGAAGACCAATTAACACTAATTAGGTCAATTGGCAACATGATTGGGTATAAAAAGAGCTTCTCAGAGTGGCAGTGTCTCTCAGAAGCCAAGATGGGTAGAGGATCACCAATTACCACAATGTTGCGCAGAAAGATAGTGGAGCAATATCAGAAAGGTGTCACCCAGCGAAAAATTGCAAAGACTTTGCATCTATCATCATCAACTGTGCATAACATCATCCGAAGATTCAGAGAATCTGGAACAATCTCTGTGCGTAAGGGTCAAGGCCGTAAAACCATACTGGATGCCCGTGATCTCCGGGCCCTTAAACGACACTGCACCACAAACAGGAATGCTACTGTAAAGGAAATCACAGAATGGGCTCAGGAATACTTCCAGAAACCATTGTCAGTGAACACAATCCACCGTGCCATCCGCCGTCGCCAGCTGAAACTCTACAGTGCAAAGAAGAAGCCAGTTCTAAGCAAGATCCACAAGCTCAGGCGTTTTCACTGGGCCAGGGATCATTTTAAATGGAAGACTGTTCTGTGGTCAGACGAGTCACGATTCGAAGTTCTTTTTGGAAATCTGGGACGCCATGTCATCCGGACCAAAGAGGAAAAGGACAGCCCAAGTTGTTCTCAATGCTCAGTTCAGAAGCCTGCATCTCTGATGGTATGGGGTTGCATGAGTGCGTGTGGCATGGGCAGCTTGCATGTCTGGAAAGGCACCATCAATGCAGAAAAATATATTCAGGTTCTAGAACAACATATGCTCCCATCCAGACGTCATCTCTTTCAGGGAAGACCCTGCATTTTTCAACAAGATAATGCCAGACCACATTCTGCATCAATCACAACATCATGGCTGCGTAGGAGAAGGATCCGGGTACTGAAATGGCCAGTCTGCAGTCCAGATCTTTCACCTATAGAGAACATTTGGCGCATCATAAAGAGGAAGGTGCAACAAAGAAGGCCCAAGACGATTGAACAGTTAGAGGCCTGTATTAGACAAGAATGGGAGAGCATTCCTATTTCTAAACTTAAGAAACTGGTCTCCTCGGTCCCCAGACGTCTGTTGAGTGTTGTAAGAAGAAGGGGAGATGCCACACAGTGCTGAAAATGGCCTTGTCCCAACTTTTTGGGGATTTGTTGACACCATGAAATTCTGATTCAACATATTTTTCCCTTAAAATGGTACATTTTCTCAGTTTAAACTTTTGTTCCGTGATTTATGTTCTATTCTGAATAAAATATTAGAAGTTGGCACCTCCACATCATTGCATTCAGTTTTTATTCACGATTTGTATAGTGTCCCAACTTTTTTGGAATCCGGTTTGTAGTATCCAGTGAAGGAGTAGAATCTGAGTCTTCTCTGCGTTACTTAGTGGTCACTACTCACCTGGACGGTTATCTGTAGGAATGTCCTCTGTACTCTGCTCATCACCCCTCACATATGTCTCTGTAGGATTAATATTGTTCAGATCTTCACCCGGATTCACAAGCTGTGAAAGAAATATTGTAGAAGTCATCAGACGGTTGCAGAAGTCGCGTAGAAGGTTTTACATTATCAAAAAAGATCAGTAATTAGAATAACCAAAATGACCGGACAGCAGGAGGCATCTGACCCAAATATCTGCAGGTCTCCTGTATAAATCCAATCTGATTGCTTCTTTATTCCGGGGTGTAGTAGACCTTATTAGATTCCATACGTAACTTTAAAGGGTCATTAACTTTTTGCAAAAAATGAATATGTTGTAGAGCCATATTAAAAGTTCAGATTGGTGGGGGGATCTGAGCACTGACACCCCCAATGATGCCTAGAACGAGGAGAGAGAAGTGTGGAGATAGCGTGCTCTCCCTCCTCATTATAGAGGACAGAATTGAGACAGGTCAGTAGACTTCTATGGAGCCCGTCTCGTGCAGTGAGGAGAAAGATGACGCTATACACGTGCTTCTTCCCTCCTCTCGTTCTACAGATCAGAGGAGGTTTGCGATCCCCAACAATCTACAGTTTTGACATGTATCTACAACAAAAGGTAAGGACACGAGCCTACCTAGCATCACCACCATGCTGGTGATGGGAGGCTCGTCCCTGTCATGGCCTGCTATTGGCTGACCCCGCCCAGCGGTGGCCGTGCCGGGATCAGGAGCGACGTGGGTGGCGGGGAGTGGGGTAAATATAAACTATATGAGGGGCCCGGGCATTAGGGGGGATATTACAGGGGTTGGATAACCCTGTTAAAGAGGTTGTCCAGTCCTTTTATGTGCTCCTAACATGCATATATACGCCCCCGATATCTGTATTTCATGTCTGAGCTTTCCTTCCTCTTGTCTGGGCATCAGATTATTTCGGCAGATCTGTTTACTTTCCTAGTTTCGTTGAATAGGTAACTTTATTGATAAGGCCTGGCTGCACTGCAGAGTGATGAGTCACAGGCTGGCCCCGCCCCCCACTGTTCAGTCTGCAGGAGCTCCGCCCACTACATGTGGCCACGTTACTGCAGCCAGACATGTGCATCTAATCCTATATTGTATGATCCTGCCTGCTGAGCTTTGTATTTAATCCTATATTGTATGCTCCTGCCTGCTGAGCTGTGCATCTAATCCTATATTGCATGATTCTGCCTGCTGAGCTGTGTATCTAATCCTATATTGCATGATCCTGCCTGCTGAGCTGTGTATCTAATCCTATATTGTATGATCCTGCCTGCTGAGCTGTGTATCTAATCCTATCTTGTATGATCCTGCCTGCTGAGCTGTGTATCTAATCCTATCTTGTATGATCCTGCCTGCTGAGCTGTGTATCTAATCCTATCTTGTATGATCCTGCCTGCTGAGCTGTGTATCTAATCCTATCTTGTATGATCCTGCCTGCTGAGCTGTGTATCTAATCCTATCTTGTATGATTCTGCCTTCTGAGCTGTGTATCTAATCCTATCTTGTATGATTCTGCCTGCTGAGCTGTGTATCTAATCCTATCTTGTATGATACTGCCTGAGCTGTGTATCTAATCCTATCTTGTATGATCCTGCCTGAGCTGTGTATCTAATCCTATCTTGTATGATCCTGCCTGCTGAGCTGTGTATCTAATCCTATCTTGTATGATCCTGCCTGCTGAGCTGTGTATCTAATCCTATCTTGTATGATACTGCCTGAGCTGTGTATATAGCTCTTCATGCACATGACCATATCCGTTTTGCGGTCTGCGAGTTCTGCATCTGCTCAATAAGGAGACTTTATCTACAGTGCCCCTAAATGCCATCCACAGTGAACCGATTTCTGTCCCCAGTACCCCCAGTGCCATCCACCTCTGTCGCTGATTGCTATGCTTACATCGCGTTGTGCATGGGTCAGTACAGGCTTCACACAGAAGTCTGTAAGAGGTCCTGGCGCATGCACAGTAGTGTGCAGGCGTTGGGACCAAGGAAGACCAGTAGGAGGCGTTAACGTCAGCGTCCTGCATTCACAGCAGAAAAGAAGATGACAGGGAAGGATCAGAAGATGTGGAATCGCTGGAGGAGCGGTTAAGTGACAGTAAAGAGGATTGTGGAAACGCTGCTGCTGCTGGGGTAAGTATGGCTTTACTAATCTCTCCACAGGTTAGATTCTGGCCTCATTTTTTAGGATGGGCCAGAGAACCCCTTTAATGTTCTTACTGAGGGATGAAGATTGTTGGCTAAAATCTCGCTATACATGACCCCATCCAACCTCCCTTCAATACAGTGCACTCGTCCTGCCCCCCTTGCAGAAAAGCACTCCCAAAGTATATTTCCAACCCCATGATTCATGGTTGGGACGGTATTCTGGGTTTGTACCCTGTGGCGGAACCCGCCTCGCCACTGGGCATTGGAGAGGCCTGGCTGCCCGCCTCCTACCTACTGACTATGGCCCCTGGTGAATTTGTACGTGGAATGCAATTTGGGCATGTGGTATTTTGTATTGCTGTGTGTTGTGGACTGTATATATCTTGCCCTGGCTGTAAAGTTTGCTATGTTACAGGCATTGTTGTCTGTGCCTCTTCTCCTCCCCCTTTTTCCTTTCCCATTGTTTCCCCAGCAATGTGTTGTCGCAGGGACACCAGTTTAAACCAGCTGTTCTGTCCCTCCTCAATCTCCCATCAGCCCTTGCTATTGTCTGGCCCCACCCTTCCTTGTACTATAGTCCTAGGTACCCTATTGTATGTAAATGAGGCTGTTGGGGGGGGGGGGGTTAAAGTAGTGTGCTGTGTCTAAATAAAGTCAGTTCCTGTTTTAACCCTCAAGGTGAAGTGTCGTCTCATTCTTGGGGGAGGATTTATTGCATGCTGTCCCAGTTTGACTGCTAGGAGTGTAAACCTATTCGTATGGTTTCCTATTCAACTGCCTACAGCATTCATATGCTTGAAGAGGATTTATCTGCTTCTTCGGTTCGGTGATTGTGGTGTCTGCCAGAGTGCTTGGAAACCTCAGGAAACGCTAGGAGCATCCGTCAACGGAGGTACTCAGTCGGGGTGCCAGGTGATCCGTTACATACCCATCCGTCTTTTTCCTTCAAAAACTGAGAGTGGAATTGATACCAAAAAGTTCCATTTTGATCTCATCTGCCACATGACCTTCTCCCATCCCTCCTCTGGATCATCCAGATGGTCATTGGTGAACTTCAACCAGGCCTGGACATGTGCTGGTGTGAGCAGGGGGACCTTGCGTGCCCTGCAAGATTTTAATCCATGACGGCGTAGTGTGTTACTAACGGTAATCTTTGAGACTGTGGTCCCAGCTCTCTTCAGGTCATTGGCTAGGTTCTCCCATGTAGTCCGGGCCGATTCCTGACCTCTCTCAGAATCATCTTTACCCCACGAGGCGAGATCTTGCATGGAGACCGAAGAACATTGACAGTCATCATGTGCTTCTTCCATTTTCTAATAATTGCACCAACAGTTGCTGCCTTCCACCAAGCAGCTGGCTTATTGTCCTGCAGCCCATCCCACCCTTGTGTAGGTCTACAGTTTTGTCCCTGGTGTCCTTAGACAGCTCTTTGGTCTTAGCCATAGTAGAGAGGTTGGAGTGTGATTGATTGAGTGTGTGGAGAGGTGTCTTTTATGCAGGTAACGAGTTCAAACAGGTGCAATTAATACAGGTACCGAGTGCAGACGAGGGGGACTTCTTAAAGAGAAACTAACAGGTCTGTAAGAGCCAGAATTCTAGCTGGTTGGTAGGTGATCAAATACTTATTTCATGCAATAAAATGCAAATTAATTATTTAAAAATCATACAATGTGATTTTCCTGATTTTTTATTTATTTTTATTCTGTCTCTCACAGTTGAAGTGTACCTGCGATAAAAAATTACAGACATATTCCCCATTGTAGATGTGCTAGAATGGAACCTGTGGTATAAATTGCTGTCTTAGGACCATACTGTAATGTACACTATTGTGTGATATGAGCACTGCATGCTTATAGCTGTGGGGAGTTAGGCAAGTCATGGAAGGATGTGTAGTATGGGCCACACAGAACCATGAATGTGCATAGTAGCATCCTTTCTCAGTGAATGGTGAAACCCTATGTCAAATTCCCAGGTGGGGCAGGATATGGAAGAGAGTAGTCTCCTAGAAACCTATAGATACATTGTAAGATAGGCAAAAGCCGACAATCTGGGCACAACTCAATGCTGGCTGACCAGTTGTGGTATGGCATTGTCCTGGCCGTTGATTCAGGAGGCCATCTTAAAAGTCTCCATAAGCAAAAAATTGTGATAAGATCCAGACAACATGTAATGTCTATGGTCATCTCTAATCCTGCCATCTCCACCTTTCTCATTATACAAGGATAAAACATACACTGCCTGTCCAAAAAAAATGTCGCCACCAAAAAAAAAAGGTCACACACTCTAATATTTCGTTGGACCGCCTTTAGCTGTGATTCCGGAACGCATTCGCATTGTTTCGATAAGCTTCTGCAATGTCACAAGATTTATTTCCATCCAGTGTTGCATTAATTTTTCACCAAGATCTTGCATTGATGATGGCAGAGTCTGACTGCTGCGCAAAGCCTTCTCCAGCACATCCCAAAGATTCTCCATGGGGTTAAGGTCTGGACTCTGTGGTGGCCAATCCATGTGTGACAATGATGTCTCCTGCTCCCTGAACCACTCTTTCACAATTTGAGCCCGATGAATCCTGGCATTGTCATCTTGGAATATGCCTGTGCCATCAGGGAAGAACAAATCCATTGATGGAATAACCTGGTCCTTCAGTAGGTTCAGGTAGTCGCTGACCTCATTCTTGGAGCACATACTGTCGCTGAACCTAGACCTGACCAACTGCAGGACCCCAGATCATAGCACTGCCCCCACAGGCTGGTACAGGAGGCACTAGGCATGATGGGGGCATCACTTCATCTGCCTCTCTTCTTACCCTGATGCGCCCATCACTCTGGAACAGGGTAAATCTGGACTCATCAGACCACATAACCTTCTTCCATTGCTCCAGATTCCAATCTTTATGCTCCCGAGCAAATTGAAGCCTTTTTTTCTGGTTTTCCTCACTGATTAGTGGTTTTCTTACAGCTACACAGCTGTTCAGTCCCAATCCCTTGAGTTCCCTTCGCATTGTGCGTGTGGAAATGCTCTTACTTTCACTATTAAACATAGCCCTGAGTTCTACTGTTCTTCTTCGTTTTGATTTCATCAAACGTTTAAGTGATCGCCGATCACCATCATTCAGGATTTCTTTCCCGCCACATTTCTTCCTCGAATACGATGGGTCCCCACTATCCGTCCAGTTTTTAATAATGCGTTGGACAGTTAACCCAATTTTAGTAGTTTCTGCAATCTCCTTAGATGTTTTCTCTGCTTGATGCATGCCAATGATTTGACCCTTCCCCAACAACATCTTTTCCACGACCACAAGATGTGTCTTTCGACATGGTTGTTTAAGAAATGAGAAGCAACTCATTGCACCAGTTGGGGTTAAATAACTTATTGCAGCTGAAAGATAATCGCTGATGCAGTAATTATCCAATAGGAGGCTCATAACTATTTGCTTAGTAAAATCCAGATGGTGACTATTTTTTGGACAGGCAGTGTATATTACTGATGGATAATACAAGATCTTCACAGCCTTCTACAGATCATAGGGGACATTTCATGAGACCTTATCTCCATCTACCTGATCATCCTGTGGGACATTGTGATGTTCTTCTGAACCATCCTGTGGAAGAAGAGGACTGGGACATCTCTCCGGTGTTCTTCTCTTCTTCTTTACTGTAGGAAACACATCCAGTGACTGAATTCATTCCTTACATACAGATAATGAGAGGACGTGTGTATTTAGTCATGTCTATTACCTGGTGATGTGAGCGGCCGGTGATCCTCCATCATGATGTCCTTGTACAGATCTTTGTGTTCTTCTAAATACTCCCACTCCTCCATGGAGAAATAGATGGTGACATCTTGACACCTTATAGGAACCTGACAACACAATGATACAGTCATCACCCAGATCCCTTCATAGCGTTCCTGTATAATGTCCCAGCATTCCCAGCAGTGTCACCTCTCCAGTCAGCAGCTCAATCATCTTGTTGGTGAGTTCTAGGATCTTCTCTCTATTGATTTCCTCATGTATCAGGGGGTGAGGTGGAGGCCCTGTCATTGGGCTCAGGGTTCTTCCCCATCCTTCAGACACAGGGTCCTGACAGCGCTCACTAGAGGTCTTCTTCACTACTGTGTAGTCCTGGTTATGGAGAGACACAGTAATAAATATCACTCCATACATCTCCAGAGTCCCTCACCTCTCCAGTCATGTCCATCTGTTAGTAACATAGATAAGATGATGTAATGTGACATCATCAGAACCTCTCACCTCTCCAGTAAGCCGGAAGAGGATCTCTAGGGTGAGATTTATTATACTCTCCGCCATCTTGTCCCTGTCCCTGTCCATCCTTGATGGGTCAATCAGGAGAAGGATCTTATATAGAAGATATCCACTGAGCGGATCCTATATTGTAGGAACCTGAATGGAGAGAAGATGAGAAGATGGAAAATCCTACAAAATCCCATGCAAAATACAATTACTGGAGACAATAAGACAAGACATCGGAGGAGATAATAAAGTGTAGATGTTGTGTTCTCTTGTTTATAGCCGAGGACCAGCACTATGATGGTGGAGGAGACAGGACACAGGAGGCCGGGGACCAGCAATATGATGGTGGAGGAGGCAGGACACAGGAGCCGGGGACCAGCACTATGATGGTGGAGGAGGCAGGACACAGGAGGTCAGGGACCAGCACTATGATGGTGGAGGAGACAGGACACAGGAGGACGGTGGAGGAGGCAGGACGATGGTGGAGGAGGCAGGACAGGAGCAGGGGCCCCGTCTGTAATGGTGAAGGAGGAAAGACAGGAGCAGGGGCCCCTTCTATGATGGTGGAGGAGGCAGGACAGGAGCAGGGGCCCCTTCTATTATGGTGGAGGAGGTAGGACAGGAGCAGGGGCCCCTTCTATGATGGTGGAGGAGACAGAACAGGAGCAGGGGCCCCTTCTATTATGGTGGAGGAGACAGAACAGGAGCAGGGGCCCCTTCTATTATGGTGGAGGAGGCAGGACAGGAGCAGGGGCCCCTTCTATTATGGTGGAGGAGGTAGGACAGGAGCAGGGGCCCCTTCTATGATGGTGGAGGAGGCAGGACAGGAGCAGGGGCCCCTTCTATGATGGTGGAGGAGACAGGACAGGAGCAGGGGCTCCTTCTATTATGGTGGAGGAGGCAGGACAGGAGCAGGGGCCCCTTCTATGATGGTGGAGGAGGCAGGACAGGAGCAGGGGCCCCTTCTATGATGGTGGAGGAGACAGAACAGGAGCAGGGGCCCCTTCTATGATGGTGGAGGAGGCAGGACAGGAGCAGGAGCCCCTTCTATTATGGTGGAGGAGGTAGGACAGGAGCAGGGGCGCCTTCTATGATGGTGGAGGAAGCAGGACAGGAGCAGGGGCCCCTTCTATGATGGTGGAGGAGACAGGACAGGAGCAGGGGCCCCTTCTATGATGGTGGAGGAGACAGGACAGGAGCAGGGGCTACTTCTATTATGGTGGAGGAGGCAGGACAGGAGCAGGGGCCCCTTCTATGATGGTGGAGGAGGCAGGACAGGAGCAGGGGCCCCTTCTATGATGGTGGAGGAGGCAGGACAGGAGCAGGGGCCCCTTCTATGATGGTGGAGGAGGCAGGACAGGAGCAGGGGCCCCTTCTATGATGGTGGAGGAGGCAGGACAGGAGCAGGGGCCCCTTCTATGATGGTGGAGGAGACAGGACAGGAGCAGGGGCCCCTTCTATTATGGTGGAGGAAGCAGGACAGGAGCAGGGGCCCCTTCTATGATGGTGGAGGAGGCAGGACAGGAGCAGGGGCCCGTCTATAATTCCATCACATGTTAGTCCTTCTACTATACATCAGATAAATAAGTAGAAAAGTCCTTCCAGTAACAGTATCCAGGGTGCAGCTGCCGTCCCATCACTTACCATAACGCCTAGGTGTGAAAGGGTTAATGTCCCCTCTGCCCCAGTAATCCTGACAGACAATGGCGGTGACTACACATACCTCCACCTGCACCGCTAGACACTGCATGTATCGGGGAGGGGAGAGACTAGTAGGCTAAAGGACCTTTCATGATGTAATGACCATGTGATCGTGTGTGGGAGGAGTCTGGCTCCAGGTTGTGTGGCTGAAGGAGGTTAAGGACCTGTAATGATGTCATGACCATGTGATTATATGTGGGAGGAGTCAGGCTCCAGGTTGTGTGGCTGAAGGAGGTAAAAGGACCTTTCATGATGTCATGACCATGTGATCAAGTGTAGGAGGAGTCAGACTCCATGCTGTATTGCTGGAGCAGGTAAAGGACCTGCGATGATGTCATTACCATGTGATTCTGTGTGGGAGGAGCCAGGCTCCAGGTTGTGTGGCTGGGGGAGGTAAAGGACCTTTCATGATGTCATAACCATGTGATCATGTGTGGAAGGAGTCAGGCTCCAGGTTGTGTGGCTGGGCGAGGTAAAGGACCTTTCATGACGTCATGACCATGTGATCATGTGTGGGAGGAGTCGGGCTCCAGGCTGTACTGCTGGAGCAGGTAAAGGACCTGTGATGATGTCATGACCATGTGACCATTTCTGGGAGGAGCCATGCTCCAGTCTGTTTTCTAGGAGCATAAGTAGATAACCCGCTCCCAGCCGTCCCAGATCCGGGGACTCAGTCTACTGTGTGGGGGGCACTAAAGGGGTGGGACCGGACATGTGTAGATGTTAGAGATGGGAAGTTCGGATCTTTCACATGAATTGATTCTTCGGTTTTCTTGCTTAGCTCTTGGCACTTGGTCTGAGGAAGTGAACGGAAGCCGTCAGGACAGGACTCAGGAGCCGTGGTGTGCAATGCATTGTCACCCACAGTGACAGACAGTACAACCAAGTGACGTGAATTAGGGGTGGGCGATATGGCCTAAAATCTATATTGCGATATAATTTTAAGCATGTGTGATATGCGATATATTGTTTTCTATATTTGGGGGGGTGTTTAAACTTTCTTTTTTTTACTTTTTATTTAATAACTATTAGCCTCCTTAAGGGCTAGAACTCTTGTCATATTCACCCTAATAGAGCTCTATCAGGGTGAATAGGACTTTACACTCTCCCTGCTGCCCTGTGCTTTTTGCACACAACAGCAGCCAGCCTCTTATGTGCCCCCCAGCCTCTCCCTCTTATCAGCCCCCTCTGGTATCCCCAAATGATCCTGCTTATAAAGTGCAAGCCACACCTCCCCATGCGGCAGTGGCCAATCACATAGTTGCATATTCCACCATTCTTCCACAATATACACTGCTCAAAAAAATAAAGGGAACACAAAAATAACACATCCTAGATCTAAGTTAATTAAATATTCTTCTGAAATACTTTGTTCTTTACATAGTTGAATGTGCTGACAACAAAATCACACAAAAATGGAAATCAAATTTTTTAACCCATGGAGGTCTGGATTTGGAGTCACACTCAAAATTAAAGTGGAAAAACACACTACAGGCTGATCCAACTTTGATGTAATGTCCTTAAAACAAGTCAAAATGAGGCTCAGTAGTGTGTGTGGCCTCCACGTGCCTGTATGACCTCCCTACAACGCCTGTGCATGCTCCTGATGAGGTGGCGGACGGTCTCCTGAGGGATCTCCTCCCAGACCTGGACTAAAGCATCTGTCAACTCCTGGACAGTCTGTGGTGCAACGTGATGTTGGTGGATAGAGCGAGACATGATGTCCCAGATGTGCTCAATTGGATTCAAGTCTGGGGAACGGACGGGCCAGTCCATAGCATCAATGCCTTCGTCTTGCAGGAACTGCTGACACACTCCAGCCACATGAGGTCTAGCATTGTCTTGCATTAGGAGGAACCCAGGGCCACCGCACCAGCATATGGTCTCACAAGGGGTCTTAGGATCTCATCTCGGTACCTAATGGCAGTCAGGCTACCTCCGGCGAGCACATGGAGGGCTGTGCGGCCCTCCAAAGAAATGCCACCCCACACCATTACTGACCCAATGCCAAACCGGTCATGCTGGAGGATGTTGCAGGCAGCAGAACGTTCTCCACGGCGTCTCCAGACTCTGTCACGTCTGTCACATGTGCTCAGTGTGAACCTGCTTTCATCTGTGAAGAGCACAGGGCGCCAGTGGCGAATTTGCCAATCTTGGTGTTCTCTGGCAAATGTCAAACGTCCGGCACGGTGTTGGGCTGTAAGCACAACCCCCACCTGTGGACGTCGGGCCCTCATATCACCCTCATGGAGTCTGTTTCTGACCATTTGAGCAGACACATGCACATTTGCGGCCTGCTGGAGGTCATTTTGCAGGGCTCTGGCAGTGCTCCTCCTGTTCCTCCTTGCACAAAGGCGGAGGTAGCGGTCCTGCTGCTGGGTTGTTGCCCTCCTACGGCCTCCTCCACGTCTCCTGATGTACTGGCCTGTCTCCTGGTAGCGCCTCCATGCTCTGGACACTACGCTGACAGACACAGCAAACCTTCTTGCCACAGCTCGCATTGATGTGCCATCCTGGATAAGCTGCACTACCTGAGCCACGTGTGTCGGTTGTAGACTCCGTCTCATGCTACCACTAGAGTGAAAGCCCCGCCAGCATTCAAAAGTGACCAAAACATCACCCAGGAAGCATAGGAACTGAGAAGTGGTCTGTGGTCACCACCTGCAGAACCACTCCTTTATTGGGGGTGTCTTGCTAATTGCCTATAATTTCCACCTGTTGTCTATCCCATTTGCACAACAGCATGTGAAATTGATTGTCACTCAGTGTTGCTTCCTAAGTGGACAGTTTGATTTCACAGAAGTGTGATTGACTTGGAGTTACATTGTGTTGTTTAAGTGTTCCCTTTATTTTTTTGAGCAGTGTATAATAAAATGTGTTCACATTCTTTCAATTGAATTATACATTAATCATCCCATATGAAAAATAGCACTCTCAGCTGGTGATCTATAGAACGCATAACTCCGTGATGCATCATTACAGCGCGTCCCCCTGTATCCAGTGCGCATGTCCAGGGAGGAGAAAACGTTCCCTAACGTGTCTAACACTAATCACATGATCACAAACTAACCCGTCCATGCGATCATAACTGCAGCCGAGCCGCTTCCTACTCCTCCCACAGGCTGCGCGCCGTTACTAGGGACGCACAATGAACACCCCGCCCCCATACAGACCCGCTGGCAGCAAACATACCAATGATTATCCTATGGACCAGGGATCATAAATTCATTTCCAATTATGGAGGGGGGTAAGTTCCTCCTCATTATGAATCACGGAGATGTATTCAATATACATAGAGATCGAATCCTACGGAGGAAGGAACTTAAACGGATTTTTGAATTGAAGGCACTCCAACCTTATGAGATGAATATTGAATTTAGTGTGGGTAATGTGTAGGTTATCCATGGGACATAATGATGAATTTGTGCTCAGTATTGTGATTTTTAATACGTTCTTGTTTTAACTTTTGTATTTGTAGGGACATATTCACTAAGATCACTATTGTTGTTGTACAAACCGGATTCCAAAAAAGTTGGGACACTATACAAATCGTGAATAAAAACTGAATGCAATGATGTGGAGGAGCTAACATCTAATATTTTATTCAGAATAGAACATAAATCACGGAACAAAAGTTTAAACTGAGAAAATGTACCATTTTAAGGGAAAAATATGTTGAATCAGAATATCATGGTGTCAACAAATCCCCAAAAAGTTGGGACAAGGCCATTTTCACCCCTGTGTGGCATCTCCCCTTCTTCTTACAACACTCAACAGACGTCTGGGGACCGAGGAGACCAGTTTCTCAAGTTTAGAAATAGGAATGCTCTCCCATTCTTGTCTAATACAGGCCTCTAACTGTTCAATCGTCTTGGGCCTTCTTTGTTGCACCTTCCTCTTTATGATGCGCCAAATGTTCTCTATAGGTGAAAGATCTGGACTGTAGACTGGCCATTTCAGTACCCGGATCCTTCTCCTACGCAGCCATGATGTTGTGATTGATGCAGAATGTGGTCTGGCATTATCTTGTTGAAAAATGCAGGGTCTTCCCTGAAAGAGATGACGTCTGGATGGGAGCATATGTTGTTCTAGAACCTGAATATATTTTTCTGCATTGATGGTGCCTTTCCAGACATGCAAGCTGCCCATGCCACACGCACTCATGCCACCCCATACCATCAGAGATGCAGGCTTCTGAAGTGAGCGTTGATAACAACTTGGGTTGTCCTTGTCCTCTTTGGTCCGGATGACATGGCGTCCCAGATTTCCAAAAAGAACTTCGAATCGTGACTCGTCTGACCACAGAACAGTCTTCCATTTTGCCACACTCCATTTTAAATGATCCCTGGCCCAGTGAAAACGCCTGAGCTTGTGGATCTTGCTTAGAAATGGCTTCTTCTTTGCACTGTAGAGTTTCAGGTGGCAACGGCGGATGGCACGGTGGATTGTGTTCACTGACAATGGTTTCTGGAAGTATTCCTGAGCCCATTCTGTGATTTCCTTTACAGTAGCATTCCTGTTTGTGGTGCAGTGTCGTTTAAGGGCCTGGAGATCACGGGCATCCAGTATGGTTTTACGGCCTTGACCCTGACGCACAGAGATTGTTCCAGATTCTCTGAATCTTCGGATGATGTTATGCACAGTTGATGATGATAGATGCAAAGTCTTTGCAATTTTTCGCTGGGTGACACCTTTCTGATATTGCTCCACTATCTTTCTGCGCAACATTGTGGGAATTGGTGATCCTCTACCCATCTTGGCTTCTGAGAGACACTGCCACTCTGAGAAGCTCTTTTTATACCCAATCATGTTGCCAATTCACCTAATTAGTGTTAATTGGTCTTCCAGCTCTTCGTTATGCTCAAATGTACTTTTTCCAGCCTCTTATTGCTACTTGTCCCAACTTTTTGGGGACTTGTTGACACCGTGAAATTTTGAATCAACGTATTTTTCCTTTAAAATGATACATTTACTCGGATTAAACGTTTGATCTGTCATCTACGTTCTATTACAAATAAAATATTGACATTTGCCATCTCCACATCATTGTATTGAGTTTTTATTCACAATTTGTTTAGTGTCCGAACTTTTTTGGAATCCGGTTTGTATATTGAATACATCTCCGTGATTCATAATGAGGAGGAACTTACCCCCCTCCATAATTGGAAATGAATTTATGATCGCTGGTCCATAGGATAATCATTGGTATGTTTGCTGCCAGCGGGTCTGTATGGGGGCGGGGTGTTCATTGTGCGTCCCTATTTTATTTCTTTTCTTTTTTTAAATATTTTTTTTCATCATAATAGAACAAAGCACACATTATAGTAGAAAAAACAGCCAGTACAAAGAAACCACTATACAAAAGTAGACAGCTATCTTATAAACGGATAATAGAACCCTTCATAGATTGTAAATAGGGCTGCAAATCCATACTACTACATATAATAGAACTATAAATACCCATCCCTTCCCCCCCCCATTGGCTGTCGTCACTACCAGCTCTGTTAGAGACCAACATAGTTTCACCAGTCGCTATGTCTGAACAGTCTTGCGTGCCGCTCTCCGTTTCCTTTCTATATCCTCATACACTTTAATTTGTTGAAGGTACAGAATCCATTCATTTATCGAGGGTGGAGAAACAGAACCCCAATATCTGACTAAAATAACTTTTGCCACCATCAAACCTCTCATCCAAATCTGTCTAACCCGGCCCGGAACGTCCATATCTAACGCATAATCTCCCAGCAGCACTGTCACCATCCCAGGGCTGTACCTCGAAGAGGACTCTTTTTGTAGGGTTTCAAAAACTTGTTCCCAGTATCTTTTTATTTTACTGCAGTCCCAGAGTAGATGCCTGAAACCCGCATTCACATACCCACATTTCGGACAGCAGCAGTCTCGGCCATTATTTCGGGGAAATTTCGCTTGGATTTTAGGTGTGTAGTATAACCGATGGAGGATCTTAAATTGGATTAGTCTATGGGCGTTAGAAAATGTAACCTTTCTCACATTCCTGTAGATACTAGGCCATTGTAATGGTGAGCAGTGCAACTCTTGCTCCCATTTACTTGAGCGTTTATATAAAGTTACAGTAGCCAATGCTGTTCGCAGTTTACTATATAGACTAGCTATCTTAACCCTCTCACCTGTCTGGGAATGACAATAATCAAAAAATACATTCTCCCGTGGACAAATTTATCCTTTATTCCTAGTGGCCTCATAGGCGTGTTTTAAATGTGAATACATAAACACATCTAATAATGTATTATCCGTGAAATTATAATCAAAAAAAGTTTTAAAGTGTCCGCCTAAAAAAAGATGACACATATTAACCACCCGCCTACGTGACCAGTAAGCAAAATCAGTGATTTTATAGAATTCCGTCAAGTTCCTGTTCTTCCACACAGGAGTGAAGGCGAAAGAGTGGGAAACTTTCAAGATCCTCTTAAGCTTATTCCAAACCATTTGTAACGTCCAAGGGATCAAAAAAGACTTCCTTACCCCCAAATAGCCAGACTCCAAACATGAGAGAATTTTCTCTATTGGTTTCCCCAGAACCTGCATTAGATATTGTGCTAATAAACTATAAGTGAATCCACAACACCGCTGAACCTGTGCACACAAATAATATCCCTGAAAGAAAGGGAATGATAGCCCGCCGTCTAATTCCGACAACCATAGATATTTTTGTTTTATTCTCACCCTCTTTCTTCCCCATATTAGATCGTTAATAAGACTCTCCAATCTATAAAAGAAGATATCATCGATCCAAACTAGGGAAGCACACATCGGGTACATCACAATAGGAAGGATAATCATTTTAATCAGCGCTATTCGATCCACCTGAGCCAGGATCAATTTCTGCCAAGCACATATTTTAGACTTTACTTTGTTCAAGACCGGGGCTAAATTAAGCTCATAAAACCTCTTTATAGGGAGACCAATCTTGATCCCCAAGTAATCCAGTGTATCATTCGGGGCAAGAACCTTTACTCCACTCCCCTCATCTACGGCCTTGCGGTTAAGCGGGAGGAGTGATGACTTGGACCAATTAATCAAGTAGCCCGAGAATCTACCAAAGTCCTCTATTACTGCCATCACATAAGGGAGAATTTTCCATCCCCGGTCCAAAAACAAAATAACATCATCGGCATAGAGGCTTATTTTATCTCTCACTCCTGCCACCCCAAAGCCGTCTATACTGTTATCTATGCGGATCTTACAGGCCAATAGTTCAATAAATAAAGCAAAAAGAAGGGGAGAGAGGGCATCCCTGTCTCATCCCACGCCACATCATAATGGGGGAGGAATAGATACCATTGATGTTCAGCCGGGCTAACGGCTGTTCATATAGCATTCGAGTCATCTCTATAAACACGGTCCCTAATCCAAAGTGAGACATAGTAGCCCACAGAAAAGACCACTCCATCCTGTCAAACGCCTTTGCGGCGTCTAAAGACAGGATGGAGTGGTCTGGACCACCCCCAACCGAGAGATTCAAGTAAACCCTATAGAGACTCATCTGTATCTGCCGGCCCCGAATGAATCACGTCTGATTATTATGTACCAGAGAGGCTATAACCCTTTTCAGGCGATTAGCCAAAATTTTAGCAAAGATCTTATAATCTGTATTTAAGAGCGATATGGGTCTATATGATCCCATATCGCATCTATCTTTATCCTTTTTCAACACCAAGGAAATCACTGCCTCCCTAAATGATGGGGGCAGAGCGCCAGATGCACAGGATTCATTCAGGACCCGCAAAAGGATTGGAAGGAGCGATTTGGCGTGGTATCTATAAAGTTCAAACGGCAAACCATCAGGGCCAGGAGATTTATTATATTTCAATAGTGGAAGGATCGATCGTAGCTCCTCCAGGTCAATAGGTCGATCCAACATTTCCCTATACTGTAGTTCTCACTGGGGAAGTCCTAGTTGTTGTAGATATTGCTCCATATCATCCCGTCTAAACGTATTGTCAGACTGATAGAGCACAGAGTAATATTTCACAAATTCCTCCCTAATCAGCGCTGAGGATCTCACCCTATTACCTTTTCAATTCCTGATCTCACTTATAGTAGTAGCCTCTCTCTGATTGGCAACCAGCCGTGCCAAGAACTTTCCTGTTTTACCCGATTCGCTAAAACGATTTTGACCCTGGAAAAGAAGCTTATGTTGAGCTTTACTATATAGAAGTATCTTGAACTGGGTTATGTTTTGCTCATTATGGTTAGCCATCATTACCCCCTTTAATCTCCTGATTGTTTCTGTCAACTGTTGTTCCCTTTGACGAAGTTCAGATCTATACCGGTTAATTTTAGAAAAGTATATACTCCTTATATGGGCCTTCAATGCATCCCACACATAATGAATTTGTGTCGATCCTACATTGAACCCCCAAAATTCCTGTATTTCATAATCTACCTGACCCTGCTCTCCTATCAGATCCAGCCAGTGCGAGTTCAATTTAAAGTTTCTGTCCCTAGTAACAGCGCGCAGCCTGTGGGAGGAGTAGGAAGCGGCTCGGCTGCACTGATGATCGCATGGACGGGTTAGTTTGTGATCATGTGATTAGTGTTAGACACGTGAGGGAACGTTTTCTCCTCCCTGGACATGCGCACTGGATACAGGGGGACGCGCTGTAATGATGCATCACGGAGTTATGCGTTCTATAGATCACCAGGTGAGAGTGCTATTTTTCATATGGGATGATTAATGTATAATTCAATTGAAAGTATGTGAACACATTTTATTATATATTGTGGAAGAATGGTGGAATATGCAACTATGTGATTGGCCACTGCCACATGGGGAGGTGTGGCTTGCACTTTATAAGCAGGATCATTTGGGGATCACATTGTGCTTGATAAAGGCTATGCTATAGCCAAAACGTAGCAACTTTTGTAACCACGTATTTCATGTAAGCAGTTCCCAATAAAGGGACATTCACAGGACAGGTACACTACACATGAAGGCTTCGGACATGCATGTATTTAAGTCGCAGGTCCCGAGAATTACAAAGTCCCGGCGCATGCGCAGTAGGTTGGAGGTGGCTTAAAATGCCAGAGACCGCACGCAGGCGCAGTCTGAGCGTTCAATTATCTTGAATCCCAATACCTAGCGCAGGCGCACTCTTTGCAGCCTAAGAAGATTGAGCTGCAGACAGAAACATTGGGACATGCACATTATAATCCGATATGCCAAACGATGGATTTAAATCCTGAAGGCTCCGACTATGTACATAACAAGTGGCAAAGCCTCTAGAATTACTAAGTCCCGGCACATGCGCAGAGGGCTGGAAATGACTGGCAAATATGTTAAAGACTGCACGCAGGCACAGTCTGAGCGGATAAGTATCCTGAACTCTAACACCTAGCGCATGCGCAGTGGACTGAAAAGATCGGGCTGCAGACAGAAGAATCCAGACATGCGCAGTGAAATCCGAGATGCAAGACGACGGAACAAAGTCCTGATACATGCGCAAAGCCTAACTGGTTAGTGATTGGATGAAGATACCGCAGGAGGTACTATCAGGTACGATCTGGAAAAAAGGCGATCATCGATAGGCTAAGGAACCCACTTAGCAACAATAGTGACACACATTAGCTATTGCCATTATGACGCTGGGAGGGAGGTTTTAAAAGGTCTGGTCCCGCCCCATTCACGAGCAAACTGCCCAAACCCCTGAAGACGCCAACAGCTTTGGCGAAACATGTCGGGGGGCAGCATGTGATCTTTGTGTATTTTAACCAGCTACCGTCGGCATGATAGTCACTATAGAACAGTACTGAGTGATTAGGTGCAAGCAGGGGATTCCGACCCTAGCCTGCTCAGTAGGAGCGCACTGTGAGACTAACAGTGCGGCCATAACACGGCACGAGTGGAATGCATGATTCCCACATAGAAGACTTATCAATAAACTGCAGTCATTGAGCATGGACTCCCATATTGTTGAGTGGATTAGGCAGTGGCTGAGTGACAGACAGAAGAGGGTTGTAGTCAATGGAGAACATTCAAAACAAGGTCATGTTACTAGTGGGGTTCCACTGGGAACTGTACTGGGACCAATTTTGTTTAATATCTTCATAAGTGATATTGCAAAAGGCCTCGATGGTAAGGTTTGTCTTTTTGCTGATGACACAAAGATATGTAACAGGGTTGATGTTCCTGGAGGGAAACGCCAAATGGAAAAGGATTTAGGAAAACTAGAAGAATGGTCAGAACTTTGGCAACTGAAATTTAATGTGGATAAGTGCAAGATAATGCACCTGGGGCGTAAAAACCCAAGGGCAGAATATAGAATATTTGACACAGTCCTGACCTCAGTATCTGAGGAAAGGGATTTAGGAGTAATTATTTCAGAAGACTTAAAGGTGGGAAGACAATGTAATAGAGCAGCACGAAATGCCAGCAGAATGCTTGGATGTATAGGGAGAGGTATAAGCAGTAGAAAGAGTGAAGTGCTTATGCCGCTGTACAGAACACTGGTGAGACCTCACTTGGAGTATTGTGCGCAGTACTGGAGGCCATATCTCCAGAAGGATATAGATACTCTAGAGAGAGTTCAGAGAAGAGCTACTAAACTAGTACATGGATTGCAGGATAAAACTTACCAGGAAAGGTTAAAGGACCTTAATATGTATAGCTTGGAAGAAAGAAGAGACAGAGGGGATATGATAGAAACTTTTAAATACATAAAGGGAATCAACTCGGTAAAGGAGGAGAGCATATTTAAAAGAAGAAAAACTACCACAAGAGGACACAGTTTTAAATTAGAGGGGCAAAGGTTTAAAAGTAATATAAGGAAGTATTACTTTACTGAGAGAGTAGTGGATGCATGGAATAGCCTTCCTGCAGAAGTGGCAGCTGCAAATACAGTGAAGGAGTTTAAGCATGCATGGGATAGGCATAAGGCCATCCTTCATATAAGATAGGGCCAGGGGCTATCCATAGTATTCAGTATATTGGGCAGACTAGATGGGCCAAATGGTTCTTATCTGCCGACACATTCTATGTTTCTATGATTAATAAAGAGCATACTAGGCAGGAATAAGTGTTAGCCCTGCTAACCAGCACCAAAACTGGTAATAGCGATATACATAATACCGCAGACGGAGCTGATAATTTTAGAGTGTCAGTTATAGGTAGAAAGTTTTTTTAGAGACAAGTAATAAACGTTACATTTTATATTGAAACTATTAGTAACATATGTAAACCCAGGGACAACTTTGGTCCTAGTGACCTATTGTAAATAATTATACCCCTTATCACACTGGCGCAGTGTATGCAACTCAAGCAAGGAAAAGTACCTTGTCTTGGAGCAGAAAGTGTGTTTTGTCTAGAGAACCCTCTATTTTTCCCAATGTCAGTTCAAATTATGTTGTTTCTGATGTTGTAGGCTCTTTTGTAACAGATCATGGGTGGTGTCTGAAATTCCTCTACTTGTGGATAGGAATGGGCAACTACATTCCAATGCTTATTTATGACAGCTCTAATCTTATTAATCCAAGGATGGTATTTTATAACAAAGGGAATGCGTGGTTCTTTTGGGGCTTTCTCCCCCTGAGTCTCGTCAATTCTCTTACGTTGTTCTTCCAGTAATTGTTGTGGATAGCCTCTAGCTAAAAATTTGGTGGTCATTTCATCTAATCTGGTCTCACAGCTCTCCTCTTCACTAACTATGCGTTTTACCCTCTGATATTGAGAATAAGGGAGGGACCTCTTTGTGAAAGGCACATAGCGTGCCGAAACAGGTCAACTAATATGTGGCAATAAACAGAGTAATATTATTACTAACAGCGAGTGCTGATTCTCCTTTACTGCCATCTTCACGGGACGCCTGCCCTAAGATACGCGCACCGCCATTCTAAACTTACCATTGTGCCGATCAATATATATGGTACATATCACTGCAAAGGAAGGCGATGGTGGCTGACTGTCAATGGCAGGATATGTAATGGGCACCATGACAGCAAATTTTCTTCTGCTAGGCTTCTGGAAATGTCCTGGCAGAGACATGGGTGTGTAATGAAGGGGCCGCCTATGTCTGTATGGTGAAGAACAAAACTGTGGGAGCTGCTTCTGCTTATCGGCAGATTAAACTATTCTCTCTACTGGTAGTCTTTGGGGGTCATACAGAGCCTGTTCTCCATGTGTGCGCCACGTAGCCTCTGCTACCAACACTTCCTAGCAATTTGTTGAAATGAACATCCTTCTTCTTTCATTCCAATAATGCCCCCCCTCTTAAAATCTTTGAACTTTGAGTGCATTGTGGAGGCACGTCTAATTGTCAATGATCTGTCATCAAGAGGTACACTACTCAAGAGACCACTGAGAACTGTTTTATAGAGCATTAGCAGAAGCACTTTTACACCCTCTTGTGGCAAGACCCAGTGTAATCACCTCACCTGTAATCATTTACATATCTGCCTGAGACATAACTGCAGGACGAGTTTTGCAGCAATCCAACATTTCTATCTTAGGTGTACTATCTGTCTTTTTAGAGATGAAGATAATCTACTGGCTGTAGTATCCACAAAATGAGCATCCAGAAAGGGTTAGTGATGACTGTAGTCTGTGTTCTAATGTGGAGGTGCATATATATGGGGGTTTGGGTGGGACAAAAACCCAGGCTACACATTTTAGAAAACATATGCTGTTTCTGTCCTCTGGGATCCTTGACATGATCATTGCTGCCTGTACATACTTGTCTGGTGGTAGACTTAAAGCAGACTTCTTCGAGGCAGCCATTTTATCTGATGCAAAATATAATACTGTTTAGTTTTATCCACACAAAATTGTGTTCACTGCTTGAAATAAATGTTCATTATCTACTCTACATTATTACTCTTGTATGACGCGTGGCTTTACTTTATATGTATTGTTCTATTTCTCAATAGCAAAAGTAGAAAAAAATTAAAATGGCTTTTCCCACCACGAGTCTTATGATGGTCAACAAGAAGGACTTCAGAGTAAAAACATTTCCCACATCCTGAACAGGGACATGGCTTCTCCCCTGTGTTAATTCTGTGATATCAACATCTGAGTAAATGGTTTCTTCCCAGCGTGATTTATTTGATGTCTAATAAGATCTCATCTTTGAATGAAACATTTCCCACATTCTGAACATGAGAATGATTTCTCCCCTGTGTGAATTCTCTGATGAATGAGGTATTATTTATCTGTAAAACATTCCCACATTCTAACCACTCAGTGACCAGGCCTGTTTAGGCCTTTATGGCATGTGTCACTTTAGCAGAGAATAACTAAGCTGTAAGGGTTTTGCACTTCCTAATAATTCTGACAATGTTTTATATCATATTTTGTACTTTATTTAGGTGGTAAACACATACAATTGTACTATATTTTTTCAAGAATGTAAAAAAAAAAACACTTTTCATATGCATAACACTTTGCATGCATAATGTTCAACATCTTTAACAAAAATATATTTTCCCCTTCACCCTCCATGACGGCACCATAAATCATGAGATGATCCTCCTACCACCATGCAGGGACAGGAAGGTTAAAATATTTTCTCCTCAGTGTCTTCCTGTTCCTGTCCCTTTCAGGTGGGGAGAGAAGCAAGAACATAGTTACAAGTTCATTCAGGAGGGACTACCTTGAGCAAGTATGACTGATTTGCTATGGATGCCTGCTGTGATGCTTTAGATCCCTGTATCCTCATTGTGCCAGAGCAGCAGCGACTAAGAAACTCCGGTAGTCTCTCAATTCTTTACCAGCAGCTTCCTGTCTGAGATCTTCTGCTCCGGTGGATGACATCACCAGGGACATCTGAACAAGCCAATTTGCCAGAATCTGGCACGTGGGTTAAGTCGGAAGTCACCCTCTGACCAAGGAACAGCAGGTCTTGAAAAGGCTTTGACGTTTTCCATGTTGACAAAGTGGGAGTGTGCAGAGCCTGACATTGGTGCTGCTGTGAGTGCATGAAGTAATGTTTTCATGTCAAGATTGTGAGTATTGTGACTAATGTGTGTATTCCCTCTATCTCTCTCTGATATAGAATATGGTGATAAGGATACATCTGTTAGACCTAAAACAGTTAAAAAAAAAATCTAGATCACAGGAATTTGTATGGTTAAATATCATGAATACTGATGATATTGTAAGGGAGGAAGTGCCTTCCTTGAAAGATGAAATTAAGGACTTAGTACGGCAAGAAAGCCGTTCAGCAATGGCAGAAAAGTCATCAATTTCTTGCTTTCTGTCTATTTGAAAACAGAAGCATCTGAGTAGAGGCTTACTCCTCTTCTACCTCTGAGTCTGGATCAGAAAATCCAGATCTGTTCCCTCATGTAGTTTACCAGCGGCGGTGCCTACTGCCAGCATCCTCCTTCCTGCTCTGGGTGGAGCTCAGACTCCGTGCTCAGAATCTTATGATTGTGTATAGGGCATGCGTGCCCACCCCCTCAGTCTTCCCCACCCTAGGGCTGGTTTCCAACTTTTGTTCGTAGCCTTGTCTAAATTCCTGTGAGTGAAGGTGTTACTGTGATTCTTGTCATTACTGTGTAATGGACCCTATATCTTGTTTAATGGACCTTGCCTTATTGCCACCTGCCCTTGTCTTACAGATTTTGCTATCTTGCAGCCTGCCCTCTGACCTCGTTTACAGACTTCGCTATAGTTTCGCCTGCCCTGACCTTGGACTTTGTACTCAGACTTTGCCTTGCCAACGCCTTATCAGCCTCTGGCCTCCTAGCACCTTCTGGGTGCACCATACCATCTGGAGTTCAGTTCAGCGGGTCCACACCCAGGTATCTGTTCCCTTGTGTTCCAACCCACCTAAGAGGTAGCACCTGGTGTACCCCTCGGGAAAGTCTATCCTCACCATCAGAGGTATTGTGAAGAATGAGAGGTTGGTTGGTCACGTAGGACAGTGGGTTTGCACCCGCTGATAATTAAAATTCCATTTTATGGGGAACAATTTCTTGCTAAAGACCTAAAAAACATTCTTAAAAAAGCATCAGATTCGAAAAATACTTTTTCAGATGATATTAATAGGAAATATCAAATTTTTTAAATTATAAACAAAGCAAACATAACAGATTTTTTTTTAATCTCAACAGTTCAGTAACAACAAAGAAATGACGCCAGAAGTCCTGTGGAAGGAAGATGTATATGGTTTGTGGAATCCTGGAGGAAAATCTCTCCGAGTCCAAGGTTAATAATTGTCTTATCCCCGGGATTACATAATTCCACGTGTAGTAATTCCTGCCACAAACTTTGTGATTATTTCAATGAAAAGTTCATGCAATTTGCAAAAATTTTAGAAGAAGGAGTAATACATTTACTGGTCATGCAGGTGTTAGTTCCTGTATCTATGAATCAAATAGATGACGGACACTATTTAATGGTAATCATGTCTAAATAATAAACTTACAAAGATTAAAGAAACTTATAAAATACGAAAGATTCAAAATGGAATCTATAAAATTAACAGTTCATTTTTGCAGGAAGAGGTATAAATTGGCTTCTCCCCTGTGTGAATTCTTTGATGTGTAACAATATCTGGTTTACGGTTAAAGCATTTTTAAAATTCTAAACATAAGAATGGCTTTTCCCCTATATGGGTTCTTTGATACGTAACCAAATAATTTTTTATAGCAAAACATTTCCCGCAATCTAATCTGAACATAAAAGTGGCTTCTCCCCTGTGTGAAATATATGATGTTCATTAAGATCTGAAATATTTACAAAGCATTTCCCACATTCTGAACATGAATATGGCTTCTCTCCTGTGTGAAGTCTCTGATGTCTAACAAGATCTTTTTTTACAGCAAAACATTTCCCACATTCTGAACATGAATATTGCTTCTCCCCTGTGTGACTCCTCTGATGTTTAACAAGATGTGATTTATCGTTAAAACATTTTCCACATTCTAAGCATGAAAATGGCTTCTCCCCTGTATGAGTTCTTTGATGTCTAACCAGATGTTGCTTTTCAACAAAACCTTTCCCACATTCTGAACATGAAAACGGCTTCTCCCCTGTGTGAATTCTCTGATGAGTAACAAGATGTGATTTATAGTTAAAACATTTCCCACATTCTGAACATGAATATGGCTTCTCCCCTGTGTGAATTCTCCGATGTTTAATAAGAGATGAGCTATCATTAAAACATTTTCCACATCCTGAACATGAGAATGGCCTCTCCCCTGTGTGAATTCTCCGATGAGTAACAAGATGTTTTTTATAGTTAAAACATTTTCCACATTCTGAACATGAGAATGGCTTTTCCCCTGTGTGAATTCTCTGATGAGTAACAAGATATGATTTGTCGTTAAAACATTTTCCACATTCTGAACATGAAAATGGCTTCTCTCCTGTGTGAACTCTTTGATGTGTAACAAGATTTGATTTATCGTTAAAACATTTTCCACATTCTAAACATGAGAATGGCTTCTCCCCTGTATGAGTTCTTTGATGTGAAACCAGATATTTTTTTATAGGAAAACATTTCCCACATTCTGAACATGAATATGGCTTCTCCCCTGTGTGAACTCTGTGATGTATAACAAGTTCAGATTTATAGGTATAACATTTCCCACATTCTAAACATGAAAATGGCTTCTTTCTTATGTGAGAGGTTTGACGTTTAACACCTTTTCTGTGACTTTTATTTTGTGTTACAGTCTGTGATGAATCAGAAGATTGGACCTGTTTAAAAGGATCAGGTGATACATTTTTGCTGTGAATGGGTGAGGATATATCTTGGAACTTAGCATGTCCTTCATACGTATCTCGTGTGACACCATGATCATATACTTCAAAATGTGATGATATCACATATTTCTCTGAGTTCCTGGTACAGTCATCTGCCAAAAGTACAACACATTTTATTATTTTTTTATAATTTAACATAAAATTCTGTTTATGTCTTATAACATTTCTATATATAAAACAAACTCCATAGACATTACAAAGCACAGAGAAAAACTAAGTATGAATTGACTAAAACTAAAAGTTGGGCCCCACACCAAGTTTTTGAACACTACACCACCTCCCCTAGCAATCTCCCTGTAAGTCCCCCCTCCCCCTTCCCCGGCTAGCCAAGGACACCCATAGTCAACACATAACCTCACCTCCCACCCACTCAGTCATGTAAAAAATATAAAACACTACAACTGGACAAGAGGAGTTAACAATAGTTTACTTAACAGTACGCTGCCCCGGCCCTCTGTGCTCTTAGTGCCCACACAGCAGTTATTTCCCTTTATTGCCACTTCACAGTATTAACGCCCCTTAGTCCCCCAAATGGTAGTATGCCCCCTTAGTGCCTTCTCATAGTGCTCCGGCAAAGAATAAAGCCCCCTTAGTGCCGTTGAAGCCATCTTTGCTGTCTTGTCTGGTTTAATTTGTTTGCGTGCCTAACAAAATAGTAATACACTGCGTGCAGAATTATTAGGCAAATGAGTATTTTGACCACATCATCCTCTTTATGCATGTTGTCTTACTCCAAGCTGTTTAGGCTCGAAAGCCTACTACCAATTAAGCATATTAGGTGATGTGCATCTCTGTAATGAGAAGGGGTGTGGTCTAATGACATCAACACCCTATATTAGGTGTGCATAATTATTAGGCAACTTACTTTCCTTTGGCAAAATGGGTCAAAAGAAGGACTTGACAGGCTCAGAAAAGTCAAAAATAGTGAGATATCTTGCAGAGGGATGCAGCACTCTTAAAATTGCAAAGCTTCTGAAGCGTGATCATCGAACAATCAAGCGTTTCATTCAAAATAGTCAACAGGGTCGCAAGAAGCGTGTGGAAAAACCAAGGCGCAAAATAACTGCCCATGAACTGAGAAAAGTCAAGCGTGCAGCTGCCAAGATGCCACTTGCCACCAGTTTGGCCATATTTCAGAGCTGCAACATCACTGGAGTGCCCAAAAGCACAAGGTGTGCAATACTCAGAGACATGGCCAAGGTAAGAAAGGCTGAAAGACGACCACCACTGAACAAGACACACAAGCTGAAACGTCAAGACTGGGCCAAGAAATATCTCAAGACTGATTTTTCTAAGGTTTTATGGACTGATGAAATGAGAGTGAGTCTTGATGGGCCAGATGAAAGGGCCCGTGGCTGGATTGGTAAAGGGCAGAGAGCTCCAGTCCGACTCAGACGCCAGCAAGGTGGAGGTGGAGTACTGGTTTGGGCTGGTATCATCAAAGATGAGCTTGTGGGGCCTTTTCGGGTTGAGGATGGAGTCAAGCTCAACTCCCAGTCCTACTGCCAGTTTCTAGAAGAAACCTTCTTCAAGCAGTGGTACAGGAAGAAGTCTGCATCCTTCAAGAAAAACATGATTTTCATGCAGGACAATGCTCCATCACACGCGTCCAAGTACTCCACAGCGTGGCTGGCAAGAAAGGGTATAAAAGAAGAAAATCTAATGACATGGCCTCCTTGTTCACCTGATCTGAACCCCATTGAGAACCTGTGGTCCATCATCAAATGTGAGATTTACAAGGAGGGAAAACAGTACACCTCTCTGAACAGTGTCTGGGAGGCTGTGGTTGCTGCTGCACGCAATGTTGATGGTGAACAGATCAAAACACTGACAGAATCCATGGATGGGAGGCTTTTGAGTGTCCTTGCAAAGAAAGGTGGCTATATTGGTCACTGATTTGTTTTTGTTTTGTTTTTGAATGTCAGAAATGTATATTTGTGAATGTTGAGCTGTTATATTGGTTTCACTGATAAAAATAAATAATTGAAATGGGTATATATTTGTTTTTTGTTATGTTGCCTAATAATTATGCACAGTAATAGTCACCTGCACACACAGATATCCCCCTAAAATAGCTAAAACTAAAAACAAACTAAAAACTACTTCCAAAAATATTCAGCTTTGATATTAATGAGTTTTTTGGGTTCATTGAGAACATGGTTGTTGTTCAATAATAAAATTAATCCTCAAAAATACAACTTGCCTAATAATTCTGCACTCCCTGTATAGTAGAATTGTTCTAGACATAAGGTTTGGTGGTCAGCACATTAAGTCACTATACACCGGAGCAGAGTTCTGATTGGTGGGGCTAGTTGCAGATGCGTCATCAGTGCTATAGGAACACAGTGGGATTACTCACCAGATCCTACCCCCAGGCTTTATAGCTGAAACGCGATGGCCCCTATCACTTATGGGTATGCACATATTTTTGTTGATATTGCAATTCATATTAGGTACAATAACTATTAACAATCTCTTGTCATTTATGTGTAACCGGCAATTACTTGACATTATATGCAGTGATAGTAAGACATACAGTACAGACCAAAAGTTTGGACATACCTTCTCATTCAAAGAGTTTTCTTTATTTTGATGACTATGAAAATTGTAGATTCACACTGAATGCATCAAAACTATGAATTAACACATGTGGAATTATATACATAACAAACAAGTGTGAAACAACTGAAAATATGTCATATTCTAGGTTCTTCAAAGTAGCCACCTTTTGCTTTGATTACTGCTTTGCACACTCTGGGCATTCTCTTGATGAGCTCCAAGAGGTAGTCCCCTGAAATGGTTTTCACTTCACAGGTGTGCCCTGTCAGGTTTAATAAGTGGGATTTCTTGCCTTATAAATGGGGTTGGGACCATCAGTTGCGTTGAGGAGAAGTCAGGTGGCTACACAGCTGATAGTCCTACTGAATAGACTGTTAGAATTTGTATTATGGCAAGAAAAAAGCAGCTGAGTAAAGAATAACGAGTGGCCATCATTACTTTAAGAAATGAAGGTCAGTCAGTCAGCCGAAAAATTGGGAAAACTTTGAAAGTAAGGGCTATTTGACCATGAAGGAGAGTGATGGGGTTCTGCACCAGATGACCTGGCCTCCACAGTCACCGGACCTGAACCCAATCGAGATGGTTTGGGGTGAGCTGGACCGCAGAGTGAAGGCAAAAGGGCCAACAAGTGCTAAGCATCTCTGGGAACTCCTTCAAGACTGTTGGAAGACCATTTCAGGGGACTACCTCTTGAAGCACATCAAGAAAATTCCAAGAGTGTGCAAAGCAGTAATCAAAGCAAAAGGTGGCTACTTTGAAGAACCTAGAATATGTCATATTTTCAGTTGTTTCACACTTGTTTGTTATGTATATAATTCCAAATGTGTTAATTCATAGTTTTGATGCCTTCATAGTCATGAAAATAAAGAAAACTCTTTGAATGAGAAGGGGTGTCCAAACTTTTGGTCTGTACTGTATATACTTGGGGAGAGGCCATTTTTTTATATGCATTTGTGTGGTTTCTTATAAAAAAGCTTTTCTGCCTTAGGGTACTTTCATACTAGCGGCAGGGGACTCTGGCAGGCTGTTCCGGCGGGTGAACAGCCTGTTGGATCCGTCCTGCCGCTAGTTCATGTGTGCCCCCGGACTGCTGCTGCGTCACCATTGACTATAATGGGGACGGGGGCGGAGTTCTGGCGGCAGCACGGCAGCGCACCCCGAGAGGCAGCTGGACTAAAAGTACTGCATGCAGTACTTTTAGTCCAGTGTGCGCTGCCGTGCTTGCCCGGTCCCCTCACAGAGGTTGTACTTACCTCACTCCCCGGTATCTGCATGAAAACATCCGGCAACGAGAGTGTGTGTGTGTGTGGGGGGGGGGGGGGGGGGGGGGGGGGGGCTGGGGGCGGGTTGCAGCCAATAGCAGGCCATGACGGGGACGGGCTTCCCTAAAATCACGGGTGACACTAGGGAGGCTCGTTCGCATCACATTCTGCTATTGGCTGCCCCCCTCCGGTGACAGGGAGATGCAGTGGAGGCCGTGCCAGTATGAAAAGCTACGCAGGTGCCAGGAAGCGAGGTAAGTACAACCTCCGTGAGGGGCCTGGGCATATGGGGGGGGAGGGCATTATAGAACTTGGAAAACCCCTTTGGGTCCTGATTCTAAGATGTCCAAGGGGAGGAATTATTCCTTGCCTGCTCTGGAGACATATGCAATGGAGCAATACTGTATATAAAAAAGAACCTTAAAAATAGTTTTATTCATCCTTCCAGGTATCCAGCTAGTGCTGGGTTCTTTTTTTGTGGCCAATAATGGTGGTACTTCCTACTAATCTCAAGGCTGTGCAGAAATTTCTATGATTTGCCAACTACTATAGGATGTTCATTAGATCTTTATCCTCCATAATGGTTCCCATTATTGTTCGAAATAAAAATGGAGACAATGCTGCTGACGGGTCTTGTGAAGCCCTTGTTTGTCTTTTAGATAGTGATAACCTATCCTCAGCTGTTATTGGCATTATGCTGTGGGTGATTACAGTGGTCATGTCCCATGCAGTCAGTCTGGAGAGTATCACCCTACTGCTGAATGGAAAAAATAATAAAATACTGACCAGGCAATAACCATATCTAGCCAGTGACTCGCAGGTAACGCATTCTCTGACTGGAGGTTTTTGCTTTCCCCATCTTCTCATCTGGCCCAGGCCATCATGATAACTTCTTCCAGCTACCATTCTTGTGTCTGTAGAGTTTGCCGTTCAGACATCTATCTTTGGCTCCATGCTTTCCCAGCACTTCCATATTTTTTGTACAACCCCTGCATTCTACTGCCTCCTTTAATAGGAGGAAGCATAGGCAAAACGTGCGCTGGGGTGAAGGTCCCTGCTGTAATCCTGGTCTGTAAGACTTCCAGCTTTGTTTGCATCTTAATGTTTTATGCTGCCTTATTGTTTGTAAATTATGTTGGTTATAGGAGCCCCTACTGGGCTTGGATTTTATTTGATTAATTATATAGGCACTAAGAAGAAGTACATCAGCGACTTAAAAATATTAAAATAGACAAATCGTCAGGACCAGATGGCATACACCCCGTATCCTAAGGGAATTAAGTAATGTCATAGCCAGACCCTTATTTCTGATATTTGCGGACTCTGTACTGACAGGGAATGTCCCACAGGATTGGCGCATGGCAAATGTGGTGCCAATATTCAAAAAGGCCCCAAAAACAGAGCCTGGAAACTATAGACCGATGAGTTTAACATCTGTTGTGGGTAAACTGTTTGAAGGTTTTCTAAGAGATGCTATCTTAGAGCATCTTAACGGAAATAAGCAAATAACGCCATATCAGCATGGCTTCATGAGGGATCGGTCATGTCAAACTAATTTAATCAGTTTCTATGAGGAGGTAAGTTCTAGACTTTACAGCGGCGAATCAATGGATGTCGTATATCTGGACTTCTCCAAAGCATTTGACACTGTACCGCATAAAAGGTTAGTATATAAAATGAGAATGCTCGGACTGGGAGAAAACGTCTGTATGTGGGTAAGTAACTGGCGGAGGGATAGAAAACAGAGGGTGGTTATTAACGGTACACACTCAGATTGGGTCACTGTCACTAGTGGAGTACCTCAGGGGTCAGTATTGGGCCCTATTCTCTTCAATATATTGATTAATGATCTTGTAGAAGGATTGCATATTAAAATATCAATTTTCGACAGATGACACTAAACTGTGTAAAGTAATTAACACTGAAGAGGACAGTATACTGTATATATACACTACAGAGGACAGTATGCTGTATATATACTACAGAGGACAGTATAATATATATATATATATATATATATATATATATATACACACACACACACACTGCAGAGGACAGTATACCGTATATACACTACAGAGGACAGTATACTGTATATACTACAGAGGACAGTATACCGTATATATACTACAGAGGGCAGTATACTGTATATATACTACAGAGGGCAGTATACTGTATATATACTACAGAGGACAGTATACTGTATATATACTACAGAGGACAGCATACTGTATATATACTACAGAGGACAGCATACTGTATATATACTACAGAGGACAGTATAATATATATATATATATATATATATATATATATACACACACACACACACTGCAGAGGACAGTATACCGTATATACACTACAGAGGACAGTATACTGTATATATACACTACAGAGGACAGTATACTGTATATACTACAGAGGACAGTATACTGTATATATACTACAGAGGACAGTATACCGTATATACACTACAGAGGACAGTATACCGTATATACACTACAGAGGACAGTATACCGTATATACACTACAGAGGACAGTATACCGTATATACACTACAGAGGACAGTATACTGTATATATACTACAGAGGACAGTATACTGTATATACACTACAGAGGACAGTATACTGTATATACACTACAGAGGACAGTATACTGTATATATACTACAGAGGACAGTATACTGTATATATACTACAGAGGACAGTATACTGTATATACTACAGAGGACAGTATACTATATATATATATACTACAGAGGACAGTATACTGTATATATACTACAGAGGACAGTATACTGTATATATACTGAAGAGGACAGTATACTGTATATATACTACAGAGGACAGTATACCGTATATACACTACAGAGGACAGTATACTGTATATACACTACAGAGGACAGTATACTGTATATATACTACAGAGGACAGTATACTACTACAGAGGACAGTATACTGTATATATACTGAAGAGGACAGTATACTGTATATATACTACAGAGGACAGTATACTGTATATATATACTACAGAGGACAGTATACTACTACAGAGGGATCTGGATAGATTGGAGGCTTGGGCAGAGAAGTGGCAGATGAGGTTTAACACTGACAAATGTAAGGTTATGCACATGGGAAGGAATAATGCAAGTCACCCGTACATACTAAATGGTAAAACACTGGGTAACACTGACATGGAAAAGGATCTAGGAATTTTAATAAACAGCAAACTAAGCTGCAAAAAACAGTGTCAGGCAGCTGCTGCCAAGGCCAATAAGATAATGGGTTGCATCAAAAGGGGCATAGATGCCCGTGATAAGAACATAGTCCTACCACTTTACAAATCCCTAGTCAGACCACAGTTCTGGGCTCCTGTAAACAAGGCAGACATAGCAGAGCTGGAGAGGGTCCAGAGGAGGGCAACTAAAGTAATAACTGGAATGGGGCAACTACAGTACCCTGAAAGATTATCAACATTAGGGTTATTCACTTAAACTCCTCTGTGCCCCCTCCATAGTAATAAAGTCCTCTGTGCCCCCTCCATAGTAAAAAAGCAGATTTCTGGGCTGTAGGCTCCGCCCACACAGGCTGGCAGCACAATTTGTGTCTGCAGGCTGAATGGTGGAGCAGGGAGAAGTCTTTCTGCTTCATCATTCAGTGCGCCGCCAGCCTGAAGGAGTGGAGGAGTGCGGGGAGCTGAGCGGTGAGTGACAGGAACGCAGCTCCCAGCAATGAGCGCTTCCATCTGTATTGATGGAAGCGCTTATTGCTTCTGGCACCCTCCTGAGAGCCGGCACCCGGGGCGGACCGCCTCCCCCTTAGTACGCCAATGGTCACTACTCACCTGGGCGGTTATCTGTAGGAATGTCCTCTGTACTCTGCTCATCGTCCTTCACATATGTCTCTGTAACATATATAATGTTCAGATCTTCACCCGGATTCACAAGCTGTGAAACAAACATTGTAGAAGTCATCAGACGGTTGGAGAAGTCGTGTAGAAGGTTTTATATGACCTGAAAAGACGACCAAAAATGACCGGACAGCAGGAGTTATCTGACCCAAATATCTGCAGGTCTCCTGTATAAATCCAATCTGATTGCTTTGTTATTTCAACCAGAAGTTTACAAAGCAGAGGGGGGAGTAGTCCTTATATTCCATCCGTAACATAAAATTGTGTGTATTTAGGGTTACATTATTTGTGCACCTGTTATTCTTGCTAGCCACCCTATATATATATACCAATGGGATTCCAGACCATGCCAATACCACAGGAGGTGGTCCTAGGAGGCAGCTCAGGCAAATGTAGAACCTGACAGTGATGTGGTGATGAGCACTGTGTTACAGAGAGTTGCACCTGTTAAGGACAGGTCAGGTGAAGTGATGAAAAGGCAGAGTTTGGTGCTGGTAGTAGTGTGGAAGGTTATACCGTGTGAGGTGTCCAAGGAGCTCTCTCAGAGTGTATGAGTGTTGCAGGCCTAAGGAAAGTCACTATGGAGTTCACCAGTGGACTGTAGACAGAGAGAGGGGGGGACAGGAAGCCAGAGTAGAGAGGTGCAGCATGTTTCAGTAAGCCAGCCACGAAATTGCCAGTAGGCCAGAGGACCAGCACAAGAGCATCCAAAGTCCCTGAGTGGTGACTCACAAGCAATCCTGAGTGATGGCTCCAGGAAAGATGGCAGAGAATGCCAAGAGAGAATCTGTTACAGCAATGTTCCTCAACTCCTATACTAAGGACATCCTAAAAACGTGACCAGCAGGTATGCCCTGAGGACTGGAGTTCAGGAGCACTGTGTTAGAGTACAGGATAAATCTCTGGGTCAGATTTGGCTGAAGAAGTGCCAGCCCTGACCGAGAAAGAGTGATCAGTGGGTTGTGCAAGACTTGCTGTCCTAAGGCCTAGTGAAAGTCTTGTTCATCCAAGTCCTGTAGAAAGCGTTGGCTGCTGTGCTCAACAGAGACAATGATAAGCCCATGGATAGCGAGAAAATCCCTCCTCCCGTGGAAAGTGAAGGTTCATATGTTGTCGTGTGTACTGCAAGGTGAAGATGCTGCTGTTATTACTGATGTTATAAGGTAAAGAAGCACTCCAGCAATAATATGTTTTGCTTGTATAGTGCAGTGTAGACTGTTATTAAAATGTAGAGGCCACTGTGTATGCCTAGTACATATCTGTTTTAGTTGATGTATCATTTATGGCATGGTTCTGATATGGTTCTCCTAATGCAACCGAAATTTCCCATCATGCCTCTGCAAAGACAAAATGAGCGGAATGAAAGCTTTACTTTTCCGAAAATACCACCATTGATCAAAACGGTCTTCTCTAAAGTTATTAGCTGTAGGCTACGTCCTGCATCGGAGCCTTATAATGTAGGACACACGAGCATCACTGGTAAGAACAAGGAGTGTGGTTAGTGTCACATGTCCTGCTGATGTCAGGACACATCTCAGTGCCCTAAGGCATCATGGGACAGCAGTCACATGATAAACCAGGAAGTGAGATTCAAGCATGGGGGATACGAGAAAACCTGAAAATAAGGTGGATAAAAAAACACAATTCAAGCAGTAATGGGAGCTACAGTAACTGATGAAAATAAACTTTAGAGTGAAAAGTAGTTTATGACACAACCCCTTTACGGGCAGCAAGTTTTAGAACTAACTAGAACTTACTCTAAATGCAGAGTCTTAGTGTATTCCTATTATTTATTTATTATACTCACTAAGGGCTCTTTCACACTTGCGTTGTCCGGATCCGTCGTGTACTCCATTTGCCGGAATTACACGCTGGATCCGGAAAAACGCACGTGAACTGAAAGCATTTGAAGACGGATCCGTCTTCAAAATGCGTTCAGTGTTACTATGGCAGCCAGGACGCTATTAAAGTCCTGGTTGCCATAGTAGTAGTGGGGAGCGGTATACTTACAGTCCGTGCGGCTCCCGGGGTGCTCCAGAATGACGTCAGAGCGCCCCATGCGCATGGATGACGTGTCCATGCGATCACATGATCCATGCGCTTGGGGCGCCCTGACGTCACTCTGGAGCGCCCGGGGAGCTGCACGAACGGTAAGTATGCTTCTCCCCCGCTCCCCACTACACTTTACCATGGCTGCCAGGACTTTAGCTTTTTCTGAATGGTTACCATGGCTGCCAGGACGCTAAACGTCGGATCCGGCAATGCGCCGAAACGACGTTTAGCTTAAGGCCGGATCCGGATTAATGCCTTTCAATGGGCATTAAGTCCGGATCCGGCCTTGCGGCAAGTGTTCAGGGTTTTTGGCCGGAGCAAAAAGCGCAGCATGCTGCGGTATTTTCTCCGGCCAAAAAACGTTACGTTCCGGAACTGAAGACATCCTGAATGGATTTCTCTCCATTCAGAATGCATGGGGATAATCCTGATCAGGATTCTTCCGGCATAGAGCCCCGACGACGGAACTCTATGCCGGAAGAAAAGAACGCAAGTGTGAAAGAGCCCTTATATAGCACTGACATATTGTCTTTGTAGTGTGGGAGGAATCCGTGCTGCTCATGTGATGCAGCTTCAGCCTGTCTCCCCTGTCTCCTGCTTGTGATAGGTCTCTCCCTGATTGCTCTTATAAGCAGGTGGAAGAGGAGAGCAGTGTGAAGCTGTAGAAAATGCATAGAAATGCACTGGAGATTCAGCACACACAGATAGTATAGACAATATAACTCTGAAGATAATCATATCAGGGACTCATTATCTAAACCTTTGCTCTCCCAGTTTATTAGTAATAGAGTAGAAATGATATCGTCAGCAGCATGATATGTTTAGGGACATAGAGAAGACAAGGAGGAGTAGCTGGTGGGGAGGGAGCTCTCCAGAGGGATCTGATAAATGATGCTGTAATCCTGTAGTTCACAGGACGTCAGCCACACAGGAGAGACTGATCTCCTGTCTGACAGGACAGCAAGCCTCGGACTGGTGGTCAGACTGGAGATCACATGGCCAGGTGTCCATAATCAAAGGGGTCAAAATGTATGGATGTATCTCAGCATCTAGCAAATAGTTGGCGATTTATCATTATATGCATTGATGAAAATGAACATATCTGACTTTTCCAATAATAAACTTCCAATAAGAAGGGTGACTTGTATCTACATGTTCTAGAATGGAATCCGTGGTATGACCTTGGTACTGCCATTCTGGCACCAGGATGAAGCCTCAATCAGATAAGGCAGCCGGAATGGTTGGAGACTGAGACAGCACCCCCTTGTAGATAATGGTTCATGTGCAAAATTGTAAGGAGAATGCCCAAGTGGCAGGTGGCCTTAAAGATGGCCAAAAAGCCTCTTAGTTCTCTGTGCCTTGGGATCTCCATGTATCATACTATTTTCCACCCTTAATCTTTTTTTTTTTTGCTATCCTTGTAAATCCCTTATGCTCAATAATATCTCTACTTTAACCCATTCAACCCTGGGCCATTTTCCGTCCCGGAACTATAACTTTTTTTTTTTCCTTTCACATAAAGTTTTAGGGCTTGTTTTTGAGCCGGTGGCTACGCAGAGCTGCACGCACCATATCAGAGGCGTGCAGCGCTAGTTTGATTTGTTACTTTGTTTCACATCACGCGCCGACTCGTGATGAATTGCTGGCATTGTCAAGCAGGGAAACGCGTCGAGCAGGATGCAAGTTAGGAAACAAGTTTAATATTTAGCCTTATATATACACTAAGGGCTATGTAAATAGGGATTGAGGATAGGGCAGCACTTGGTTCTTAGTAGCAAACCCACATTGCCGCTGATTCAAGTGAGCACAGTGAGAGGCTCCGGTGATCATAAAATTGTGCGACTATTGGTATTGAGCTACATATTGCCAGGGTGCGCCGAGTATCCTCTGCCCTCAGAGAGGTGGGGATCAGAAACACCACACCACCAACGCTACACTCTATGTTGGCCACCTGGTGTCATCGGACCATCCTCTAATGCGCACTGCCATGAGTAGTTAGGTAAGGCTACTTTCACACCTGCGTTTAGGTGCGGATCCGTCTGGTATCTGCACAGACGGATCCGCACCTATAATGCAAACGCTTAGATCCGTTCAGAACGGATCCGTTTTCCATTGCACCATATTGTGTCAGTAAAAACGGATCCGTCCCCCATGACTTACATTGTGTGTCAGGACGGATTGGCTTAGTTTCGTCAGACGGACATCAAAACGCTGCAGGCAGCCTCCAGAGCGGAATGGAGGCTGAACGGAGGCAAACTGATGCATTCTGAATGAATCCTTATCCATTCAGAATGCATTGGGGCTGAACTGATTCGTTTTGGACCACTTGTGGGAGCTCTGAACGGATCTCACAGGCGGACTCAGAAACGGCAGGGTGAAAGTATTCTTAGTTATGGAAGGATGTGTGGTATTGGCCACAAAGAACCATCATGGCGCATAGTAAGCTTCTTTCTCAGTGAATGGTTTCACCCAATATGAAATTCCAAGGGCAGAGCAGACTATGACGAGGAGTAGAGACCTATAGATACATTGTAGGAGAGGAAAAACCTTCTCATGTCTTTCTCAGCCAGCCTGCTTCACCTGCACAGGTAGATGCATTTCTTTCAGAAGCAATAGACCAGTGCTATACTTGCAGGGACTTCCATTCTCTTACTTTATGTTTGTTTTCATCTAGGAAGCACACACAGCAGATGAAGGGAGGGAGAACACAGTTACAGACAGGTTGCTCCTCTGCTCATAAAAAGCTGTGAATAACAGTGCTTCGATCAGGTTCACAAGCTCAACTGTGAACAGTCTTCTAGCTCTCTTTTGCTCAAGACAGACCTTGCCTGACAACAGGCAGTGGACTGCAAATTAGGTGGAAGTGAGACCCCTAGTGGCCATGACTTTACAGGTTTTTTTTCAGGTGGATGAAGTCATATATTTTTAAATGTATTGATTTAAAAATTTGCTAGTTACACCATTCTGTATTAAATAAACTTGTGTGCAGTGACTCATTAAAAGTCTCCATAGGCAGAAAAATGTGACAAGATCCTGACAACATGTATTGTCTATGGTCAGCTGTAATCCTGCCAGCTCCACCTTACTCATTATACAAGGATAAAACATATAATACTGGTGGATAAAACAAGACTGAACACAAGATCTTCACAGTCTTCTACAGATCATAGGGAACATTTCATGAGACCTTATCTCCATCTACCTGATCATCCTGTGGGACATAGTGATGTTCTTCTGAACCATCCTGTGGAAGAAGAGGACTGGGACATCTCTCCGATGCTCTTCTCTCTTTCTTCACTGTAGGAAACACATCCAGAGACTGAATTCATTCCTTACATACAGATAATGAGAGGACGTGTGCATTTAGTCATGTCTATTACCTGGTGGTGTGAGGGGTCGGTGATCCTCCATCATGATGTCCTTATATCCATCTACCTGATCATCCTGTGGTACATAGTGATGTTCTTCTGAACCATCCTGTGGAAGAAGAGGACTGGGACATCTCTCCGGTGTTCTCTCTTCCTTAACTGTAGGAAACACATCCAGTGACTGAATTCCTTCCTTACATACAGATAATGAGAGGACGTGTGTATTTAGTCATGTCTATTACCTGGTGGTGTAAGGGGCTGGTGATCCTCCATCATGATGTCCTTGTACAGATCTCTGTGTCCTTCTAAATACTCCCACTCCTCCATGGAGAAATAGATGGTGACGTCCTGACACCTTATAGGAACCTGACAACACAATGATACAGTCATCACCCAGATCCCTTCATAACATTCCTGTATAATGTCCCAGCATTCCCAGCAGGGTCACCTCTCCAGTCAGCAGCTCAATCATCTTGTTGGTGAGTTCTAGGATCTTCTCTCTATTGATTTCCTCATGTATCAGGGGGTGAGGTGGAGGCCCCATGATTGGGCTCAGGGTTCTTCCCCATCCTTCAGACACAGGGTCCTGACAGCGCTCACTAGAGGTCTTCTTTACTACTGTGTAGTCCTGGTTATGGAGAGACACAGTAATAAATATCACTCCATACATCTCCAGAGTCCCTCACCTCTCCAGTCATGTCCATCTGTTAGTAACATAGATAAGTTGATGTAATGTGACATCATCAGAATCTCTCACCTCTCCAGTAAGCCGGAAGAGGATCTCTAGGGTGAGATTTATTATACTCTCCGCCATCTTGTCCCTGTCCCTATCCATCCTTGATGGGTCAATCAGGAGAAGGATCTTCTATAGAAGATATCCACTGAGCAGATCCTATATTGTAGGAACCTGAATGGAAAGAAGATGAGACGATGGAAAATCCTACAAAATCTCATGTAAAATACAATTACTGGAGATAACAAGAGGAGACATCGGAGGAGATAATAAAGTGTAGATGTATTCTCTCATTTTAAATTGCTCCAATCCAGCACTCTGGCTCCCGCATGTCCACTTTTCCATATGTAGCTTGTTAACTTCCTCCGATGCAACCAACCACTCGCTTTGGCAGTGCTATGTCCCATGTCCGGGGAGAAGTAAACAAGCTGCAGAATAGAAGACAGACATGAAGGAACCAGAGCGCAGGACTTTAGTGGTGAAGAAAGGCTGGGAGCAGGCATGATTCTTTGCATAGTGGAGGTAGGCTGCGGGCATCAGTTCAAAGTTAGGTATTCCATGACAACCCTTTTTAAACAATTTTAAAAGGACAACTTCCCAAAGCACTTGGAGACATGGTTGTCATGGGCAAATTCTTCCCAATGCAACAGTTGGCCAGTTTGATTTAACCCAAGAAAGGCAGTTCTTTGAGCGTGAATGATCATTTCTTTAGCTTAGTATACAAAGAATTTGCCCATTGATCGAGTAAGATGGAAGAAACATTGCGTGACTGGCTCCTCAGTTCTTTGGAAAAGATCAGCATATGATCCACATACAGAAGAAAATACAGATATAAGTAAGAAATTGTTTATAAAATGCAGAAAAATTTCCCAGGCGCTCATACTGCACATCACGATTATTCCGTACAGTCTTCCACTCAACTCCCTTATTGATCCAAACTAAATATGCTCCACAGAGATCCATCTTGTTAAAACATTAATATATATAATTCAAATGTTATACAATGAGAGGTAGCAGCTATCTGTAAGTTTCAGTCCTCAGCCAGACAACAATGGTCTATGAAGGACTTCAAGGATCCATCTTTATTCTTTTTGATGAAGAAAACTATACCAGCAGAAGAGGTCTGCAAAGTAGACATCGCCTCTGACTCAACGACAAAAGAAGCAACCCACCGCTTGGAGGCTCAGTACCCAATATTGAGGGATAGCACAATGAAAGAAAGGGGTGAGGTGAAAGGGTCTCCACCTTGAGAATACATCAGCAAACTCTTAGTAATGAGAGGAAATCGCACTTTCCAGGAAGACCGGCCTGGAAACAGACGTAAAAGATTACTGAAACAGTTTTGAAAACAAGTTTATCCGCATTGGTCAATCTGATCAGATAGCTTACATAATCTACATACACTACTCACAAAAAGTTAGGGATATTTAGATTGTGGGTGAAATTTCAGGATGAACCTAAAATGCAGTCTAACCTTTACAGGTGAACTTTTTGTGACCTTCTCTAAACTTTTGAATGCACATGTCCAACTGTTCAATGTTTCAGGACTTTTTGCACAACTTGCTGTTCTCTAACAAAGAACTTAACAGCAAAATTCACAACAGGCGTTTGATCCACAAATCTCCCAATACATTTCCTGGTTCAATTAGAATTGGTATTTAAACAGTCCTCCTCATCATGCTGTTCACATTTTGACATCATGAGACCAAGACGACACATAACTATTGATCAACAGTATAGTTCTAATTTGCAGCTTGTGAACCAAGGTGTCCTTAATAGGGATGAATAATCCTAGATGTGATTGCTGTTCAATGTCCAAACCCAGTTGTTGAAAATCGTGACAAATTAAGTGTTACTTTGCACTATCCTAGAAGGGTATACAGGTCTTACCTGCTTCCAGGTATCGCGGTACCTCGCTGCGAGATACAAGCTTGATTTCCGTCACAGACCACGTGACATGCCGGCGTCTCCCTGAACAGCGTGGAAGAGTACGTATAGCAGCGATTCTCATACCGGGTATGTAATGCTGCATTTTTGGACACAGTAAACTGCAACCTACCTGGAAGCAGGTAAGACCTGTATACCCTTCTAGGATAGTGAAAAGTAACGGTGTGGTCTGCGTGGTAGACGACCTGCAAGGGTACCTGACCACAGGCTTCATCGTTGTGCATGGACCAGGGAGCATCTACGTTGGACAAGGAACCAGTGGGCCTCAGTGCTGTTCACCGATGAAAGTTGATTCACACTGTGCAGAAATGATGGCCACCAACGATGTTGGAGATGTCAAGGAGAATGCTTTGCATCAGGTCACTGAGCGTTTGGTGGTGGTGGTGGTGTTACAGTGTGGGCAGGTGTGTCTAACCAATACAGAACTGCTATACACTTTCTGAATGGTCCAGTGACAAGCCCACACTACTTAAATAACATCATTAATCCAGTCATTGTGTCTCTGCATGAACAACACAGGCCTAACTTAATCTTTAATTTCATCTTTTATAATGCGCCAGCTCACCAAAGTCGTATCATTAGGGAAAGGCTGCTGGAGACTGGGGTACCTTAAAGGGGTTATCCCACTTTGCGTTTTCATACTTACCTGCTGCCACCGCGCGTTCACTTAATGGATTCTGGCTGGGGGCGGGCTTCATCTTGATTGAAGTCTTCTCCCGGCCGGGCCGCGCACTGGACTGAACGCGCACGCTGCCGCGCATGCGCAATAGGACTTATTTCTGGCCAGTATAGTACAGAGCCGGCGTGCGCATTCGCAGCTCTGTACTATTCTGGCCGGGAAGAAGTCACCGTCGCGCATGCGCGGCAGCGTGCGCGTTCAGGACAGCGAGTGGCCCGGCCGGGAGAAAAGAAGGAGTCTTCTGGGCAAGCGCGACCATCGGGATTTTGCAGAAGAGCGGTGGTCGTAACCAGGGGAGACCGAGTCACAACAATAAGGTAAGTGGGGATGAATTTTATCCTAATCGGTGGGAATTTGTTAATAAAGTATATTTACAAAAATGATCACTGTCAAATCATTAACAGATTTAACAGTGATCATTATGATGGGATAACCCCTTTAAATGGAGCGGCCTGCACTTTCTCCAGACCTGAATCCCATTGAAAACCTATGGGATCAGCTGGGAGTCACCATGTAGAGGCTCGTAACTCTGTATCCCAGAACTTCAATGACCTGAGGACCCTTCAAGAAGAGTGGGATGCCATGCCTCAGCAGACAATAAGTCGACTTGTGAACAGCAGGAGACCTCATTGTCAAGCTGTAATTGATGCTTAAGGCCACATGACAAGTTACTGAGACACTGACATTTTGTGGGGATATACCCAGCACTGGGGTTGGCTTTTGTTTCAATAAATAGTTTGAGATGAGATCATCATTGCTTCTTCTACTTAAATGTCCTACTTTCATGATATAATATCACGGGAGCGGGAACTTTTTATGTTTTCCATAAATTTCACCGGAAAGCCAAATACCGTATTTTTTGCCCCATAAGACGCACCCCCCCCCCCCAAAAAAAAGTGGGGGGAAAATGCCCCTGCATCTTATGGGGCGAATGCTTCCATTTTACATCGCAGTCTGCGACGCTGCAGCATCGCAGACTGCGATGTATGAGCCGGGAGAGAGGAGGGGCTGGAGTCCCGAACTAGGGGCGGGGCCCGGTGCAGTCACTGTACTCTTACTGCGGTGAGCGGCGGGGCCCGGTGTATTTATAAACATGAATCCTCATCCTGTTATTAAGTTTAACTAACGCTGCGCTCTCCCATGTTCCCATGTTCCCCTGTATCCCCACAGCACTTACTTAAGCTTCCATAGCAGGCAGAGCGGACGGCAGCAGTAACGTCACTCACTGACGTCGAGCGCCTGCTATGGAAGCTTGTTCGTAAGTGCTGTGGGGATACAGGGGAACATGGGAACATGGGAGAGCGCAGCGTTAGTTAAACTTAATAACAGGATGAGGATTCATGTTTATAAATAATTCGGTGAGCAGAGGGCCGGTGTATTTTGGGGGACACTGTTATGAGGGGATCTGTGGATGACATATAGCAGTGCCATCCACAGATCCCCCCGTAACAGTGCCATCCACAGATCCCCCACCTCATAACAATGCCATCCACAGATCCCCCACCCCATAACAATGCCATCCACAGATCCCCCACCCCATAACAATGCCATCCACAGATCCCCCACCCCATAACAATGCCATCCACAGATCTCCCACCCCATAACAATGCCATCCACAGATCCCCCACCCCATAACAATGCCATCCACAGATCCCCCACCCCATAACAATGCCATCCACAGATCTCCCACCCCATAACAATGCCATCCACAGATCCCCCACCTCATAACAATGCCATCCACAGATCCCCCACCTCATAACAATGCCATCCACAGATCCCCCACCCCATAACAATGCCATCCACAGATCCCCCACCCCATAACAATGCCATCCACAGATCCCCCACCCCATAACAATGCCATCCACAGATCCCCCACCCCATAACAATGCCATCCACAGATCCCCCACCCCATAACAGTTCCATCCACAGATCCCCCACCCCATAACAATGCCATCCACAGATCCCCCACCCCATAACAATGCCATCCACAGATCCCCCACCCCATAACAATGCCATCCACAGATCCCCCACCCCATAACAATGCCATCCACAGATCCCCCACCCCATAACAATGCCATCCACAGATCCCCCACCCCATAACAATGCCATCCACAGATCTCCCACCCCATAGCAGTGCCATCCACAGATCCCCCATAACAGTGCCACCCACAGATCCCCCATAACAGTGCCATCCACAGGTCCCCCACCCCATAACAATGCCATCCACAGATCTCCCACCCCATAACAATGCCATCCACAGATCTCCCACCCCATAACAATGCCATCCACAGATCTCCCACCCCATAACAATGCCATCCACAGATCCCCCACCCCATAACAATGCCATCCACAGATCCCCCACCCCATAACAATGCCATCCACAGATCCCCCACCCCATAACAATGCCATCCACAGATCCCCCACCCCATAACAATGCCATCCACAGATCCCCCACCCCATAACAATGCCATCCACAGATCTCCCACCCCATAACAATGCCATCCACAGATCCCCCACCCCATAACAATGCCATCCACAGATCCCCCACCCCATAACAATGCCATTCACAGATCTCCCACCCCATAACAATGCCATCCACAGATCTCCCACCCCATAACAATGCCATCCACAGATCTCCCACCCCATAACAGTTCCATCCACAGATCCCCCACCCCATAACAATGCCATCCACAGATCCCCCACCCCATAACAATGCCATCCACAGATCCCCCACCTCATAACAATGCCATCCACAGATCACCCACCCCATAACAATGCCATCCACAGATCCCCCACCCCATAGCAGTGCCATCCACAGATCCCCCATAACAGTGCCATCCACAGATCCCCCATAACAGTGCCATCCACAGGTCCCCCATAACAGTGCCATCCACAGGTCCCCCATAACAGTGCCATCCACAGGTCCCCCATAACAGTGCCATCCACAGGTCCCCCATAACAGTGCCATCCACAGGTCCCCCATAACAGTGCCATCCACAGGTCCCCCATAACAGTGCCATCCACAGGTCCCCCATAACAGTGCCATCCACAGGTCCCCCATAACAGTGCCATCCACAGGTCCCCCATAACAGTGCCATCCACAGGTCCCCCATAACAGTGCCATCCACAGGTCCCCCATAACAGTGCCATCCACAGGTCCCCCATAACAGTGCCATCCACAGGTCCCCCATAACAGTGCCATCCACAGGTCCCCCATAACAGTGCCATCCACAGGTCCCCCATAACAGTGCCATCCACAGGTCCCCCATAACAGTGCCATCCACAGATCCCCCACATAACAGTGCCATCCACAGATCCCCCACATAACAGTGCCATCCACAGATCCCCCACATAACAGTGCCATCCACAGATCCCCCACATAACAGTGCCATCCACAGATCCCCCATAATAGTGTCATGCACAGACCACCATTAATTCAAAACCCACCAAAAGCACACCTTTCGGTTAAAAAAAAATTTTTTCTTAATTTTCCTCCTCAAAAACCTAGGTGCGTCTTATAGGCCGGTGCATCTTATAGGGCGAAAAAAAACTTTTTGTGAGTAGTGTATGGTCATAACTCAGGACTCCCATGGTAAGCCACACAGCAGGGGGTCAAGAGCCACTGGATTAACCATTTAGTGACCACCCATATGGCTTTTTATGGCAGTCACTAAGGGGTCTTGGGCTGGGGTGCTGCCTTTTTACAGTGGCACTTCAGCCGAAGTTGGCTCTAAACGAAAGCTGGAAAGCTCCGCTGGAAGTACGCCACATACCAGAGAGATAAGACTACTGTAAAATAAAATGCCTCCCTTACAAGTACACAGCTTCACTTCTTATCTGCATGCACCGAAAAGATAAGACTGTGGTGTATATAAGACAGTATCTAAGACAGGATTAACCATTTTAAAAATATTTTTTTCTCCCGTTTCGTGTGCAAATGTATTACAAATTTTAAGAAGCCGTATACACATATATATCGCTGAAAAATCAAATCCCGAAGTTATTCACCAAAGTCCTGCAAGACTTTGGGAATGACAAACTTCGCCTCATCGGAGGCCATACATTTTAATGCTGTACAGAGACGAATCTGAAGTTTTGAGCGAAGAGATTTCAGATCTAGAATCCAAAGCTTGCTTCGCTCATCCATAGGGGCAACCTTATTTATGTCCAGATAACTCAATATAAAAGGTATCTGATAAGTCTTCTGTAATCATCCTCATAGGGCAGCCACCGAAGCTAAAGGATCTCCGGAAAGTATGTGGCCACTCTTGCTTATTGGAGCAAACCTGTCGTGATTAAAGAATCTCCAATAAGCCTGAGGATCCCCGTTTATGTGCACCCAACTATACACATACCTCCAGCTGCAGATGTATGGGGGGACAGGAAAGACTGGTGGGCTAAATGACCTTTTATGATGTCATGTCCATGTGACCATGAGTGGGAGGAGTCAGGCTCCAGGCTGTGCTGCTGGAGGAGGTAAAGGACTTTTCATGATGTCATGACCATGTGATCTTGTGTGGGAGGAGTCAGGCTCCAGGCTGTCCTGCTGAAGGAGGTAAAGGACCTTTCATGATGTCATGGCCATGTGACCATGAGTGGGAGGAGTCAGGCTCCAAGCTGTGCTGCTGGAGGAGGTAAAGGACTTTTCATGATGTCATGGCCATGTGATCTTGTGTGGGAGGAGTCAGGCTCCAAACTGTCCTGCTGGAGGATCTCTATAATGAGGACACCCCTTTGCTCGGTTTTCCTTCTCTGGAGGGATTTCATAACTGGGGCTCCGCGGTTATTTTGCACATTACAGTTTCCACTTTGGATTGTTGCTGTGTTGAGACATTTCAATGAGGCTCCACAGTGTTTTTTGTAGCTGGTCTTCCTAAGATCAGCCATTGTTTTGTTTCAGTAGTCTCCAAGGCATTGCTCCCGCTTAGCCAGATTCCTACTCCACACTGATGAAGGGCAACACCCCGAAACAGCTGTCTGTGGATGGATAACTGGCTTAGGTCTTCCCCTGTCACATCCCTAAGGCTTGTAACAGAGCGCGATCTTGACATAGGGGCCACTTAATATGGTGGATTTGGTGATCTCTGTAATGCTTGGTTTTCCTTCCTTTGAGGGATATCTGGCTTTCACTGTGCTGAAGACCCATAACTGGGGCTCCACGGTTATTTTGCATATTACTGTTTCCCAGTGAGCTTTGCACTTTGGATTGCTGTGTCGAGACTCTTAAATGAGGCTCCGTAGTGCCTTTTGTAGCTGGTCTCTCCAAGATCAGCTATTGTTTTGCTGGAGGAAGTAAAGGACCTGTGATGATGTCATAACCATGTGACTATGTGTGGGAGGAGTCAGGCACCAAACTGTGCTGCTGGAGGAGGTAAAGGACCTGTGATGATGTCGATGTCATGACCATGTGACTATGTGTGGGAGGAGTCGGGCACCAAATTGCTGCTGGAGGAGGTAAAGGACCTGTGATGATGTCATAACCATGTGACTATGTGTGGGAGGAGTCAGGCACCAAACTGTGCTGCTGGAGGAGGTAAAGGACCTGTGATGATGTCGATGTCATGACCATGTGACTATGTGTGGGAGGAGTCGGGCACCAAATTGCTGCTGGAGGAGGTAAAGGACCTGTGATGATGTCATAACCATGTGACTATGTGTGGGAGGAGTCAGGCACCAAACTGTGCTGCTGGAGGAGGTAAAGGACCTGTGATAATGTCGATGTCATGACCATGTGACTATGTGTGGGAGGAGTCAGGCACCAAATTGCTGCTGGAGGAGGTAAAGGACCTGTGATGATGTCATGACCATGTGACTATGTGTGGGAGGAGTCAAGCTCCAGGTTGTGTTTCCACATTAGCGGGGAAAAGTGATGTGTGTGCTTCATGAACTGGAGACAAACACATCTGTACGGCTGAAAACATCAGTGCACTTCACGTTATACATAATTTTTTCATAAGAACAATAAAACATAACCCCATGCGCTGCTAATACTGAAGATAGTCCTCCTATTGAAGAGTTGTGTGAGAAGCATCATCATTTGGACTGTCATGAGGTTCAGGTGGAGACCCCATTCATAGCTATGTTGGTGGTGCTGGTAGTAGTGGCACGTGTAGTCATGGTGGTGGAAGGAAGGCGATATACAGAGGAGGGAATAAAGAGGAGCCAAGGAGCCCATGATGACATATCACAGTCTGATAAAAGTGTCGGGGAGGGTGAGGACTATGATGATAATGATGATGATTGTGTGTTGGACAGGATCTGGGAGTCAGATCGGGTGCTGAGGAGGAGGTGACATCAGAGGAGGAGGGAGCTGGCTGCAGCAGAGGCAATGTACGACCAAAACTTTATATAAAAGCTGACAGGACCAGATCTGCTTCTATTGTGGTCAGCTCTGGAACTGGTGATGTCATAACCATGTGACTGTGAAGGAGGAGTCAGGCACCAAACTGTGCTGCTGGAGGAGGTAAAGGACCTGTGATGATGTCGATGTCATGACCATGTGACTATGTGTGGGAGGAGTCAGGCACCAAATTGCTGCTGAAGGAGGTAAAGGACCTGTGATGATGTCATGACCATGTGACTATGTGTGGGAGGAGTCAAGCTCAAGAATGTGTTTCCACATTAGTGTGTGCTTCATGAACTGGAGACAAACACATCTGTACGGCTGAAAACATCAGTGCACTTCACGTTATACATCATTTTTTCATAAGAACAATTAAACATAACCCCATGCGCTGCTAATACTGAAGATAGTCCTCCTATTGAAGAGTTGTGTGAGAAGCATCATCATTTGGACTGTCATGAGGTTCAGGTGGAGACCCCATTCATGGCTGTGTTGGTGGTGCTGGTAGTTGTAGTAGTGGCACGTGTAGTCATGGTGGTGGAAGGAAGGAGAAATACAGAGGAGGGAATAAAGAGGAGCCAAGGAGCCTATGATGACATATCACAGTCTGATAAAAGTGTCGGGGAGGGTGAGGACTATGATGATGATGATGATGATGATGATGATTGTGTGTTGGACAGGATCTGGGAGTCAGATCGGGTGCTGAGGAGGAGGTGACATCAGAGGAGGAGGGAGCTGGCTGCAGCAGAGGCAATGTACGACCAAAACTTTATATAAAAGCTGACAGGACCAGATCTGCTTCTATTGTGGTCAGCTCTGGAACTGGTGATGTCGCTGATACTGTGGGGGTGTCACTGCCTGCCTGTGCGAGGTCTGAGAAGATAAGATAGACTTGCAGCAGGTGAGTCTATCTGACAGGTCTTTCTGTTGTTGTGGGCAGGATCAGTGGCGTCGCCAGAGGGGGCCACGGCCCCCCCTACATCACACTGTGCCCCCCCAACTAAAATGTGCCCCCATTCATTTTGGTGTGCTGCAGGCAGGGCCGGACTGAACCGCTCGTCACAGGTGTGTACTGTACATTCTTCTAAACTTCGATTCCGTACAGGGGCGGACTGACCCGCTCACTGTAATAGTAATATTCCTATGTGATCCTCTCCCTCTCTGTACTCACAACCTCAGCAGCAGGCAGTGCAATAGGAGCCGACAGTGGAAGCTAGCCCCGCCCCTCCCTGCCCTCCAACCAATCAGAGGCAACCAGCAGTCCAGCACTGACTCACAGCACAGGGGGAGTCGCAGGGACTCAGAGAATCGTCTGAGAGTTTATTAGTTAAAAGAATCGAATGAGTCACAGACCGTGTCACCGAGTCCCTGCCAGGCTTCCTGCTCTGCGGCTCCCTGTCTCCTGACAAGTCCGTCCGGGGGGGTATAGTATTGCATGTAGCAGAGCTGTGTGTGTACAGGGTGCTTGCAGCAATGTAGCAGAGCTGTGTGTGTACAGGGTGCTTGCAGCAATGTAGCAGAGCTGTGTGTGTACAGGGTGCTTGCAGCAATGTAGCAGAGCTGTGTGTGTACAGGGTGCTTGCAGCAATGTAGCAGAGCTGTGTGTGTACAGGGTGCTTGCAGCAATGTAGCAGAGCTGTGTGTGTACAGGGTGCTTGCAGCAATGTAGCAGAGCTGTGTGTGTACAGGGTGCTTGCAGCAATGTAGCAGAGCTGTGTGTGTACAGGGTGCTTGCAGCAATGTAGCAGAGCTGTGTGTGTACAGGGTGCTTGCAGCAGTGTCGCAGAGCTGTGTGTGTACAGGGTGCTTGCAGCAATGTAGCAGAGCAGGAAGTCTGGTAGGGACTCGGTGACAGGATTATTTTAACTCAAAGAATCAAATGAGTCTCTGACTCATTTGATTCTTTTAACTAATAAACTCTTAGACCATTATCTAAATCCCTGCAATAACTATACAGTGTAATTACATCAGTCTGCTCCACTGCGGCAGAGCTGTGTTTGCCAGGAGCGAGTCCCTCCAGACCTTCGGTTCACTTGAGAGCCGACTCAGCAAGTCAACCGAAGATCCGATGAGCTGAGCATGCGCACTGATCTTCAGTTCACTTGCTTCTGCCGGCTCAGGAAGTGAACCGAAGATCCGATTCATGAAAAAGATCCGAACTTCCCATCTCTAAAACTCAGTAGCAGGCAGGCCGGGCGGCAGCGCAACTCACTGACGTCACGCGCCTGCTCCGCCTGCTTCATTCATAAAGTGGGAGGAGCAGGCGCGTGACGTCAGTGAGTTGCGCTGCCGCCCGGCCTGCTGCTGAGGTTGTGAGTACAGAGAGGGAGAGGATCGCAGAGGATTTCAAGTTGTTCACATCGGAATATTAGTATTACAGTGAGCGGGGCCCGGTGTAATAGAATACAGTGACTGCACCGGGCCCCGCTGCCATTACAGCACCAGATGCCGGTGTTCCGTTTACTTGACAGTATTATGTCTATATGGTGGGAGATAGTTTTGCATTTCGTCTAGCTGGAACTGCTGACTAATATAAAATGTTAAATCTTTATTTCATTTCCTTAAAACTATCTTCCACGATATAGACCTAATACTGACAATTAAACGTCACAGAGGTGCTGAAGAGGTCGAGATATCTGCATTTTGTTAACCTTTATTTTTGTTTGCATTTTGTTAACCTCTACTGCGCCTGCGCCAAGTCGTCTTTTTCGCGCATGCGCAGTGTATTGGGGATCATTCACTCACAGGGACACTGTTCTGGGGGATCTGTGGATGACACTGTATATGCTGCTATATATGTGTCATCCGCAGATTCCCCCCCCCCCCCCCACAACAGTGTGTCATCCACAGATCCCCCCCCACAACAGTGTGTCATCCACAGAGCTCCCCCCCACAACAGTGTGTCATCCACAGAGCTCCCCCCCACAACAGTGTGTCATCCACAGATCCCCCCCCCCCACAACAGTGTGTCATCCACAGATCCCCCCCACAACAGTGTGTCATCCACAGATCCCCCCCACAACAGTGTGTCATCCACAGATCCCCCCCACAACAGTGTGTCATCCACAGAGCCCCCCCACAACAGTGTGTCATCCACAGATCCCCCCCCACAACAGTGTGTCATCCACAGAGCTCCCCCCCACAACAGTGTGTCATCCACAGAGCTCCCCCCCACAACAGTGTGTCATCCACAGATCCCCCCCCCCCACAACAGTGTGTCATCCACAGATCCCCCCCACAACAGTGTGTCATCCACAGATCCCCCCCACAACAGTGTGTCATCCACAGATCCCCCCCACAACAGTGTGTCATCCACTGAGCCCCCCCCACAACAGTGTGTCATCCACAGAGCCCCCCCACAACAGTGTGTCATCCACAGATCCCCCCCACAACAGTGTGTCATCCACAGATCCCCCCCCACAACAGTGTGTCATCCACAGAGCCCCCCCCCCCACAACAGTGTGTCATCCACAGATCCCCCCCACAACAGTGTGTCATCCACAGAGCCCCCCCACAACAGTGTGTCATCCACAGATCCCCCCCACAACAGTGTGTCATCCACAGATCCCCCCCCACAAGTGTGTCATCCACAGAGCCCCCCCCCCACAACAGTGTGTCATCCACAGAGCCCCCCCCCACAACAGTGTGTCATCCACAGATCCCCCCCCCACAACAGTGTGTCATCCACAGATCCCCCCATAACAGTGTCATCCACAGATCCCCCCCATAACAGTGTCATGCACAGATCCCCCCCCATAACAGTGTCATCCACAGATCCCCCCATAACAGTGTCATCTACAGATCCCCCCCATAACAGTGTCATCCACAGATCCCCCCATAACAGTGTCATCCACAGATCCCCCCCATAAGTGTCATCCACAGATCCCCCCTATAACAGTGCCATCCACAGATCCCCCCCTATAACAGTGCCATCCACAGATCCCCCCCTATAACAGTGCCATCCACAGATCCCCCCCTATAACAGTGCCATCCACAGATCCCCCCCTATAACAGTGCCATCCACAGATCCCCCCTATAACAGTGTCATCTAAAGATCCCCCCCATAAGTGTCATCCACAGATCCCCCCTATAACAGTGCCATCAGCAGATCATAATGATCTGATGCTCTCAGCATTACTTAATGCTAGGAGCTTTAGGTACTTATGCCCTTGGCCAGTAGCTGTGGGCGCTTTCCTGTATTCAGCTGTATCACTGCCCTCAGTGAACTACAACTCCCGTTGGCTGTCCAGGCATGCTGGGAGTTGTAGTTTTGCAATATCTGGAGCTCCACAGTTTGGAGACCACTGCTCTATAAGCTAAAGCAGTAGATGAGGGTCTGACCACTGGGGCCCCCACCATCCTGAGAATGGGACATAATTGTGCCTGGAGTGAATGGTGCGGACTGCACCTGCGTGTCCACCACTCCATCCATTCCCTATGCATGTCTACATTCTCAGGATCGGCAGGGGTTCCAGCAGTCAGACTCCCACCTATCTGCTTGTTATCCCCGATACTGTGGATATATATAACTTGATGAGATAGGGAAAAACCCCTTTAATCCCTTCCCGCTTCAGGACGTATGCCTATGTCCTTGCAGCTGCAATGTTCACACAACTGGAGGTATGTATACGTCCTGCATTCTCACTGCACCTCGGTGGATCTCATAATATACTGACAGTTATACTATGCTGCAGTACAGATGGCCACAGGCCCATCTAGAATAACATTAAAGTGCAGAAACTCCTATCATTTTGACAGGAACCCCTGCTCTTCTACTGTAAACAGGGATACGCTATTCAAATGTATATCTATTTTTTATTTTATTAACTTTTTTTTTTAAATCATTGCTGAAGGTCCAAAGCACACAAGATAAAACCCTGGGACACGAACTCTTGTATGGTGAGAGGGCAGTGGGTGAGGCTCAGCTTCAGTGTGGTGGGCCCATAGGAGCTTGATGCCCCCTGCAGAAAAGAAGGGAAGACTGCAAAGGTGTGTATAAAACTGAAGGCATTCCTTACACAGTAGTTATTTAGGAGTAATATTTGCACACAATTTTCCACCATTCCCTTTGTGCCTCTGTTACAGATATTGTCTTTGTACAAGTCCTTCAGGTGCTCGCCGATAGCGATACTACCGGGTCATGCCATGTGACAAAGAGAAGGGGGCTTACCTCTGACTCCATGCCCAGGCAGCTAGGACATGTGGAAATCTCAGTGATTGTTTTTGTTTTGTTTTTAAACAGAGAGCAGGACTTTTCTTCCCCGTTGCGGTTTTAGGTATTGGGTAAAGTATCGCAGCATTTCTAACCATACTTGTGTAAATGTATCGTTGTTATAGCTGCCCCCCCTACTTTTGTCCTGGCCCCCAGTGTGCCCCCCCAAAATGTAAAAGCTAGAGATGCCACTGGGCAGGATCTCGCCTCTCCTCAGGTTCTCCTCATTTGCTGTTTAGTGGCTCTATTTATGCCTCTCACTGCAGACCTTGTGGTTGGTATTTCCTTCTGGAGTTCTTAGCTGGTTGTTAGAGGTTCTCCTGCTTCTTACTCATCTCAAGCTAAGTCCTCCTGTTTCTACTTTGTGTGTGTGTTGTGTCTAGGTCTCAGGGAGACGCTGGTCCCTTCACTGTGGAAGGTCCCGGCAGTCTCATCCCCGCTCCCTAACTTAGGGTTTGTGACAGTCTCCGCAGGTCTTAGGTTCCTGTGTATGTGCTCTTCCACCATTAGGATTAGCTCATACTGTCAGCAGTCAGGGAGAGGCTCAGGGATGACTAGGAGGTTACCATCCCCCTCCTCACCAGCTTTGGGGCCTAGTCTGTGTTACTGTTGTACTTAGTTTATTTTGTGTTCTCCCTTTCCCCACTTACCGTGACATTAACTACTGCCATTATTTTCCTGGCTCTGTGCAGATATGGATACTGTGAATGCACTAGTGGATCATATGCAAGGATTATCTTTGGAGCTAGCTGACCCCCGTCATTCTGTTGCACAGCTTTGGGATTCTCAGGCGTCTGGTTCAGCCAGTGGGAACCAGGTCAGCCTTGAACCTAAGGTCGCTATCCCAGATAGATCTTCTGGGGGAAGTGATTACTTTGTTTGCTTCAGAGAATCTTATAAATTGTATTTTCGTCTTCGTCTGCTCTCTTCTGGGGACGAGAATCAAAGAGTGGGGATTATTATTTCTCTGCTGAAAGGTGATGCTCAGTCCTGGGCCTTTTCTCTACCGATCGGTTCCCAATACCTCCTATCGGTGGATGAATTTTTCGGCACCTTGGGCCTTATTTATGATGACCCAGACCAGGTTTCTCTGGCCGAATCTAAGCTGCGTAGCTTGAGTCAGAGTCATATTGTTCTGAATTTGGGAGATGGGAGACTGATTCGGAGTGGAATGACCCAGCTCTCCGTAGTCAGTTCTGTCAGGGGCTGTCTGAGAGACTAAAAAACACTCTGGCATTCCATGAAAACCCTGATTCTTTGGAGGCGGCTATGTCCCTTGCCGTGCGGATTGATAGACGCCTGAGAGATGCAAGGTTCCCCTCTCTCGGGATGCACTGTCATATGGGGAAACAATCTCTTCTGTCCCTCGGGGTTCTGAGTCACTTGAGCTAGTGTCTGGTGATGAGCCTATGCACGTGGGACAGGTCTCTTCAGGCCCTGGTAATAGGAACCTCAGGGCCTCAGACTTTGTTTCTTCTGTGGAAAAGAAGGACATTTTATTAACGTTTGTCCTTATATTAAACCTCAAGGTGAAAAAGAAAATAAAAAAGGGGTTCTAACTAATAGATCTAGTTCTCTAACTCTTGGTAGTGTGGATGGGGAGTCAGAGAAGGTATTTTTGTCTTTTACCTGCAGTACCCTATTTCTCCTGCCTGCCATGGTGGCGCTAGACTCAGAAAATGTTGAATTAGGAATATTTGTTGACAGTGGTGCAGGGGTTAACCTTGTTGATTATCAATTTGTTCAGAGTCATGGTTTTAAAACAAGCGCATTAAACAAAGAGATACAGTGGATATAAAAAGTCTACACACCCCTGTTAAAATGTCAGGTTTCTGTGATGTAAAAAAATGAGACAAAGATAAATCATTTCAGAACTTTTTCCACCTTTTTTTTTTTTTTAAACATATTTTTATTTCAAATGCATCATCTTTACATGTCATTATCTCAGCATGTTACAAACATATGCATATGATACATCACTTTTTGTTTTTATGAATAAATCAGAAACATATGAATAAAACAATATCATATGGCACAACTCCCCCTCCCTCCCTAACCCCCCCCCCCCCCCCCCTCCCACTCTCCAGGATGTCTATTCCTACAATCCCCTCCCACATCGCAAATTTCAAGCATTCCTTAATTTTAAGGTTATAACCTTCAATTATCTACTCTCAAAGATGCCAATCTCCCAGTTAGCACAGCATTTGAGTACCATTCTGTATATCTGAAAGAAGTCATCAGCTCATTAATATCTCCCCGCGGAATATGTTTTTCAATAAATGTTTGCCATTTGTGAAAGAAATTTTTGGTCTTCTTCTCTTTTTGCTGTTCCGTGTCCAATTTATCTATGTACATAAATTGAGACATCTGAGAAATCAGCTCTTTAACTAGAGGTGTATTGGACTTCAACCAGTTATTTAGAAGACCACGGAGAGATACCAATAGGGCCACATCAATTATCATTCGAGGTTTAGATGTAACATCAAAAACATGAAAAAGCAAAACAGTAGGGCTATGTACCAGCGCTACCCCCCAAGTATCCTTTATCCAATTTACCACTGCCTTCCAAAATGATTGGACGAATTCACACTCCCACACACAGTGTTGTAAATCTGCTCTCTCCGTTCCACATTTCGGACAAGCCGTCAGATACCCAATTTTAGGCGAACACCCCGCAACATTAAATGCATATATTGCTGAGTGTATGAGACGGAAATGTGACTCCCTCCACTTTTCACATGGTACCGCTTTGCATATTCTCTCCCACCCCATCAGAACCTCCTCCACCGATAACGGGACCTGTAGTTTCCTTCCCCATTTCTTGAAGAGTCTGGCTTCCACTTTTTTATCAATTGATTCTCTCATGACCTGATATAATTGGGAAATAGAGTATCTCGTGGCCCCATGTCCCAGTGAAAATGCCAAGTATTGGCTCGTGCATTCACTGGAAACATCTATTAGCCTCTGTCTACAAAAATAGATAGCCTGTTGATAAGCTAAGAACTGGGAATTTTCTAGACCAAATCTCTCACACAATTCCGGAAATGTCAGGTATCTCTTCCCAGTAATATGTAACATATCCAGAAATGTATGAATTCCCTTGGCCTTCCAGACCCCAAACATTTTGTTTTGAGACCCTAGAGGGAATTCCGGGTGATTCCAAAGTTCCAAGTTTCTGGATGCTAGAAAAGGTCTTTTGGCTAATTTGCGCACTTCTTTCCATGCGACCATAGTGTCTCTTAAAATTATTGAGTGTTTCAGATGGGGTGGGAGCGATCGCCTCCTGGTATGCAACAAGTTCACCAATGGCCAATTTGCAGAGAGTTGTTGCTCTAATATAGGATCTGAACAGTAGTGTGTTTTGTGTATCCAGTCCAGACAGTGCCTGAATAGACATGCTAGATTATAGATTCTCATATTTGGGATATTTATGCCTCCTTGGTGTCTAGGCAACATTAACTTAGATAATGACACTCTAGATTTTTTCCCTGACCACAAGAAAGTTGAGAACATGGACTGGATACTTTTAACATCAGAATGCTTTAAAAGCAGCGGCACTGTTTGCATGGGGTATAGTAGCCTTGGGAAGCATATCATTTTAATGATGTTACCTCTGCCCGTCAGAGACAAGGGTAGGTTTTTCCATCTCTCCAGGTCATTTCTAATTGTTTTGAACAGTGGGACATAATTGAGGGCATAAAGAGACTCAGGGGTTCTCCCTATTTTGATTCCTAGATATTTGATGTATCTCTCAGCTATTACAATCTGGCTACATGAATCCGGCAATACAAGTTTAGACCTAGATGTACGCAATGTGAGTAACATACACTTGTCTGCATTTATCTTGAACCCCGAGACTGGTCCAAAAGAGGACAAGAGCTGTAACACCTTCTCTAAATCCGTCTCAGGATCAGCCAAGAAGACAAGCAAATCATCAGCAAAAAGCGACGTCCTCACCTCCTGATTCCCCACCTTAATGCCCTGGAAAATATCCCCCTCCTCCAATATCCTAATCAAGGGTTCTAATGCTAAATTAAATAATAATGGCGATAAGGGGCATCCCTGACGCGTTCCCCTTGCCAACTGGAAGGGTGCTGACAAGAATCCTGGCAGCGAGATTCTAGCCTTGGGGTCTCGATATAATGCTGATAAGAAAACCCTAAAGGGGCCTACAATCCGCATCCTGTCTAATACCCTATTCAACCAATCCCATCTCACGTTATCGAATGCCTTTTCCGCATCAAATGCCACTAATGAGGGCATTATAGATCTGTCCGATTCCCACCTAACTGCGTCCAAAACCGTAAGGACTTTGCGTATATTAGTAACTGCAGCTCTGTTCCTGATAAAGCCTGACTGAGATGGAGACACTAATTCCGGCATTAACAGTGACAACCTATCAGACATTATTTTAGCTGCTATCTTTAGGTCAACATTGATAAGTGAGATGGGACGGTACGAAGAAGGAAGTGTGGTGTCTCTCCCCGGCTTGGGAATTAGTTTGACATAGGCTACATTATCAGAGGATGATAAAGAGGATCCCGAAAGGACACTATTAAAGACTCTCGTGAGGGGTTCTGCTATCTCCTCACCTAGCATCTTATAAAATTCTATTGAATACCCGTCTGGGCCTGGTGCTTTATGTAGTTTCGATTTTTTTATAATCTCTAACACCTCTGGCTCAGTGAACGGCGAGTTCAAAGTATCCAACTGAGCCTGTGATGGCGAGGGCAGACCGGTACACTTCAGAAAGAACTCAGACATGTGGTCGGCTGGGCCAGGGTCCTCATATAGCTGTGCATACTTTTTCCACCTTTAATGTGACCTGTAAACTGTACAACTCAATTTGAAAACAAACTGAAATCTTTTAGGTGGAGGGAAGAAAAAAATAAATAATAATATGGTTGCATAAGTGTGCACACCCTTAACCCCTTACGGACACATGACGTACCGGTACGGCATGTTTCCCGAGTCCTTAAGGACACATGATGTACCGGTACGTCATGGGTTTAAAACGCGATTGCGGCGCTGCGGGGGTTAATCGGAACAGGATGCCCGCTGAAATCATTCAGCGGGCATCCTGTCACAATGCCAGGGGGTGTCATGTGACCCCCCCGTATTGGCGATCGCAGCAAACCGCAGGTCAATTCAGACCTGCGATTTGCTGCGTTTCCAGTCCATTCGGGTCTCCGGTGACCCGATGAATCGGAAAAGGACTGTGATTGGTGGTGTGATTATACACCACCAATCACAGTCCGAACATTTGGGAGAGGCGGTGCTGGCCGAGGTGATGATGGCCGCTGTCCAGGGTGCTGATTGGTGCTGGAGAGAGGCGGGAGATTCAAACTCCCGGCGCTCCTCTCTCCCCTCCTCTTCCTGTTCTGCACGAGCACCGTCCTCACCAGGCTCCTGCGATCCCCCTGTCGGCACCCATCACACTCCTGCACCCATCACCCTCCAGGTAGGTTAGGGTCAGTGAGGGAGAGGCACCGTTATGCAGGGATAGAAGGGAAAAGTTAGTTAGGAAAAAAACAAAAAAAAACACTTTATCTAAATTTATAGTTTTTTTTTAGCTTTGAGACCCTAGACCCCCCCCACCCCCAGCCCCCCACCCCACGTTCCTCTTGTCATCCGCATCCTCCTCATCATCATCTGATGACGATGAGCCCCCAAGGCGGCGAGGACGCCGCCAGGCGGAGCCAGGGGCCCCGCATGCTAGGGACCCTGTGGCCCACCCTAGTACAAGCCGCCCTGGGGCTCGTACTGGTTTCCCGGCCCACTAAATAAGCCCACCGGAGCCCCCTGCCGGTAATCTTAGCTGGTGTCCCCCAGTGGATTTTGAGCCCGAGATTCCGGATTTTTTTGTTGGCAATCCAGGAATCCAGATTCCCACAGTGGGGTTCACTGAAATTGACTTTTTTAGTTTTTTTTTCAGTGACCCATTTGTGAATCTGATGGTGGAGCAGACGAACCTGTATGCCCAACAGTTCGTTGCTCAGCACCCGGGCTCCTTTTTGGCTAGACCCGGTGGCTGGACGCCGGTCAGTGCAGCCGAGATGAGGACATTTTGGGGCCTCGTGCTGCACATGGGTCTAGTGCAAAAACCCAGTGTCAGGCAATACTGGAGTGGGGACGTCCTCTACCAGACCCCACTCTACAGTATGGCCATGACAGGATCCCGGTTTAAGGCTATCCGGAAATGCATTATTCCGATAATGCAGCATGTCCCCCCCGAGGTGATCCTGCCTATGACCGTCTGTATAAGATACGGCCGGTCATCGATCACTTCGGGGCCAAATTTGCGCAGGCCTACGTACCTGGAAGATAGGTTGCGGATGATGATTCTCTCGTTGCGTTCAAGGGGAATCTCAGTTTCCGCCAATACATTCCCACTAAGCGGGCGAGGTATGGCGTGAAGCTGTACAAAATTTGTGAGAGTACCTCAGGGTACACTTACAAATTTCATGTGTACGAGGGGCGAGATTCCCGTATTCAACCCCCAGAATGTCCCCCCCACTCTGGGTGTTAGCGGGAAACTCGTGTGGGACCTTATGTACCCACTGCTAGATAAGGGTCACCACTTGTACGTGGATAACTTTTATACTAGCATTCCCTTGTTCAGGTCCCTTGCCGCCAGATCCACGTTCGCTTGTGGGACCGTGCGGGAAAATCAGCGCAGCCTCCCTGCCCACCCACTCCAGGTACCTATCCCCAGGGGTGAGACCCGTGCCCTTTCCAGTGGAAACCTGTTGCTGGTCAGGTATAAGGACAAGAGGGATGTCCTTGTACTGTCCACAATCCACGGTAATGGCATCACCCCTGTCCCTGTGCGAGGTACCGCGGCAACGGTCCTCAAGCCCGATTGTATAGTCGACTACAATGGGTATATGGGAGGAGTTGATCTCTCTAATCAAGTCCTCAAGCCATATGATGCCATGCGCAAAACCCCGGCATGGTACAAAAAAGTTGCGGTCTACTTGGTACAGGTTGCCTTGTACAACTCTTTTGTACTATTCCAAAGCGCTGGCAGCACAGGGACATTCCTCCAATTCTATGAGGCAGTCCTCAAGGACCTGATTTTTTCAGACCGGGAAAGAGCAGGCCGGAGTACCTCGGGAATTGGAGGCGCCCGGATCGTCCCTGGCCAACATTTTCCAGGTGTGGTCCCCCATACTGGAAAGAAGGGACGAACCCAAAAAAGATGCAGAGTGTGTCACAAGAGGGGGATACGGAAGGACACCACCACTCAATGTGACACTTACCCCGATCATCCGGGCCTCTGCGTTATCGATTGCTTCAGGGAGTATCACACTTCCATGGAGTAGTACATTTTTATAATCCCTAACAGTCCCCTAGAGAACATAAAAAACTATGGCTCTCAGACTTTGGAGACACGGAAACAATTATTTTTCCTAACACCCCCACAGCGGCACGACAGGAGGATACCCCGCCTCCCCAGGGACAGGAAACAACGTGGAGATCTTTAAATACTCCCCTCCCCTTACCTGCTCCAGTTGTTTCCTGTCCCTCTGGGAGCAAGACGTGGAGTTTTCTTTCGCTGGTGGGGTTTCTTCACCACCAGCAGGATCGCCGGCAAGTCGGGGGAGCAGGATCGCGGAACTGCGGTGCGGTTCTCCCTGTCTCCCAGGCACAAGTCCTCCGGTGGAGGCAGCCCCGGGCAGTGCTTCCTCGCTGGTATCGCGAGAAGGAAGCACAGGATCGCGGGTCACGTGAGCGGAGCTCACAGGCGCCGGAATTTGACGTCACTTCCCTGCTCAATTCAAAAAAGCGGCGGGAATCGGCGGCGTCTGGAGAACAGCATGTCGGCATCAGGAGAGGACGCGATGCGCAGACCCTCGGATCCTTCCAAGACCGGCAGCCCGGTAAGCTACCATCCTCTGGAGGTGAATGATAAATGTCTTTATTGCTGTGATTCACTGTGGGTTTAGGTTTCTGACCTCTGCACTGGATAAGTGACTGTACCTCTCCCTTTCTACAGTCTAGACAGCCCCCCGTATTTTATTAAACAAGTTCTTTGACTTATATCTAATATAGGTCAGGGAAGTTCAGAAGTCAGAGGCCCAGCGTGTCAAAAAATGTTCCATCTGTTAAAAGGCCTTACCGTCAGGATATAAAAAAGCCCTTTGTGCCAAGTGTTTGGAAAAGATTGTGGCAGAAGAGTCCCCTTCCTTTTTGGATAATATTAGGAATATTATTAAGGATGAAGTAACCAGCGCTGTGGATCAAAGGCTAGCTGCTACGTCCCAGAAGCCCTCTACTTCTATGACGGAGATACCCGCGACTTTAGAGTCGGAATATCAGGAAGAGGAATTTGATGAAGGGGAGCTCTCTGAGTCTGAACCCCTTTCCTCTGAAGATGAGTCCGGGAAACCTCTTTGTTCCATTGAGGAGACCGAAGTATTATTAAAGACCATTAGGGCAACTCTAAACCTAGAGGAGTCTAAACAGTCCAAAACTATACAGGATTTAATGTTTAAGGGCTTAGGAGAAAAAAAGAAGAGGGTGTTCCCCCTCCACTCTAATATTATAAAGTTAATTAACAAGGAGTGGACCGATGTGGAAAAAAGACCTAGCGTATCTAGGGTTCTAAAAAGAAAATATCCCTTTGCTGAGGAAGATACGTCCTCTTGGGACAAATGTCCTAAGGTGGATGCCCCCGTAGCAAAAATTACGAAAAAGTCAGCCTTACCCTTTGAGGATTTAGGTCTCTTAAAGGACCCAATGGATAAGAGAAGTGAGGCTCTACTAAAAAAATCTTGGGAGGCTTCCATGTCCATCCTTAGACCTAGCGTAGCCGCAACTTATACAGCCAGATCCATGTCTATCTGGTTAAGTCAGCTGGAGGAGCACCTGGTATCAGGAACCCCTAGAGAGGATATTTTAGCTTCTCTTCCAGTTCTTAAACAGGCAGCAAATTTTCTGGCCGATGCTTCGGTCGACTCTATTAAGTTAGCAGCCAGGTCTGCGGCCCTCTCAAACTCTACCAGAAGGGCGGTGTGGCTTAGGTCCTGGTCAGGTGATGCGGCATCCAAAAACAAACTCTGCGGCATCCCCTGCGAAGGTGATAGGGTGTTCGGATCAGTACTGGACGACATCCTTGAAAAGGCCACAGACAGAAAGAAAAGGTTTCCCTCAGAATAAAGGAATTTTCGTCAGAGACGGTTTTTTCCCACATCTAGGGGCAGACAGGATCAAAAGAGAAAGGATTTTTCCCCCCGGTGGCGTTCGGGAAGAGGAAGAGGTCGAGGTTTTTTATTCAACCCCTCTGACTCCTCCCAAAGGTCATCAAAGCAATGACGCCAGATGCAGGGTAGGAGGAAGGCTGAGGTACTTCCTTCCGGCCTGGGAGAATATATCCAATTCCCCCTGGGTTTTGGACGTAGTCTCATCAGGCCTAAAGCTGGAGTTTTCCACTCTTCCCCAGGAGGTGTTCCACATCACCAAGAAAGCCGATCCAGTCCAAGCCCTAATTCTAGATCAGGTAAATATCCTGTTACAAAAAGAAGCTATTGTGTCAGTTCCCCTAGCAGAACAGGGAACAGTTTATTATTCCCCCTTATTTTTAGTCAAAAAACCAAACGGCTCATACAGAGGCCATTATAAATTTAAAGGGACTGAACCAACATCTACTCTACAAACGGTTCAAGATGGAGAGCATAAAATCCACCATAAGTCTGTTACAGAGAAACACCTTTATGGCAACCCTGGACCTTACCGACGCGTATTACCACGTTCCAATCTGCAGAGAGCATCAGAAATTCCTAAGATTTTCAGTACAACAGGGTTCGATGGTACTCCACTATCAATTCCAGGTCCTTCCTTTCGGCATTACGTCAGCTCCAAGAGTCTTCTCCAAAGTGATGGCAGAGGTGATAGCGGATCTTCATCTAAGGGGCATATTAGTTGTGCCGTACTTAGACGACTTCCTTATAGCAGCTGCATCGGAAAGTCTCCTATTAGAACAAATAGAGATAGTGAAGCAAAGCCTAACAGATCTGGGGTGGCTAATAAACATAGAAAAGTCAGATCTCCAGCCCGAAAAGAGGAAGATCTTTTTAGGAATGCTACTGGATTCAAGCCTCATGAGGACCTTCCTCCCACAGGAAAAAGTCCAGACCATCAAACAGGAATTTACGTTGTTCCGCAGCAGATCAAGAGTGACAATCAGATCAATAATGAAAATCTTGGGTCTAATGTCCTCAGCTATCCCAGCAGTAAAGTGGGCTCAGGCTCACTCAAGAACCCTCCAGGCTTTCATGCTCAGAGAATGGGACAAGAGCAGAGCTTCTCTAGAACGGAGAGTAAGAGTCCCTCAATACGTAAAGGACTCTGTAAATTGGTGGTTGATCAACCAAAACCTAAACACAGACGTCCCGTGGCAGCAAACAGACGTAGTCACCATCACTACAGACGCCAGCAAGAACGGTTGGGGGGCCTTTTCAGACAGGTCCGTAATACAAGGGGGCTGGCAAGAAAATCAGATCCTAGCCTCTTCTAACCTGAAGGAGTTAAGGGCAGTATGGGAGGCCTTGAAGGCCCTTCACTCAGAAGTCCACGGGAAAGAAGTGAGAATACTCTCAGACAACACCACAGCGGTGGCCTATCTGAACAGACAGGGGGGCACGAGAAGCCCATCCTTGGCAAGGGTCTCAAAAGAGATTTTCCAGTGGGCAGAAAGGAACATATTATCAATATCGGCAGTTCACATAAGGGGAGAAGACAATACAGTGGCGGATTTTCTCAGCAGAGATGTCTTGAAAGAAGGGGAATGGTCCTTAAACCCAAGGATATTCCATCAGATAGCACAAACATGGTTCCTTCCAGAAATAGATCTGTTCGCCACGCGTCAAAACAGACAAGTAGAGAAGTTCGGCTCTCTGGCTTATTCAGATCACCCTCTTATAGTGGACTCTCTCTCCCACCTGTGGCCAAGAGTAAACTTGTACGCCTTCCCTCCCTTTGCGTTAATCCCCAAGGTGCTGCAAAAGGTACTACAGGAGAACCACAATCTGATCCTGATTGCTCCTTACTGGCCCAAGAGGTCATGGTTCCCTCTCCTAGTGAGAATGTCAGCAGGAGACGTGTGGCATCTACCAAACATCCCGGATCTCCTTCACCAGGGCCCAGTATGGCATCCCAAGACAACACAACTTCAGTTGACAGCTTGGAGACTGAGCGGGAAATATTAAAGGGAAAGGGCCTCTCGGACGCGGTAATTTCCACAATTCTTTTTAGTCGCAAGAAGGTGACTTCTAAGATCTATGACAGGATCTGGCAGTCTTTCAGAAGATTTACAGGGGGGGATACCAGAGGTCCCCTTATTGTCACTAAGGTCCTAGAGTTCCTCCAGTCAGGTCTTCAGAAGGGGCTAAGAGTAAGCACTATAAAGGTCCATATATCAGCCTTGAGTGCTCTACTTGATATAAAATTAGCAGACTTAGACCTTGTTAGGAGATTCTTGAAAGGAGCTCGGAGAAAGCAGCCAATAGTGAGGTCCACTGTCCCTCCTTGGGACTTAAATCTAGTCTTAGCAGCCTTATCAGACAGCCCCTTTGAACCCCTATCTGAGATATCTCTAAAGATGCTTACCTTTAAAACAGTTTTCTTAATAGCCATCACCTCGGCTAGGAGGGTGGGGGAGATACAGGCTTTCTCGTGCAGGCCCCCGTACTTGTCCATCAAAGATGATAGGATAGTACTGAGACATTCTCCCTCTTTTTTACCCAAGGTGGTCTCTAAGTTCCATTGTCTTCAGGAAGTGTCCCTCCCTTCCTTTGGATCCCCATCAGGCAGTCAGGAGCAGAGACGCTTCCATAACCTGGATGTAAGAAGAGCGGTTCTTACTTACCTAAAGGCTACAGAAGACCTCAGGAAGACGGACAGACTGTTTGTTCAGTTTGCAGGCCCAAATAGGGGAAACGCGGCAAGCAAAGCATCCGTTAGTCGATGGATTAGATCGACAATCCTGACTTGTTATGACTTAAGGGAGGTTCCTCCCCCGGCAGGCTTAAAGGCCCATTCAACTCGATCTGTAGCAACTTCTTGGGCTGAATCAGGGGAGGTTCCATTGGAACAGATTTGCCAGGCAGCCACCTGGTCGTCACCTTCTACTTTCTTTAGACATTATCAGTTAGATGTGTTGAAGAACAGGGAATTATCATTTGCTCGCAGAGTGTTATCTGCGGTTGTCCCTCCCTGATATGGGATTCCTATGTTATTCCTCCTGTCGTGCCGCTGTGGGGGTGTTAGGAAAGATTGCAATTACTTACCGGTAATTGGTTTTTCCTCTAGCCCCCACAGCGGCACGGGGAATTTCCCTCCCTATGATTATTCTAGCTTTTATTTAAAAAAAAATAAAAAGGATGAAAGAAGGAAAAAGTTGTTTTGTCTTTCTTGGAGAGTATCCTTGTTTATTTTGCAATAACACATAAAGATTAATTTTGTTGCATCCATTCCAGAGTTTCTCGGTTATTTACTGGAGCAGGTAAGGGGAGGGGAGTATTTAAAGATCTCCACGTTGTTTCCTGTCCCTGGGGAGGCGGGGTATCCTCCTGTCGTGCCGCTGTGGGGGCTAGAGGAAAAACCAATTACCGGTAAGTAATTGCAATCTTTTCCAAAAATATTAGTTTTAGTGCAGGCATCCTCAAACTGCGGCCCTCCAGATGTTGTAAAACTATAACTCCCAGCATGCCCAGACAACCTACAGCCATCAGCAGGGCATGGTGGAAATTGTAGTTTTACAACATCTGGAGGGCAGCAGTTTGAGGATGCCTGCTTAGGCTACTTTCACACTAGCGTTCGGGGTTCCGCTTGTGAGCTCCGTTTGAAGGCTCTCACAATCGTCCCCGAACGGATCCGTAGAGCCCCAATGCATTCTGAGTGGATGCGGATCCGCTCAGAATGCCTCAGTCTGGCTCCGCTTGGCCTCCGTTCCGCTCAGCAGGCGGACACCCGAACGCAGCTTGCAGCGTTCGGGTGTCCGCCTGACCGTGCGGAACAAAACGGATCCGTCCAGACTTACAATGTAAGGCTACTTTCACACTAGCATTCAGAGAGGATCTGTCTGGTGTCTGCACAGACGGATCCTCTCCTATAATGCAGACGTTTGGATCCGTTCAGAACGGATCCGTCTGCATTATAGTTTAGAAAAAATTCTAAGTGTGAAAGTTGTTCAGACGGATCCGTCCAGACTTTACATTGAAAGTCAATGGGGGACGGATCCGTTAGAAAATTGAGCCATATTGTGTCAACTTCAAACAGATCCGTCCCCATTGACTTACATTGTAAGTCTGGACGGATCCGTTTGCCTCCGCACGGCCAGGTGGACACCCGAACGCTGCAAGCAAAAAAAACAAAACTGTAGCTCCCAGGCTATGGAGATACTAAAATATTTTTTTTTGGTTCCTAAAATGATAATATAGTGTAAAATCTAAATAAAGTTTAAAATGTAGACATATTAGGTATCACCGCGTCTGTAAGAATCTGCCCTATAAAAATAACATTTGACCAAACCCCTCGGATGAACAGCGTTAAAAATATAAAATAAAAACGGTGCCAAAACACAAATTTTTGGGCAAAATTTCCATTTGAATCCTTTTTTTCCGGTAATAAAGCAAGGGTTAACAGGACATGGTGTAAATAAACCAGTCCAGCAAAATCTGCCTTCCAGAAACCATATGGCGTTCCCTTCGTTCTATGCCCTGCCGTGTGGCTATATAGCCATTTACGACCACATATGGGGTGTTTCTGCAAACTACAGAATCAGGGCAACCCATATTGAGTTTTGTTTGGCTGTTAACCCATTTTTTCCAGTAATAAAGTAAGGGTTAAAATGGAAAATTTTCCCAAAAATTTAAATTCCTAAATTGTTTCTCCATCTGCCATTAACTCTTGTGGAACACCTAAAGGGTTAACAAAGTTTGTAAACCAAGTTTTGAATACCTTGAGGGGTGTACTTTCTTAGATGGAGTCACTTTTTTGGAATTTCTATTCTAGGGGTGCAACGGGGGGCTTGAAATGGACATGGTATAAACAAAACCAGTCCTGCAAAATCTGCCTTCCAAAACCCATATGGCGTTCCCCTCCTTCTATGTCCTCCCGTTTGGCCAAACAGTAGTTTAGGACCACATATGGGGTGTTTTTGCAAACTACAGAATCAGGGAAACCCATTTTGAGTTTTGTTTGGCAGTTAACCCTTACTTTATTACTGGAAAAAATTGGTTAAAATGGAAAGTTTTCAAAAAAATTGAAATTCCAAAATTGTTTCTCCATCTGCCATTAACTCTTGTGGAACACCTAAAGGGTTAACAAAGTTTGTAAACCCAGTTTTGAATACCTTGAGGGGTGTACTTTCTTAGATGGAGTCACTTTTTTGGAATTTCTAATCTAGGGGTGCAACGGGGGGCTTGAAATGGGACATGGTATAAACAAAACCAGTCCTGCAAAATCTGCCTTCCAAAACCCATATGGCGTTCCCCTCCTTCTATGTCCTCCCGTTTGGCCAAACAGTAGTTTACGACCACATATGGGGTGTTTCTGCAAACTACAGAATCAGGGCAACCCATATTGAGTTTTGTTTGGCAGTTAACCCTTGCTTTGTTCCTGGAAAAAATTTATTATATTGGAAAATTTACCAAAAAATCTAAATTCTTAAATTTTATGTCCATTTGCCATGAAGTCTTGTGGAAGACCTAAAGGGTTCACAAAGTTTGTAAAATCAGTTTTGAATACCTTGAGGGGTGTAGTTACTAAAATGGGGTCATTTTTGGATGGTTTCTATTACGTAAGCCTCACAAAGTGACTTCAGACCTGAACTGGTCCATAAAAAGTGGGATTTGGAAAATTTCTGAAAAATTTCAAAATTTGCTTCTAAACTTCTAAGCTATGTAACATCCCCAAAAAATAAAATATCATTCCCAAAATGATACAAACATGAAGTAGACATATGGGGAATGTAAAGTCATCACAATTTTTGGGGGTATTACTATGTATTACAGAAGTAGAGAAACTGAAACTCAAAAATTTGCAAATTTTTCTATTTTTTTTGTAAATTTGGTATTTTTTTATGCAAAAAATTTTTCTTTTTTGACCCAATTTTAGCAGTGTCATGAAGTAAAATATGTGACGAAAAAACAATCTCAGAACGGCCTGGGTAAGTAAAAGCATTTTAAAGTTATCAGCACTTAAAGTGACACTGGTCAGATTTGCAAAAAATGGCCTGGTCCTTAAGGTGAAATAGGGCTGACACCTTAAGGGGTTAAACTAATACTTTGTTGAAGCACCTTTTGATTTTATTACAGCACTCAGTCTTTTTGGGTATAAGTCTATCAGCATGGCACATTTTGACTTGGCAAGATTTGCCCACTCTTCTTTGCAAAAACACTCCAAATCTGTCAGATTGCGAGGGCATCTCCTGGGCACAGCCCTCTTCAGATCACCTCACAGATTTTCAATCGGATGAAGGTCTGGGCTCTGGCTGGGCCATTCCAAAACTTTAATCTTCTTCTGGTGAAGCCATTCCTTTGTTGATTTGGATGTATGCTTTGGGTCTTTGTCATGCTGAAAGATGAAGTTCCTCTTCATGTTCAGCTTTCTAGCAGAAGCCTGAAGGTTTTGTGCCAATATTGACTGGTATTTGGAACTGTTCATAATTCCCTCTAGCTTAACTAAGGCCCCAGTTCCAGAAGAAGAAAAACAGCCCCAAAGCATGATGCTGCCACCACCATGCTTCACTGTGGGTATGGTGTTCTTTTGGTGATGTGCAGTGTTGTTTTTGCGCCAAACATATCTTTTGGAATTATGGCCAAAAAGTTCAACCTTGGTTTCATCAGACCATAACACTTTTTCCCACATGCTTTTGGGAGACTTCAGATGTGTTTTTGCAAAATGTAGCCTGGCTTGGATGTTTTTCTTCGTAAGAGGCTAAAAAGGCTTTCGTCTTGCCACTCTACCCCATAGCCCAGACATATGAAAAATACGTGAGATTGTTGTCACATGTACCACACAGCCAGTACTTGCCAGATATTCACTTCACTGTGTTCCATGGTATATCTAATGCCTTGGGAATTCTTTTGTACCCTTCTCCTGACTGATACCTTTTAACAATGAGATCCCTCTGATGCTTTGGAAGTTCTCTGTGGACCATGGCTTTTTCTGTGGGATGTGACTTAGAAAATTTCAGGAAAGACCAACTAGAGCAGCTGAACTTTATTTGGGGTTAATCAGAGGCACTTTAAATGATGGCAGGTGTATGCTGACTCCTATTTAACATGATTTTGAATGTGATTGCTTAATTCTGAACACAGCTACATCCCCAGTTATAAGAGGGTGTGCACACTTATGCAACCACAATATTTTTGTTTTTTTTGTTTTCTTCCCTCCACCCAAAAGATTTCAGTTTGTTCTTTAATTGAGTGGTACAGTTTGTAGGTCACATTAAAGGTGGAAAAAGTTCTGAAATAAATTATCTTTATAAAATATAAGAAAAAGAACTGGATTGCACATCCTCAATACTATGCTTTTATCTAACTGCTTCTCAGCATAGTTAACATCACTTCTCAGCGCAATATATCGTATACCTACTCCTATGCTACATACAGCCGTGGCCAAAAGTTTTGAGAATTACATAAATATTAGAAATTGGAAAAGTTGCTGCTTAAGTTTTTATAATAGCAATTTGCATATACTCCAGAATGTTATGAAGAGTGATCAGATGAATTGCATAGTCTTTCTTTGCCATGAAAATTAACTTAATCACAAAAAAAACCTTTCCACTGCATTTCATTGCTGTCATTAAAGGACCTGCTGAGATCATTTCAGTAATCGTCTTGTTAACTCAGGTGAGAATGTTGACTAGCACAAGGCTGGAGATCATTATGTCAGGCTGATTGGGTTAAAATGGCAGACTTGACATGTTAAAAGGAGGGTGATGCTTGAAATCATTGTTCTTCCATTGTTAACCATGGTGACCTGCAAAGAAACGTGTGCAGCCATCATTGCGTTGCATAAAAATGGCTTCACAGGCAAGGATATTGTGGCTACTAAGATTGCACCTCAATCAACAATTTATAGGATCATCAAGAACTTCAAGGAAAGAGGTTCAATTCTTGTTAAGAAGGCTTCAGGGCGTCCAAGAAAGTCCAGCAAGCGCCAGGATCGTCTCCTAAAGAGGATTCAGCTGCGGGATCGGAGTGCCACCAGTGCAGAGCTTGCTCAGGAATGGCAGCAGGCAGGTGTGAGCGCATCTGCACGCACAGTGAGGCGAAGACTTTTGGAAGATGGCCTGGTGTCAAGAAGGGCAGCAAAGAAGCCACTTCTCTCCAAAAAAAACATCAGGGACAGATTGATCTTCTGCAGAAAGTATGGTGAATGGACTGCCGAGGACTGGGGCAAAGTCATATTCTCCGATGAAGCCTCTTTCCAATTGTTTGGGGCATCTGGAAAAAGGCTTGCACGGAGAAGAAAAGGTGAGCGCTACCATCAGTCCTGTGTCATGCCAACAGTAAAGCATCCTGAGACCATTCATGTGTGGGGTTGCTTCTCATCCAAGGGAGTGGGCTCACTCACAATTTTGCCCAAAAACACAGCCATGAATAAAGAATGGTACCAAAACACCCTCCAACAGCAACTTCTTCCAACAATCCAACAACAGTTTGGTGAAGAACAATGCATTTTCCAGCACGATGGAGCACCGTGCCATAAGGCAAAAGTGATAACTAAGTGGCTCGGGGACCAAAACGTTGACATTTTGGGTCCATGGCCTGGAAACTCCCCAGATCTTAATCCCATTGAGAACTTGTGGTCAATCCTCAAACAAAACAAACAAAAACCCACTAATTCTGACAAACTCCAAGAAGTGATTATGAAAGAATGGGTTGCTATCAGTCAGGAATTGGCCCAGAAGTTGATTGAGAGCATGCCCAGTCGAATTGCAGAGGTCCTGAAAAAGAAGGGCCAACACTGCAAATACTGACTCTTTGCATAAATGTCATGCATATGTCGATAAAAGCCTTTGAAACGTATGAAGTGCGTGTAATTATATTTCACTACATCACAGAAACAACTGAAACAAAGATCTAAAAGCAGTTTAGCAGCAAACTTTGTGAAAACTAATATTTGTGTCATTCTCAAAACTTTTGGCCACGACTGTACTGTACATGAGGCATTAGTATACAATTTGATCAAAAAGCATAGGCCCACTCACCGCGACAAGGTTGCCTCTTTGAATGGGACCCTAACCTAAATTTGGCACAGCACTGCATGGCGACCACCAACGCCGCAGCACCGCCCCAGCAGGCAGCAGGACCCAGTAGCCAAACAGCGTGCTGTCCTAGTGAGTTGGCGGGGCCCAGTGCCAAGGTGGCTTTGCCAGATAGCGGGGGCGCTGTTTGGCTACTGGGTCCTGCTGCCTGCCGGGGCGGTGCTGCAGCGTTGGTGGTCGCCGTGCAGTGCTGTGCCAAATTTAGGTTAGGGTCCCATTCAAAGAGGCAACCTTTTGCATTAGGGTGTGCACCCTAAAGCACAAACACACACGCCCCGCGCATGTGGGTGTGTATATATATATATATATATATAAGTATATACAGTCCTGATCAAAAGTTTAAGACCACTTGAAAAATGGCAAAAAAAATCATATTTTACATTGTTGGATCTTAACAAGGTTCCAAGTAGAGCTTCAACATGCAACAAGAAGAAATGAGAGTGAGTAAAAACATTTTTGAGCATTAAATTAATTGAAAATAACGATTAAACTGAAACAGGCTGTTTTTCAGCTGATCCCAATTTTAGGACCAAATGCCTTTAAAAGGCCAAATCTGTGCAAAGATGTGGATTAATTGTCATTTTCTGTCAGGTAGTCACATGTTGTGATGGCAAAGGCAAAAAAACTCTCCCTTTTTGAACGTGGTCGGGTTGTTGAACTGCATAAGCAGGGTCTCTCGCAGTGCCCCATCGCTGCTGAGGTGGGACGCAGTAAGACAGTCATTTGGAATTTCTTAAATGATCCTGAGGGTTATGGAACAAAAAAGTCAAGTGGAAGACCCAAAAAAATTTCATCAGCACTGAGCCGGAGGATCCAATTGGCTGTCCATCAAGACACTGGACGATCCTCGACCCAAATTAAGGCCCTTACTGGTGCTGACTGCAGCCCCTTAACCATCAGACGGCATCTGAGACTGAAGGGCTTCAAAAACAAAAAACTTCTTCAAAGACCTCGTCTCCTTGAACGCCACAGAACTGCTCGTTTGGACTTTGCAAGAGAGCACCAAACATGGGACATTCAAATGTGGAAGAAAGTTTTATTCTCTGATGAGAATTTTTTTTACCTTGATTGTCCTGATGGTTTCCAACGTTACTGGCATGACAAGCAGATCCCACCTGAGATGTTTTCTACGCGCCACAGTGGAGGGGGCGCCATAAAGGTCTGGGGTGCTTTTTCCTTTAGTGGAACAATGGAGCTTCAGGAAGTGCAGGGGCGTCAAACGGCCGCTGGCTATGTCCAGATGTTGCAGAGATCATTCCTCATGACTGAAGGCCCTCGTCTGTGTGGTAACGACTGGGTTTTTCAACAGGACAATGCTACAGTACACAATGCCCGCAGGACAAGGGACTTCTTCCAGGAGAATAACATCACTCTTTTGGCCCATCCTGCGTGTTCCCCTGATCTAAATCCAATTGAGAACCTTTGGGGATGGATGGCAAGGGAAGTTTACAAAAATGGACAACAGTTCCACGCACTAGATGGCCTTCGTGTGGTCGTCTTCACCACTTGGAGAAATGTTCCCACTCACCTCATGGAAACGCTTGCATCAAGCATGCCGAAACGAATTTTGGAAGTGATAAATAATAACGGCGGAGCTACTCATTACTGAGTTCATGTTTGGAAGTTGGATTTCTGTTTTGGGGGGGTTTCGTTTTTTTTGGAGGTGTGGTCCTAAACTTTTGATCAGCTGAAAAACAGCCTGTTTCATTTTATTCGTTGTTTTCATTAAATTGAATGCTCAAAAAATGTTTTGTCTCACTCCCATTTTTTCTTGTTGCATGTTGAAGCTCTACTTGGAACCATGTTAAGATCCAGCCATGCTAAATATGGTTTTTTTGCCATTTTTCAAGTGGTCTTAAACTTTTGATCAGGACTGTATAAATAAGATTACAAAAGACGAGAGTATTGCGGTATGCAGGGATACCTTTTTATTGTACTATCCTAATACTTAAAAGACAAGCTTTCGAGTTTTCCTTTCTTCCTCGGTATTGCTTCAGACCCGAGAAAGAGAGAAACACTCTCCAAAACCTTTCTTTATAGTTTAAAGAAGTTTCAGCACTATAATAAAATAATTTACTTACAAAAGAGGCTATTCAGTCGTCTGCTGTGCTGTCCTCTGCTTGCTTCCACGGATCTTCCCCTCCTTTCATTCTCTCCTAAGTGTGCAGGTGCACGGTTATGGGGGATCTGTGGATGACACACTGATATGGGGGCATCTGTGGATGACACACTGATATGGGGGCATCTGTGGATGACACACTGAAATGGGGGCATCTGTGGATGACACACTGATATGGGGGCATCTGTGGATGACACACAGTTATGGGAGATCTGTGGATGACATATGACTGAGGAGGGCTATCAGGGGACATTATACAGGGGGTAATATAACTGAGGGGTATCAGAGTAAATTATACAGGGGGTAATATAACCAAGGGGTATCAGGGTACATTATACAGGGGTAATATAACTGTGGAGGGCTATCAAGGACATTATACAGGGGTAATATAAGTTATATTACCCCTGTATAATGTCCCCTGATAGCCCTCCTCAGTTATATTACCCCTGTATAATAATGTCCCCTGATACCCCTTAGTTATATTACCCTGTATAATAATGTACACTGATACCCCTTAGTTATATTACCCCGCCCTGTATAATTTAACCTGATACCCCTCAGTTATATTATATAACTGAGGGGTATCAGGGTACATTATACAGGGGTAATATAACTGAGGGGGGCTATCAGGGACATAATACAGGGGTGAGTGGTAAGATAAGTTATATTACCCCTGTATAATGTCTGATAGTAGCCTAGCCCTCCTCAGTTATATTACCCCTCATGTACCCTGATACCCCTAGTTATATTACCCCCTGTATAATTTACCCTGATACCCCTCAGATATATTATATAACTGAGGGGTATCAGGGTATTATAGGGGACAACAGAGGAGGCGTAGCACTATGGGACAGGGGGATACAATGGTACATACTTCTTTTTTTTATGCCCTCACCAGCTAGCAGGCGCACGAGGCACACAGATGCATCGTGACGTGACGTCAACTCAGCCTGCGCCACACAGCACGCACTGTACGGCTCCCTCTCTGCCTCCGCTGGGTCCAGGACTCCGCCCCCCTATGTGAATACTAGCCGCCGCCCGCTGGCAGCCCACAGCCAGGTATTGTAAATTAATTTACAGTGCGGCGGACGGCGGCAGCCAGCATAACAGACAGGGGAATCAGTGGGGGGCAGTGAGCACGGAGGTGACAAACCTATTAGGGTGTGTTCAGGCACACCCAGTGCGCACGCCTATGTGTCCGGTCAATCTTATTCCCAGGGCTAAATTGACAAAGTCTCGGTTACAGTATATAATCTTTCTCAACCCAAAAGAGTAGCTATGCGAGAGTATATTACCAAGAGTTTGGCAGAAGGACATATTAGACCATCTAAGTCACCTGTGGCTGCCGGCTTCTTTTTTGTAAAAAAAAAAAAGATGGGTCCCCTAGACCGTGTTTAGATTTCCAGGAGCTAAATCTTATCACTATCCAGGATCCTTATCCCCTTCCCTTGATCCCGGATTTATTCGATCAGATTGTCGGAGCCAAGGTGTTTTCCAAGTTGGATTTAAGAGGGGCTTATAATCTGATAAGAATCAGGGAGGGGATGAATGGAAGATGACTTTTAATACCCCTGAGGGCCACTTCGAGAACTTGGTAATGCCCTTTGGTTTGAATACTGCTCTGGCAGTCTTCCAGCACTTTATTAATGACATTTTTCATCATTTGGTGGGGAGGTTTGTTGTTATTTACCTCGATGACATACTAATTTACTCGCCCGATATGGAAACTCATCAGGATCATATAGGAAAAGTATTATTGATCCTCCGGGAGAATAAGTTGTATGCTAAGTTGGAAAAATGTGTGTTTGCTGTTCAGGAGCTGCAGTTCCTGGGTTACTTGCTTTCTTCCTCAGGTTTTCGTATGGATCCCGAAAAAGGTCCGTGCGGTATTAGACTGGGATCGACCTGAGAATCAGAAAGCGCTGATGTGGTTTTCGGGATTTACTAATTACAACAGAAAATTTATTCCACTATTGTCAAGCCTTTGACTGATATGACCAAGAGAGGTGTGGATTTCTCAGTCTGGTCGGAAGAGGCATTACATGCTTTTTTTTTGCAATAAAGGATTGTTTCGCTTCTGCTCCCATTCTAGTACAACCCGATGTGTCTCAACCTTTCATTGTGGAGGTTGATGCGTCAGAAGTGGGAGCAGTGTTGTCGCAGGGTCCCTCTCCTGGCAAATGGCGCCCTCGTGCTTTTTTTTCTAAAAAACTCTCTACTGCCGAAAGAAATTATGATGTTGGTAATAGAGAGTTGCTGGCCATTAAATTGGCCTTTGAAGAATGATGCCATTGGTTAGAAGGAGCGATTCATTCCATTACAGTAATTACTGACCATTAGAATCTGGCTTACCTGCAATCAGCGAAGCGTCTGAACCCAAGGCAGGCCAGATGGTCATTGTTTTTTACCAGATTTAATTTTGTGGTCACTTATCGCCCTGGGGCCAAAAACGTCAAAGCGGATGCTTTGTCGCGTAGCTTTCCTGGGGGGGGGGGGGGGGGGTTCGGAGGATCCTGCTCTGATTTTGGCTGATGGGGTGGTGGTATCCGCCCTATATCCTGAACTTGAGGCGAAGGTGTTGGGAGCTCAAGGTGAGGCACCTGATTCCTGTCCTCTAGGGAGGTTGTTTGTTCCTTCTTGGATTCGACACAAGGTGTTCAAGGAGCATCATGATTCTGTCCTTGCGGGACACCCTGGTAGCAGATCCACTGTAGATCTTTTTTCTCAGAGATTCTGGTGGCCAAGTTTACGTAAAAGTGTGGAGGGCTATGTGGCAGCTTGTGAGACCTGTGCACGTGCCAAGGTGACTCATACTCGGCCTTCAGGATCTCTTCTTCCTTTGTCCATTCCGTCCTTGGACTCATTTGTCCATGGTCTTCATAACTGATTTACCTAGTTCCTCTGGGAAGACTGTGATTTTGGTGGCGGTGGACCGCTTCAGTAAGATGGCGCACTTTATACCATTGTCAGGTTTGCCCAATGCCAAAACTCTTGCTCAAGTGTTTATTGATAACATTGTGAAATTACACAGCATTCCCTTTGATGTGGTGTCTGATAGGGGGACGCAATTTGTTTCCAAGTTCTGGAAGGCGTTCTGTACTCGTCTGGGAGTTCAGTTGTCTTTCTCTTCGGCTTTTCACCCTCAGTCGAATGGACAAATTGAGCGCACTAACCAGAACCTGGAAACTATTTTGAGGTGTTTTGTCTCTGAGAACCCAGAATAGTGGTCTTCATTTTTGTCTTTGGCTGAGTTTGCCTTGAATAACCATAGACAGGAGTCCACTGATAAGTCACCATTTTTTGGTGCATATGGGTTTCACCCTCAATTTGGTACTTTTTCTGGGACTGAGTCCTCTGGTATACCTGAAGAGGAGAGATTCTCTTCCTCATTGTCATCTATCTGGCGGAAGATTCAAATCAATTTGAAAAAAATGGGCGAAAGATTTAAACCTTTGGCTGACAAGAGACGTATGACTGGTCCGGACCTGTGTGTGGGTCATTTGGTGTGGTTGTCCACTAAGAATCAAGTTGAAAGTACCCTCTTGGAAGTTGGGCCCAAGATTTATTGGTCCTTACAAGATCTCTGCCATTATTAATCCGGTTGCGTTTTGTCTTGAACTGCGGTAGGCTTGGAAGCTCCATAATGTGTTTCACAAAGTTTTGTTGAAAAACTATGTGGAGCCTGCTGAACCATCTCCCTTGCCACCTTCTCCTGTCATGATAGATGGTAATCTGGAGTTTCAGATCTCCAGAATAATTAACTCACGTATTCTTCGTGGTTCCCTTCAGTATCTGGTACATTGGAAGGGTTACGGTCCAGAAGAATGTAGGTTCTGGCGACTGATGTCAGTGCTAGTCGTCATCTTTTTTTTTTTAAATCAGTGTATTTTTCTATTGTCTAGCAAGTTGCAGCAAAATGACAATCAGCAAGTGACATTTGTTGACACAATAAAGTGCATCAATATTACAATGTCTATTCGTTTTTGTCCTCATTACGCCGCGTGCTTGACATTATTTTCTCCCATTTTCAATATTCAATACCCCCCCACCCCAACCCTATCCCATAACAAAAAGTGCATTGTGTTGTCTAGTGTTGTACAGTACTGCATTGTGCGGCGAGACGGCCAACCCAACATCACAAGATATCCTATCATTGCTAACAGAGCATATCCTATATTTCTCCACGAGTATGGGGCAATCCACGGAGTCAAACTCCATCGCTCAGCGAACCAACACTGCATAAAGTGGTCTATAGGGTGTGGGCAAGATTACCGTAATCTACCTAACCCAGCCATTTGATCTCGGATACATTCCTCTGCTAGCGCCCTTGAGACAAATCCTGGATCAGAGACCCAACCCCCCCACACAGACATAAACCTATTTGGACGTTTCCTCTTCAGATAGATACCTCTCTCATAACGCAGAATAACGTTCAGTCTGTTAACAAATTCCCGTCTCGTGGGAGGGTCAGGTGCAATCCAATGTCTAGCTAATAATATACGTGCTTGAAAGAGCATTCTTTGTATACAAAGAAATATATAATTACCCTGGACATCCACATCCAATTGATCCAAGAGACACACTTTAGGGTTACATGGTATGTCTATCTGCGTAACTTGCTTAATAAGCTTTACTATCTCCTTCCAAAATTTTTCAAGTTTAGATTACGTCCAAAACATGTGCATTAACCCCTTAAGGACACAGCCTTTTTTCACCTTAGGACCAGGCCATTTTTTGCAAATCTGACCAGTGTCACTTTAAGTGCTAATAACTTTAAAACGCTTTGACTTATCCAGGCCATTCTGAGATTGTTTTTTCATCACATATTGTACTTCATGACACTGGTAAAATGAAGTAAAAATTTTATTTATTTTTTTACACAAAAAAATACCTAATTTACCAAAAATTTGGAAAAATTTGCAAATTTCAAAGTTTCAGTTTCTCTACTTCTGTAATACATAGTAATACCCCCAAAAATTGTGATGACTTTACATTCCCCATATGTCTACTTCATGTTTGAATTATTTTGGGAATGATATTTTATTTTTTGGGGATGTTATAAGGCTTAGAAGTTTAGAAGCAAATCTTGAAATTTTTCAGAAATTTACAAAAACTCTATTTTTAGGGACCAGTTCAGGTCTCAAGTCACTTTGCGAGGCTTACATAATAGAAACCACCCAAAAATGACCCCATCTAAGAAACTACACCCCTCAAGGTATTCAAAACTGATTTTGCATACGTTGTTAACCCTTTAGGTGTTGCACAAGAGTTATTGGCAAATGGGGAGGAAATTTGAGAATTTCATTTTTTTGTCTAATTTTTCATTTTAACCCATTTTTTCCACTAACAAAGCAAGGGTTAACAGCCAAACAAGACTGTATCTTTATTGCCCTGACTCTGCCGTTTACAGAAACACCCAATATATGGGCGGTAAACTACTGTACAGCCACACAGCGGGGCGTAGAGTGAAAGGTGCGCCGTTTGGTTTTTGGAAGGCTGATTTTTTGGACTGGTTTATTTACACCATGTCCCATTTGAAGCCCCCTGATGCACCCCTAGAGGAGAAACTCCCTAAAAGTGACCCCATCTAAGAAACTACACCCCTCAAGGTATTCAAAACTGATTTTACATACGTCGTTAACCCTTTAGGTGTTGCACAAGAGTTATTGGCAAATGGCGATGAAATTTGAGAATTTCATTTCTTTGCCTAATTTTCAATTTTAACCCATTTTTTCCACTAACAAAGCAAGGGTTAACAGCCAAACAAGACTGTATCTTTATTGCCCTGACTCTGCCGTTTACAGAAACACCCCATATGTGGCCATAAACTACTGTACGGCCACACAGCGGGGCGTAGAGTGAAAGGTGCGCCGTTTGGTTTTTGGAGGGCTGATTTTGCTGGACTGTTTTTTTGACACCATGTCCCATTTGAAGCCCCCCTGATGCACCCCTAGAGTAGAAACTCCAAAAAAGTGACCCCATCTAAGAAACTACACCCCTCAAGGTATTCAAAACTGATTTTACAAACTTTGTTAACCCTTTAGGTGTTGCACAAGATTTAATGGAAAATAGAGAAACAATTTCAAAATTTCACTTTTTTGGCAGATTTTCCATCTTAATATTTTTTTTCCAGTTACAAAGCAAAGGTTAACAGCCAAACAAAACTCATTATTTATGGCCCTGATTCTGTAGTTTACAGAAACACCCCATATAAGGTCGTAAACCGCTGTACGGGCACACGGCAGGGCGCAGAAGGAAAGGAATGCCATACGGTTTTTGGAAGGCAGGTTTTGCTGGACTGTTTTTTTTTTACACCATGTCCCATTTGAAGCCCCCCTGATGCACCCCTAGAGTAGAAACTCCAAAAAAGTGACCCCATTTTAGAAACTACGGGATAGGTTGGCAGTTTTGTTGGTACTAGTTTAGGGTACATATGATTTTTGGTTGCTCTATATTACACTTTTTGAGCGGCAAGGTAACAAGAAATAGCTTTTTTTGGCACCGTTTTTTTTTTTTGTTATTTACAACATTCATCTGACAGGTTAGATCATGTGGTAATTTTATAGAGCAGGTTGTCACGGATGCGGCGATACCTAATATGTATACAATTTTTTTTATTTATGTAAGTTTTACACAATGATTTCATTTTTAAAACAAAAAAAATGTTTTAGTGTCCCCATAGTCTAAGAGCCATAGTTTTTTCAGTTTTTGGGCGATTATCTTAAGTAGGGTCTCATTTTTTGCGGGATGAGATGACGGTTTGATTGGCATCTATTTTGGGGTGCATAGGACTTTTTGATTGCTTGCTATTACACTTTTTATGACGTAAGATGACAAAAAATTGCTTTTTTTACACCGTTTTTATTTTTATTTTTTTATGGTGGTCACCTGAGGGGGTTAGATCATGTGATATTTTTATAGAGCCAGTCGATACGGACGCGGCGATACCTAATATGTATACTTTTTTTTTTATTTATGTAAGTTTTACACAATGATTTCATTTTTGAAACAAAAAAAAAATCATGTTTTAGTGTTTCCATAGTCTGAGAACCATAGTTTTTTCAGTTTTTGGGCGATTATCTTGGGTAGGGTATGATTTTTGCGGGATGAGATGACGGTTTGATTGTTACAATTTTGGCGTACATGCGACTTTTTTGATCACTTTTATTACCTTTTTTGGGAAGTAAGGTGGGCAAAATTTCAATTTCATCATAGTTTTTTATTTTTTATTTTTATGGCGTTCACCGTTCGGGTAAAGTAACATGACCGTTTTATAGATCAGGTCGTTACGGACGCGGCGATACCAAACATGTGTAGGGAATTTTATTTTTTTCATTTTTAATCAGTGATAAATGTGTTTTTTGATTTTTACTTTATTTTCACTTTTATTCACTTTTTTTTGACCCAGACCCACTTGGTTCTTGAAGATCCAGTGGGTCTGATGTCTGTATAATACAGTACAGTACAATATATATTGTACTGTACTGTATTTTACATTTTTTCTGAACAGATCTATGCCCTTTAGCACAGATCTGTTCAGCACCATGGACAGCAGGACGATTGAGACGGCGTCCTGTTGCCATGGGAACCTTCCCCGTCTGCTCAGTACTGGTCAGAACTGCGCAGACGGGGAAGGATAAGGAGGGGTCTGTCGGGGGGCTCTCTCCCTCTCCATCGGGGGGCTGCAAAGGCACAGCAGCCCCCCGATGGGAGAGGGAGGGAGCTCCCTGAGCTGTTAACCTTTTCCATACAGCGGTCCGTACGGACCGCTGTATGGAAAGGGTTAAACGGCTGACATCGCATCGCAGATGTCAGCCGTTTATACCAGGGTGCCAGCAATGTGCTGGCACCCTGGTATACCCACTAGATGCCAACGATTATTCAAGGGGAGGCGGGCGGGGGATCACGATCCCGCCTGCCGCACCGCCCGCCTCCCGCACCTCCCACCGGGCTAAATTCACACAGGGGTGCAGGGGGGGGGGGAAGATATATTTTAGGAATACTAAAGTTTCTGATTCCCGCGGTCAGGGACCGCAGGGATCACAAACTGCAGAAATCGCAGCAAACCGCAGGTCTGAATTGACCTGCGGTTTGCCGCGATCGCCGACATGGGGGGGTAACGGGACCCCCCCGCGCATTTAGCCTAGGTGCCTGCTCAATGATTTGAGCAGGCACCGGGTTCCGATCACTGCCAGCCGCACGGCAGTGATCGAAAATACACATGGCGTACATGTACGCCCTGTGTCCTTAAGTACCAGGGCACAAGGGCGTACCTGTACGCCCTATGTCCTTAAGAGGTTAAGGATGCATTTTCCATTGCACACCGAGGACAACATGAGTCAGGCCGAAGGCCTATTTCTATTTTGTACACCCTGTGTAGTAAGTATAATTGTGACAGATGCTGTGCTTCATTGAGAGTCAAAGAGGGCGTTAGGTACAGCATATCCTTCTATTGTTCCTGAGTAATATGTCCTACTTCAGCCTCCCATTTATCTTTAACCGGAAGGGTCTCTGAAGGAGAAAAGATGCCATTAATATGTCTGTATAATAAGGAGATCAACCCCTTCGTATTGCCCTTGCTTAATAGCTGTTGCATAATCGCTGGAGTAGCTAAAACCTTTGCACTTCCCGCAAAATGCGCCTGATATGCGTGCCTCAATTGTAAAAATTGATAGAACGCTGAATGCGGGAGCGCAAACTCACTTTGTAGCTGTGCAAAGGATTAGTCGCCTTCTTAAGGCCTTTCACAGGGCACACCCGGATAAGGTCGGTCCTGGGTGCCCGGAGGTCACCCGTAGAAGGGGGAGTACTGTCACTGCCTGCCCTGTGCGAGGTCTGAGAAGATAAGATAGACTTGTAGCACGTGAGTCTATCTGACAGGTATTTCTGTTGTTGTGGGCAGGATCTCACCTCTCCTCATTTGTTGTTTCGTGGCTCTATTTATGCCCGCCTCTCACTGCAGACCTTGTGGTTGTTATTTCCTTCTGGAGTTCTAAGCTGGTTGTTAGAGGTTCTCCTGCTTCTTACTCATCTCAAGCTAAGTCCTCCTGTTTCTACTTTGTGTGTGTGTTGTGTCTAGGTCTCAGGGAGACACTGGTCCCTTCGAGGTGGAAGGTCCCGTCAGTCTCATCCCTGTTGTACTTTGTTTATTTGGAGTTCTTCCTTTCCCCACTTACCGTGACAGGGTGCAGGCTCAAAACGTGCCAGACCTTCACCAAGCACAGCTGCTCCGATCATTTTTTCTCCACAACGCTGGCACACAAGGCCACAGCCATGTGCAAGATCTGCAGGATTAAAATAAGTCATGTGCGTTCTAACCCAAACACAGGTACCAGGGTCTCATATACCAGGGAAAATAGAGAACATTTGATTCGTGTAGAATCGATTCGGCCACAAATTTTATTTTGGGAAAAATTCAATGAATTGGACACAAAACAAATTTCAAGATGTTTGCTCATCTCTAATAAGTTCTTTAGAGTCCAGCTAACAATAGCATCACCTGCATCTACCTTTGAAGTGTTAGGTCTGCACAAGGTAGGGTATTTGTAAAAACTAGAGGTGGGACGACGAATCCCTCGAATCTTGCTGCCATATCTCTATATATATGACAGCTGCCCCAGCACACTCATCTAGCAGAGCTGGGTGTGCTGGGGTAGCTGTTATGTGTATAGATGTAGCAGAGCTGGGTGTGCTGGGGCAGCTGTTATGTGTATAGATGTAGCAGAGCTGGGTGTGCTGGGGCAGCTATCATATATAGAGATATAGCAGAGCTGAGTGTGCTGGGGCAGCTGTCATGTGTATAGATGTAGTAGAGCTGAGTGTGCTGTGGCAGCTGTCATGTGTATAGATGTAGCAGAGCTGAGTGTTTTGGGGCAGCTGTCATGTGTATGGATGTACACTGGCTATCAAAGCTATAAACGAGTCTACAGTAGAAGTCTCATATTTTTTCAGTCAGTGGCTATGCAGCTCTTATAGCTGTGTGGTTAAGTGCCTTGCCTCTAAATGCAGAACGTTGTGGGTTCAAGTCCCAGCAGAAACTTTTCTGAAATATAGCCTAAATTTGAATACACAAGCACTGACTCCATATATGGACATACAGCGCGGGACACAGGAAGAGGCTGCATCGCATCGCTGACATGGAGGTAAGTATAAGTGTTTTTTGTTTTTTTAAAATACCGGACTGTTACTGGCACATGGGGGGAGGGTTTGGCACTTGATACTGGCACATGGGGAGGGGATTTGGCACTTGATACTGGGACACAGGAAGAGGCTGCATCGCATCGCTGACATGGAGGTAAGTATAAGTGTTTTTTTTTTTTTTTTTAAATACCGGACTGTTACTGGCACATGGGGGGGGGGGGGGGGTTGGCACTTGATACTTGCACATGGGGGGGAAGGATGAGAAGGAGAGAGGCACTTGATACTGGCACATTGGGAGGGGGGAGATGGCACTATGATACTGGCACATTGGGGGGGAATGTCACTATGATACTGGCACATTGGGGGGAGATGGCACTATGATACTGGCACATTGGGGGGGAGATGGCACTATGATACTGGCACATTGGGGGGAGATGGCACTATGATACTGGGACATGGGGGGTTTGGCACTATGATACTGGCACATGGGGGGGGGAAGGAGAGAGGCAATTGATACTGGCACATTGGGAGGGGGGGATATGGCACTATGATACTGGTACATTGGGGGGGAGATGGCACTATGATACTGGTACATTGGGGAGGGGAAGGAGAGAGACACTTGATACTGACACATGGGGGGTGGGGGTTGGCACCTGATACTTGCACATAGGGGGAAGGAGAGAGGCACTTGATGCTGGCACATTGGGGGGAGATGGCACTATGATACTGGTACATTGGGGGAGATGGCACTATGGTACTGGCACATGGGGGGAAGGAGAGAGGCACTTGATACTGGCACAGGAGGGGGGGTTGGCACCTGATAGTTGCACATGGGGGGGAGGATGGGAAGGAGAGAGGCACTTGATACTGGCACATTGGGAGGGGGGGAGATGGCACTATGATACTGGCACATTGGGGGGGAGATGGCACTATGATATTGGCACATAGGGGGGTTTGGCACTATGATACTGGCACATGGGGGGCGGTGGGAAGGAGAGAGGCACTTGATACTGGCACATTGGGAGGGGGGAGATGGCACTATGATACTGGTACATTAGGGGGGAGATGGCACTATGATACTGGCACACGGGGGGAAGGAGAGAAGCACTTGATACTGGCACATGGGGGGGTTTGGCACTATGATACTGGCACATGGGGGGGTGAGAAGGAGAGAGGCACTTGATACTGGCACATTGGGGGGGGGGGGGGTGGCACTATGATACTGGCACATGGCGAGGTGGGTGGGAAGGTGAGAGGCACTTGATACTGGCACATTGGGGGGGAGATGGCACTATGATACTGGCACATAGGGGGGGGGAAGGAGAGAGGCACTTGATACTGGCACTTTGGGGGGGGGGGGCGAGATGGCATTATGATACTGGGACATAGGGGGCGAGGAAAGAGGCACTTGATACTGGCACATGGGGGGGCATCTATGGGGACACTTACTGGCACATTATTGGGGGGCATTATGGGGGTCCCTTTTTACTGGCACATTATTGGGGGGCACTATGGGGGCATCTCCTGAGGCCACAAAGAAGGGGTATTTTATATGGGGGGGCTCTGTGTGGTACTAGTATTGTCAGGGGGTATATCTGTTTCTGCAGTATTGTATTTGGGAGCACAGCGTCACAGTATTGTGGTAGGATGATTTGTCCAAAAGATGCGAGAATGATGGAAAAGTAGTAAACTAAGATTTTTTTTTTTCAAACTGCAGAGACGAAAAATGGCTGAAAACTGGAGGTCTGATCTGAAGGTCTGAAAGGAGAAAATGAGGAAAGAGAACATCTACGTCAAAGAGACGTCACTGGATGTAAGAGGTATGTGTGCTGTATTTCCCTGTATTTCCAATTTTTTTCGAATCCAAATCCAAATACTTTGTTCAAAAAGTAAGGAATCTTTATTTTTTCATATTAAAAGAATATTGAGTTTGGATCACTTTGTTTCTTACACCGCTTACACAATTCTTATGTACAGGATTCGTAGGATTTGAGATTCGAAAGATTCGAGAGATTCGAGAACCTTTTTGGATTCGGATTCTAAAAAAATTGGATTCGTCCCACCTATAGTAAAAACCTACCCAAAGGGCACAACCCCTTTAAAGGGTTAGTACAATTATCACCTATAAAAAGACATGTCCTAACGAATTCCACAAAGTCTGGGATCCATGGTGGCGTCTAAAGAATGAAAAAAAGAGAGGCCTAAACACAAGGACATACATTATAAAGAAAATCTTTATTAGTGATTGGTAACAGCAAGTTATGAGAACAGAGAAGAGACATTTCCTCATCTGCTCCTCGGGTTTGTTACAAGGGTTTATAAAAAAAAACTGATTTTTAGGGGCTGTCCATAGCTGACAACAGTCACCAACCCAAACCAATACAATTAATGAAATGTACTATCAATGCTGCTATATAAAGTCCCACCACTGGTTGAACCTGTATTTTGGTACATTACACAATATTCCAATGTCTGATTGTATTATATTCTGTCAGTAATGGTACTGCTCCTCCAAAGAAGACTTTGAGGGGGCCTACTCTTCTGTTTCTTCTTGCTGAATATTTTTGGTGAGAGATTTTATTGTTGATCACCAGTACAGGAGACCAAATGTGTTTAGAGACCTCTCTGAGCATTGCTCCAAGCCCTAAGCCACCTCTGGTAGCCGAAAGCACGGTGCTGTTTTAATTTCTGGCAGTGCTATTTTATTCTGATACAGCACTGTCAAAAGGTGTATCCATTGGAATAAAGCCAGTTAGTGACCGCTGTAAAATACAGGTGTGGAAGGTCACTAATGGGCTAAACATGGGCTTCTCTACTGTGTGTTTTTTGTTGATGTTTAACAAGATGTGTTTTCTGGTGAAAACATTTCCCACATTCTGAACATGAATATGGCTTTTCCCCTGTGTGAATTCTCTGATGTGTAACAAGAGCCGATTTCTGCTGAAAACATTTCCCACATTCTGAACATGAGAATGGTTTCTCCCCTGTGTGAATTCTCTGATGTGTAATAAGAGATGATTTCTGCTGAAAACATTTCCCACATTCTGAACATGAGAATGGCTTCTCCCCTGTGTGAATTCTCTGATGTCTAACAAGATAGTTTTTTACAGCAAAACGTTTGCCACACACTAAACATAAAAATGGCCTCTCCCCTGTGTGACTTCTCCGATGTTTAGCAAGATCTGATTTATGACTAAAGCATTTTTCACATTCTGAACATGAAAATGGTCTCTCCCCTGTGTGAATTCTCAGATGTGTAACAAGGGCTGATTTATCGTTTAAACATTTTCCACATTCTGAACATAAAAATGGTTTCTCTCCTGTGTGAATTCTTTGATGTCTAACAAGATATTTTTTTACAGCAAAACATTCCCCACATTCTGAACATGAATATGGCTTTTCTCCTGTGTGAATTCTCCGATGTCTGACAAGAACTTTTTTTATAGCGAAACATTTCCCACATTCTGAACATGAATATGGCTTCTCCCCTGTATGAGTTCTTTGATGTGTTACAAGATATTTTTTTAAAGCAAAAGATTTGCCACATTCTGGACAAGAAAATGGCTTCTCCCCTGTGTGAGTTCTCTGATGTCTAATAAGTTCTGATTCATAGCTATAATATCTCCCACACTCTGAACATGCAAATGGCTTCTTCCCTGTATGAGTTCTTTGATGTGTAACCAGATTTTGTTTTCCAGCAAAACATTTTCCACAGTATGAACATGAATATGGCTTCTCCCCTGTGTGAATTCTCTTATGCTTAATAAGATCTGATTTATGGTTAAAAGATTTTTCACATTCTAAACATGAAAATGGTTTCTCCCCTGTATGAATTCTCTCATGTTTAACAAGATCTGATTTATGGTTAAAACATTTCCCGCATTCTAAACATGAATATGGCTTCTCCCCTGTGTGGATTCTCTCATGTTCAACAAGATTAGATTTACGATTAAAACGTTTCCCACATTCTGAACATGAATATGGTTTCTCCCCTGTGTGAATTATCTGATGTGTAACAAGTTCCGATTCATAGCTATAACATCTTCCACATTCTAAACATGAAAATGGCTCCACACTTATGTGAGCTGTTTGACATTTAACATCTTTTCTGTAACTTTTATTTTGTGTTATAGTCTGTGACAAATCAGAAAATTGGACCTGTTTAAAAGGATCAAATGATACATTTTTCCTGTAAATGGATAAGGATACATCTTGGATATTGGCATGCTCTTCATACATATCTTGTGTGACACCATAATAATCTTCTTTAAAATCAGAATATACCAGATGTTCCTCTGGGTTCCAGGTACAGTCATCTGCCAAGAATAAAATATATATTATTATTAAATAATATATAAAAAATATATTGCAATTTTTTTTTATATTTCCATATACAATGAACTCCATACTAATTACAAAGCATGGCGCAAAATTCAAGTATCAATTGACTAAAATGGTGGTGGAAAAAACAGGTCACAATCGAATAGACTCAGGGGAGTAAGAAGAAAATGCTGGGCCCCATAGCAAATTTTTGAATGTCCCCCCCCCCACCCCAAGATTTGGAGCGTACTACCGTATCTCTCCTTAATCAGTGTGAGGAGACTTATAGGCCATATATGCTCCTCTGGAATTCTGGGAATAAAGGGATGCAATCACCCGGAAACAGTTGTCTACAGATGAGGTGCTGGCTTATTTAATATCCGAGTCATGTCTCAAGGCCTAGAATAGTATAGTCTGACTAGTAAAATAGCGTACTGTCAGTTTTTCACCTAGGGAGAAAAAATTTATAATATCAGTGAACTGGGGACTACTTACAAAAGTAAAACTTAACTTTTAATATGATAATTAAGATACTACATCAAGACAAAAATGAGTGCATAAAATACTGATGGGTCAAGATAATAGCTTAGGTAGGACTTGCAGTGTTTGGGTAAGGTCAGAAACATCTATAGGCTCTATGGCAGTCTGCTATAAGTAACAGCACTTGTGGCTAATAGCATAGATAAGCTTTCCCTCATGCATCCTAGTCTTTTCATGGGGATACCCTTAATGGCTGTAGTCGGAGCAACCACCCTGATAAAAGCGACCCCCAACCTACTGGAACCTCGGACCTAAACTGCTTAGACCCTTACTAACCAATATACCCTATGTAGATAAAAGATATATTAAAAAAATAAAGAAAAAATAAATATTAAATAAAGAATACAATTATCTCTACAACAAACACCCCAAAATTCCTGTAATTATTTTCATATAAAAAATACACAAAAATCCTCTGAACCCACCACCCAGGCGATAATCTCCAGGATCAGTTTGATCCACACTAAAAGAATACATGGATATATTTCTATAAAAACATGTAAAAAAGATGCTCTCGTGTTTAAAATATTCAAAAGATTTAATCATCAAACTAAGGCCTCTTTCACACTACCTATTTCAGTGTTTTGGTGTCCGTTTTTCACGGATCCGTTGTTCCGTTTTTTTGTTTCCGTTGTGTTTCCATTTCCGTTCCATTTTTCCGTATGGCATATACAGTATACAGTAATTACATAGAAAAAATTGGGCTGGGCATAACATTTTCAATAGATGGTTCTGCAAAAACGGAATGGATACAGAAGCATTTCCGTATGTGTTCCGTTTTTTTTGCGGACCCATTGACTTGAAGAGAGCCACGCAACGTGATTTGCGGGCAATAATAGGACATGTTCTATCTTTCAACGGAACGGAAATACGGAAACGGAATGCATACGGAGTACATTCCGTTTTTTTGGCGGAACCATTGAAATGAATGGTTTCGTATACGGAACGCAAAATACGGCCCGCAAAACGAAAAAAAAAAAAAACGGTAGTGTGAAAGAGGCCTAAAGGACACAGAAAACACAACAGACTTGATGCTCTGTACGGCAGATCATCCAATATTAGCAAACCGCTAATAGCTAAATATGTGGGACACTATGCAAAGGCTCACCAAAAATTTGAAAACACACATATAATATAACATGATAGTTTATTAATAGAAAAATAATACAATACATATCAAATATCATAATTAATAAAATAGCAGCAATGTATGAAATGCTACGACAGGAAAGCTCCCCCTCAGGTACACAGGACTATATCTTTAAATCTTCAAAGGATGTGCAATATCCATATATAGAGTTTGACAACAAATGTCAGTAACTAACTTCAGGTTGTAAGTAAACATCCAAATTCTACAGATGATATTGCACAGCTCAATAACAATAATGCCAATAGGTAATTGCTTGCAAAGAGGTCCCTACAGGGAATAACCCTGAGTAGACCATAGTAAATAAAGCTAACAGAGTGAGACAATACAAGAGTTATAAACGATTGTACAATGTAGTAAAGAAGACAAATACAGACCAGGAGCCTGGAGGGAACATCAACCCCGACACGCGTTTTGCCTAGCTTCCTCTTAGGGGTACAGATAGGCGCGATCTGTCACAAAGACCGGGATCGCCGAACAGTGTGTTGTCTTCCTGGCGCTCGAGTTCGACACATCGTGGATCGGGTTGATAGATTACTAGGAGGGGCTGGAGAAGATCCAGCAGTCATGGTCCATATCAGAACCAATGACAAAGTTAGAGGTAGGTGGGGCGTCCTTCAAAATGATTTTAGGGATCCAGGTCACAAGCTTAGGGCAAGGACCTCAAACGCAGTGTTTTCCGACATACTACTTGTACCACGAGCCACACAAGAAAGGCAGCGGGAGATAAGGGAGGTTAACAAGTGGCTCAAGAACTGGTGTAGGAAGGAGGGGTTTTGGGTTCCTGGAGAACTGGGCCGACTTCTCTCTTGGCTACATTATCTATCGTAGGCATGGGCTGCATCTCAATGGGGTAGGGGCAGCTGTGTTGGGGGAGAATATGGATAGAAGGTTGGATGGAGGGACTATAACAGTTCAGGAGGAAAAGTGTAGGGTAAAAAATATACATAAACCTCTTAATTGTATGTATACTAAAACTGACTAATAAAACTGGGGAACTGGAATTAGTGATGTGTGAGGAGCACTATGACATAGTGGGAATAACTGAGACATGGCTGGATGATAGCTATGACTGGGCGGTTAACGTACAGGGCTACAGTCTGTTTAGAAAGAATTGTCAAAACCGGAGAGGGGGAGGGGTCTGCCTGTATGTAAATGTCCTGTCTAAAGCCCACAGTCCGAGAAGATATAAGTGAGGAACATGAACATGTGGAGTCACTGTCGGTACAAATACATGGAGGCAAAAACAATAATAAATTACTAATAGGAGTTTATTATAAACCACCTAATATACCAGAGTTCACAGAAAATCTACTACTAAACGAGATAGACGAGGCGGCAAATCATAATGAGGTTGTTATTATGGGTGACTTCAACTACCCAGATATAGACTGGAAAACTGAAACCTGTACATCTCATAAAGGAAACAGGGTCTTGGCAATAACCAAAGACAATTACCTTTCCCAACTGGTTCAGGACCTGACTAGAGGGACGGCCACGCTAGACTTAGTATTAACCAGTACACCTGACAGAACAACAGATGTGCAGGTCGGAGGACACCTGGGAAATAGTGACCATAAAGTAATAACCTTCCAATTATCATTTAAAAGAGTGTTTCTTCAGGGAGGAACAAAAATACCAAACTTCGAAAAAGCTAAATTTAGCCAACAAAGACAGGCCATAGGCCTAACTAACTGGGACAAAGTCCTCAAAAATCAAAATACAGCCACAAAATGGGATATTTTTAAAAGCATCCTAAAATCTAATTGTGAGAGGTACATACCGTATGGGAATAAAAGGTTAAGGAACAAAAAGAAACCAATGTGGATAAATAGAACTGTAAAGAAAGCAATAAATGACAAAAAGAAAGCATTTAAATCACTAAAACAGGAGGATAGTGAAGAAGCACTGAAAAACTATAAGGAAAAAGAAAGAATATGTAAAAAACAAAAAAAAAGCAGCCAAACTAGAGATCGAGAGATTATTTGCCAAAGAGAGCAAAACTAACCCTAAAATGTTCTTCAATTATATAAATGGTAAAAAGTATAAATCTAAAGGTGTCGGCCCTTTACAGAGTGATGAGGGGGCGGGGGGGAGTTGCAGAGAGCACTGAGGAGAAAGCAAAGCTATTAAATATTTTTTTGTCCACTTTATTCACTGAGAAAAATAAACTGTCAGATGAAATGCAGAATGTAAAAGTAAATTCCCCATTAAAAGTGCCCTGTCTGACCCAGGAAGAAGTACAGCGGCGTCTTAAAAAAATTTAAATAGACAAATCACCAGGACCAGATGGCATACACCCCCGTATCCTAAGAGAATTAAGTAATGTCATAGCCAGACCCTTACATCTGATATTTAAGGACTGTATACTGACAGGGAGTGTTCCACAGGATTGGCGCATAGCAAATGTGGTGCCAATATTCAGAAATGGTCCAAAAACAGAGCCCAGAAACTATAGGCTGGTAAGTTGAACATCCGTCGTGGGTAAACTGTTTGAAGGTTTTATAAGAGATGCTATCTTGGAGCACCTCAATGAAAATAAGCAAATAACGCCATATCAGCATGGCTTCATGAGGGATCGGTCATGTCAAACTAATTTAATCAGTTTCTATGGGGAGGTAAGTTCTAGACTTGACAGCGGCGAATCAATGGATGTTGTATATCTGGACTTCTCCAAAGCATTTGACACTGTACCGCATAAAAGGTTAGTATATAAAATGAGAATGCTCGGACTGGGAGAAAATGTATGTGGGTAAGTAACTGACTCAATGATAGAAAACAGAGGGTGGTTATTAATGGTACACACTCAGATTGGGTCACTGTGTATAGTGGGGTACCACAGTGTTCAGTACTGGGCCCTATCCTCTTCAATACAGGGAGTGCAGAATTATTAGGGAAGTTGTATTTTTGAGGATTAATTTTATTATTGAACAACAACCATGTTCTCAATGAACCCAAAAAACTCATTAATATCAAAGCTGAATATTTTTGGAAGTAGTTTTTAGTTTGTTTTTAGTTTTAGCTATTTTAGGGGGATATCTGTGTGTGCAGGTGACTATTACTGTGCATAATTATTAGGCAACTTAACAAAAAACAAATATATACCTATTTCAATTATTTATTTTTACCAGTGAAACCAATATAACATCTCAACATTCACAAATATACATTTCTGACATTCAAAAACAAAACAAAAACAAATCAGTGACCAATATAGCCACCTTTCTTTGCAAGGACACTCAAAAGCCTGCCATCCATGGATTCTGTCAGTGTTTTGATCTGTTCACCATCAACATTGCGTGCAGCAGCAACCACAGCCTCCCAGACACTGTTCAGAGAGGTGTACTGTTTTCCCTCCTTGTAAATCTCACATTTGATGATGGACCACAGGTTCTCAATGGGGTTCAGATCAGGTGAACAAGGAGGCCATGTCATTAGATTTTCTTCTTTTATACCCTTTCTTGCCAGCCACGCTGTGGAGTACTTGGACGCGTGTGATGGAGCATTGTCCTGCATGAAAATCATGTTTTTCTTGAAGGATGCAGACTTCTTCCTGTACCACTGCTTGAAGAAGGTGTCTTCCAGAAACTGGCAGTAGGACTGGGAGTTGAGCTTGACTCCATCCTCAACCAGAAAAGGCCCCACAAGCTCATCTTTGATGATACCAGCCCAAACCAGTACTCCACCTCCACCTTGCTGGCGTCTGAGTCGGACTGGAGCTCTCTGCCCTTTACCAATCCAGCCACGGGCCCATCCATCTGGCCCATCAAGACTCACTCTCATTTCATTAGTCCATAAAACCTTAGAAAAATCAGTCTTGAGATATTTCTTGGCCCAGTCTTGACGTTTCAGCTTGTGTGTCTTGTTCAGTGGTGGTCGTCGTTCAGCCTTTCTTACCTTGGCCATGTCTCTGAGTATTGCACACCTTGTGCTTTTGGGTACTCCAGTGATGTTGCAGCTCTGAAATATGGCCAAACTGGTGGCAAGTGGCATCTTGGCAGCTGCACGCTTGACTTTTCTCAGTTCATGGGCAGTTATTTTCACGCGCTTTTTCCACACGCTTCTTGCGACCCTGTTGATTATTTTGAATGAAACGCTTGATTGTTCGATGATCACGCTTCAGAAGCTTTGCAATTTTATGAGTGCTGCATCCCTCTGCAAGATATCTCACTATTTTTGACTTTTCTGAGCCTGTCAAGTCCTTCTTTTGACCCATTTTCCCAAAGGAAAGGAAGTTGCCTAATAATTATGCACACCTAATATAGGGTGTTGATGTCATTAGACCACACCCCTTCTCATTACAGAGATGCACATCACCTAATATGCTTAATTGGTAGTAGGCTTTCGAGCCTATACAGCTTGGAGTAAGACAACATGCATAAAGAGGATGATGTGGTCAAAATACTCATTTGCCTAATAATTCTGCACGCAGTGTATATTTATTCATGATCTTGTAGAAGGCTTGCACAGTAAAAAAATTTTTTTTGCAGATGACACTAAACTGTGTAAAGTAATTAACACTGAAGAGGATAGTATACGGCTACAGAGGGATCTGGATGGAGTGGAGGCTTGGGCAGAGAAGTGGCAGATGAGGTTTAACACTGACAAATGTAAGGTTATGCACATAGGAAGGAATAATGCAAGTCACCCGTACATACTAAATTGTAAAACACTGGGTAACACTGATATGGAAAAGGACCTAGGAATTTTAGCGAACAGCAAACTAAGCTGTAGAAACCAGTGTCAGGCAACTGGTGCCAAGGCCAATAAGATAATGGGTTGCATCAAAAGGGGCACAGATGCCCGTGATGAGAACATAGTCCTACCACTTTACAAATCACTGGTCAGACCACACATGGAGGACTGTGTACAGTTCTGGGCTCCTGTGAACAAGACAGACATAGCAAAGCTGGAGAGGGTTCAGAGGAGGGAAACTAAAGTAATAACTGGAACGGGGGAACTACAGTACCCTGAAAGATTATCAACATTAGGGTTATTCAGTTTAGAAAAAAGACGACTGAGGGGAGATCTAATAACTATGTATAAATATATCAGGGGTCAATACAGAGATCACTCCCATCATCTATTTATCCCCAGAACTGTGACGAGGGGACATCCTCTGCGTCTGGAGGAAAGAAGGTTTGTACACAAACATAGAAGAGGATTCTTTACGGTAAGAGCAGTGAGACTATGGAACTCTCTGCCTGAGGAGGTGGTGATGGTGAGTTCACTAAAAGAGTTTAAGAGGGGCCTGGATCTATTTCTGGAGTGCAATATTACAGGCTATAGCTACTAGAGAGGGGTCGTTGATCCAGGGAGTTATTTTGATTGCCTGATTGGAGTCCTGAACAACATTTTTCCCCCTAAAGTGGGGGAAATTGGCTTCTACCTCGCAGTTTTTTTTTTTGCCTTAGTCTGGATCAACTTGCAGGATAACAGGCCGAACTGGATGGACAAATGTATTTTTTCAGCCTTATAGACTATGTTACCATGTTGGTGTTCCCTCCAGGCTCCTGGTCTGTATTTTGTCTTTTTTACTACATTGTACAATCGTTTATAACTCTTGTATTGTCTCACTCTGTTAGCCTTATTTACTATGGTCTACTCAGGGTTATTCCCTGTAGGGACCTCTTTGCAAGCAATTACCTATTGGCATTATTGTTATTGAGCTGTGCAATATCATCTGTAGAATTTGGATGTTTACTTACAACCTGAAGTTAGTTACTGACATTTGTTGCCAAACTCTATATATGGATATTGCACATCCTTTGAAGATTTAAATATATGGTCCTGTGTACCTGAGGGGGAGCTTTCCCATCGTAGCATTTCATACATTGCTGCTATTTTATTAATTATATTTGAGATGTATGGTATGAATTTCTATTAATAAACTATCATTTTATATTATATGTGTGTTTTCAAATTTGTGGCGAGTCTGTACGGCAGATGTGACATCGTTCTGTACTGCAATACTCACACGAAAGGTCTGGCGGTAATTAGACAACATCTCTAATCTGATGCAGAAATAGAAGAAGATCAAAAAGGATTTCTCAAACAAGCCACGTTCATGCTGAACCACAATTTCTTCTGGTGGGATGAACAGTTTTTTCTACAAAAAAGGGACGTGGCGAAATTCTTTGGAAAATGAATACGTATATGCAGTACCACCATCGAACTTAACATTGATGACTGATCCTATGGAGGGGCTCTATGGACAGTTTAATGTCCTTCCTAGAGGAAACTAACACAAATGATTGGGGGATTAAACTTGTTTGGGGAGCAGATAGCAATAAAGTCGACTTTTCAGATCTAACTATCTTCAAAGGAAATGGAAAATTATTATTATGACAAAAACGTTTCTGCTGATCTATGACGGATCTAGCAAAAACGCAGATGTGAAAGTAGCCTAAAGAAAATACATCACTGAAGGAACATAAAATATTCGAGGGATGCTGGATGGATGAGAAAAACACTCAAGAAGAACTGCCATGTTTTAAAGTCAGACCCGATTTTATCAAATTTTTACCTCAACAGCCCAAAGTGATATTTAAGCGTGTCGCCACCCACATTAATAACTCGCTTCGGAGAACATCTGAGCGATATTAAAAAGGGTTTAAAAACTCACAATGTTTCAGCACATTTTGCAGAAAAACATAAAAATTCAAATGGTGTAAAAGTATGGGGAACAGCGCAATGTGAATTGTAGCGGAATTAACCTCCAATGGTTTAAATGTACAGGGAGTGCAGAATTATTAGGCAAGTTGTATTTTTAAAGGATTCATTTTATTATTGAACAACAACCATGTTCTCAATGAACCCAAAAAACTCATTAATATCAAAGCTGAATATTTTTGGACGTAGTTTTTAGTTTGTTTTTAGTTTTAGCTATTTTAGGGGGATATCTGTGTGTGCAGGTGACTATTACTGTACATAATTATTAGGCAACTTAACAAAAAACAAATAAATACCCATTTCAATTATTTATTTTTACCAGTGAAACCAATATAACATCTCAACATTCACAAATATACATTTCTGACATTCAAAAACAAAACAAAAACACATCAGTGACCAATATAGCCACCTTTCTTTGCAAGGACACTCAAAAGCCTGCCATCCATGGATTCTGTCAGTGTTTTGATCTGTTCACCATCAACATTGCGTGCAGCAGCAACCACAGCCTCCCAGACACTGTTCAGAGAGGTGTATTGTACTGTTTTCCCTCCTTGTAAATCTCACATTTGATGATGGACCACAGGTTCTCAATGGGGTTCAGATCAGGTGAACAAGGAGGCCATGTCATTAGATTTTCTTCTTTTATACCCTTTCTTGCCAGCCACGCTGTGGAGTACTTGGACGCGTGTGATGGAGCATTGTCCTGCATGAAAATCATGTTTTTCTTGAAGGATGCAGACTTCTTCCTGTACCACTGCTTGAAGAAGGTGTCTTCCAGAAACTGGCAGTAGGACTGGGAGTTGAGCTTGACTCCATCCTTAACCCGAAAAGGCCCCACAAGCTCATCTTTGATGATACCAGCCCAAACCAGTACTCCACCTCCACCTTGCTGGCGTCTGAGTCGGACTGGAGCTCTCTGCCCTTTACCAATCCAGCCACGGGCCCATCCATCTGGCCCATCAAGACTCACTCTCATTTCATCAGTCCATAAAACCTTAGAAAAATCAGTCTAGAGATATTTCTTGGCCCAGTCTTGACGTTTCAGCTTGTGTGTCTTGTTCAGTGGTGGTCGTCTTTCAGCCTTTCTTACCTTGGCCATGTCTCTGAGTATTGCACACCTTGTGCTTTTGGGCACTCCAGTGATGTTGCAGCTCTGAAATATGGCCAAACTGGTGGCAAGTGGCATCTTGGCAGCTGCACGCTTGACTTTTCTCAGTTCATGGGCAGTTATTTTGCGCCTTGGTTTTTCCACATGCTTCTTGCGACCCTGTTGACTATTTTGAATGAAACGCTTGATTGTTCGATGATCACGCTTCAGAAGCTTTGCAATTTTAAGAGTGCTGCATCCCTCTGCAAGATATCTCACTATTTTTGACTTTTCTGAGCCTGTCAAGTCCTTCTTTTGACCCATTTTGCCAAAGGAAAGGAAGTTGCCTAATAATTATGCACACCTGATATAGGGTGTTGATGTCATTAGACCACACCCCTTTTCATTACAGAGATGCACATCACCTAATATGCTTAATTGGTAGTAGGCTTTCGAGCCTATACAGCTTGGAGTAAGACAACATGCATAAAGAGGATGATGTGGTCAAAATACTCATTTGCCTAATAATTCTGCACTCCCTGTAGAATTAGACCTGAATTGTTTTATATAAGCGTCACACTAAGAGTTAACTGCTGAGATTATGTGATGTGGGGTGTCACCTTTTAAAACCTGTGGAGGAGGAACAGCCCCATATGCCCCTGAGAAAGCCAAGATTGTGGAACCGGCTGTGTTTTAAGATGTTTTATGCGTAAACACAAGATTTAAATTCTGTAGGTAGAATTTTAGTTATGTTCAATAAACTCCATAGGATCCCACCCAGTAAACGCCCAGACTCCAGGAAGCAAAGGAACGGCCACAGCAATGGGTAACTGCAGTGACTGCGACTGAACCAGCTCGGAGAAAGAAAGAGGGGAGCTCCTCACCTAATAGCCGACTGCCTTGGCTTCAATCCGGCTTACTGGGAACATCTAACTGCGCCACACTGACTGATCTGGTGAGATCTGGACTTTGCCAGAATCCTCCTTTTTAACTGCTGACAAATCTACTGCGATATTTAATCAAAGAAATCTGCTCCAGGTCCAGGATTAATTGTTACAATTGTGTTCAGTATCTGGTGATTTGGACTTGTTTTGAGCCACATATAAGATTCTATGCTATCCTTGTTTACAAGCGGCTGGTGTACCTGGTCCTGAACCACATTTACCCAGTATCGCTAGAATAATAAATTTTATAGCTATGCTGGAGGACCACTCTGAACTGTGCCTACAGTGCAGACTGAGGATGAGGAGGACATTGGGGCAGAAATCTCACAATTACAACACGGAGGCGGCATTGCCATCACCTGGACAAGTTGCCTGGTCCCGAACCACATTTACCCAGTGGTCTGTAAAGGACGTATATTGTTCTTGACCACAGTTACAACTTCACATGTCCGTGCTGCCGTGTACTGTACCCAACACTGACAGGCTCAAGGACTGGCCCACCTTCTGCTGTATGTACGTATGGTAGAGCTTTTTTTTAGAGAAGTAGTGACGGCTTGGGACTTTTCATCTTGGCTTGGCACAAGAGGCAACCATAGCTTCAGGTTTCCAACTGACAATGTCAGCATCTTTCCTGGTAAGATCAGTAAGAGAGGTTTGGCAATAACAGAAATGTTTAAATACATTTAGGACTTAAGGGACCTTGGTTGCAGCAAGCCCTTAATCGCCTGAACCTTAAAGGGTTTCTGCCACCAGAATTAACCCTATTAAACTGGCTAATATTAGCGATGTGCTAATGTCAGCAGACCCTAACTCTACTATTCTTATGCTTATTGATGTCCCCCTTACTGCACAATTTTAACTTTTGTGATATGCAAATAAGCCTCTAGGAGCAGGGGAGCGTTGCTCTTGTCCCTAGAGTCTCCGTTCTCCCACTTCATGTCACGCCCTGCCGTCCTTGATTGGCAGGGCCAGCGTTCGTCTCCTCCTGCTGGCCCTGTGTGCTGGGTAAATCTCGTGCCTACGCAGTGCCATTTACCCAGCACACAGGGCCTGCAGGAGAAGACAAACGTTACCTGGCCCTGTCAATCAAGGATGGCAGGGAGTTACATGAGGTGGGAGAACGGAGCCTCAAGGAGCAACGCTCCCTGCTCCGAGAGGCTAATTAGCATATTATAAAAGTTTGTTTTTCACTGCTTTAGGCAGCGAGATGGCACTACTATAGTTATGTTCAGCACATCGCTAATGTCAGCCAGCTTAATACCCATTTTTCAGGTGACAGAAACCCTTTAACATAACAAATCGGAGTAGTACAGCAGTAAACGACCAAAAATTTTCCAACAAATTCCCTAAACAAATCATTCACCAAATTCTGAAAAACAGCAGGGGCATTGTTTAAGCCAAATGGCATCACCAAATATTCAAAGTTCCCTCTGGGGTATTAAACGCTGTTTTCCACTCATCCGCCTCCTTGATGCAGATAAGGTTATAAGCCACCCGGAGATCTAACTTGGTGAACCATTTAACTCCTTGAATGTGGTTAAAAAGGTTTGGGATTAATGGCAAAGGATAGTGTTATTTGACCATGATCTTATTAAGCTCCCAGTAGTCTATACATGAGATTGCCATCCTTTTTCTTACCAAAAAAAAATCCTGCCCCCCGAAAGGGAGAAACGGACGGTTGGATATGACCCGTTACCAGACTTTATTTAATGTACAGGGAGTGCAGAATTATTAGGCAAGTTGTATTTTTGAGGATTAATTTTATTATTGAACAACAACCATGTTCTCAATGAACCCAAAAAACTCATTAATATCAAAGCTGAATATTTTTGGAAGTAGTTTTTAGTTTGTTTTTAGTTTTAGCTATTTTAGGGGGATATCTGTGTGTGCAGGTGACTATTACTGTGCATAATTATTAGGCAAATTAACAAAAAACAAATATATACCCATTTCAATTATTTATTTTTACCAGTGAAACCAATATAACATCTCAACATTCACAAATATACATTTCTGACATTCAAAAACAAAACAAAAACAAATCAGTGACCAATATAGCCACCTTTCTTTGCAAGGACACTCAAAAGCCTGCCATCCATGGATTCTGTCAGTGTTTTGATCTGTTCACCATCAACATTGCGTGCAGCAGCAACCACAGCCTCCCAGACACTGTTCAGAGAGGTGTACTGTTTTCCCTCCTTGTAAATCTCACATTTGATGATGGACCACAGGTTCTCAATGGGGTTCAGATCAGGTGAACAAGGAGGCCATGTCATTAGATTTTCTTCTTTTATACCCTTTCTTGCCAGCCACGCTGTGGAGTACTTGGACGCGTGTGATGGAGCATTGTCCTGCATGAAAATCATGTTTTTCTTGAAGGATGCAGACTTCTTCCTGTACCACTGCTTGAAGAAGGTGTCTTCCAGAAACTGGCAGTAGGACTGGGAGTTGAGCTTGACTCCATCCTCAACCCGAAAAGGCCCCACAAGCTCATCTTTGATGATACCAGCCCAAACCAGTACTCCACCTCCACCTTGCTGGCGTCTGAGTCGGACTGGAGCTCTCTGCCCTTTACCAATCCAGCCACGGGCCCATCCATCTGGCCCATCAAGACTCACTCTCATTTCATCAGTCCATAAAACCTTAGAAAAATCAGTGTTGAGATATTTCTTGGCCCAGTCTTGACGTTTCAGCTTGTGTGTCTTGTTCAGTGGTGGTCGTCTTTCAGCCTTTCTTACCTTGGCCATGTCTCTGAGTATTGCACACCTTGTGCTTTTGGGCACTCCAGTGATGTTGCAGCTCTGAAATATGGCCAAACTGGTGGCAAGTGGCATCTTGGCAGCTGCACGCTTGACTTTTCTCAGTTCATGGGCAGTTATTTTGCGCCTTGGTTTTTCCACACGCTTCTTGCGACCCTGTTGACTATTTTGAATGAAACGCTTGATTGTTCGATGATCACGCTTCAGAAGCTTTGCAATTTTAAGAGTGCTGCATCCCTCTGCAAGATATCTCACTATTTTTGACTTTTCTGAGCCTGTCAAGTCCTTCTTTTGACCCATTTTGCCAAAGGAAAGGAAGTTGCCTAATAATTATGCACACCTGATATAGGGTGTTGATGTCATTAGACCACACCCCTTCTCATTACAGAGATGCACATCACCTAATATGCTTAATTGGTAGTAGGCTTTCGAGCCTATACAGCTTGGAGTAAGACAACATGCATAAAGAGGATGATGTGGTCAAAATACTCATTTGCCTAATAATTCTGCACACAGTGTAGACCTTCATAGTCTGATGTTTTGGACCCGATAAATTGCCCACCCACACTTTTAGACCCGGAGTGAGTGGGGCGAAGTCATAGATTGCTGCGCAACTAGCTGTTGCTCCGCAGTATGTGCCTGAAATACTCCTAATTTAGGCGTATTTCATAATGATAAATGACCCCCAAAGTCCATGATGTGTTAATGAAGGTTCTTTGTTACAAGAAAAGGGAGGTGGCACCAAGCTGCATGGGTTCTTTTAGCCCAGGACACTGTACAGGGAGCATAGGGACCACTTCTGGAGGGTAACTGGGACCCAGCGAAACCACACTTTCCCTATTACACTTCCTGCGTCCATAATCCAAGTATACAGTCAGCGTCACGGTCTCGTCCAAGGTATTGCGGTTAGGGTAACTGACAGGTAAATCCTTTAAGGCCTCAGAAAGACCCCAACGAAACTGACTCCAATCAGAGGCCACAGACAATTTCCTAGATTCTGCACAATATTCCTTCTCAAGCCGACTACCTTGTAGTAAGTTGACTAATTTACTGTCTGCATAGACTGCTCTGTCCAGTTCATCAGATAACAGACCTAAGGTCGAAAAGAAACTATCAACTGGATGAATTAGTGGCCAGAGAGAAGGCCTCTGTCTGCTGTTCAGAACCAGAGGAAAAAGGCCAGAGTCTAAAATAAAGTTTGCAGCCCTCCTTGAAAGCAAAAAAAAATATGTTTGTCCTCTTCTCTGGAAGCTTGATTATATGTTCCATAGACAGGGAAGCCAAGGTGCTAGCCGGTGACTCCTGATTGATCTCCTGGTTATCAATCCTCTCGACTAAGTCTGTCAGGGTTAGACTCTGCATTTGTTCCACTAAATTACTGACTGGATTCATAATGTAAAACAACAGGATAATGACTACCATGACATGCAAACAGAGATAGTGCAGCCCTAAACTGCCTGGACCCACTATGCATGCCTACTTGCACAATCACCCTAGGCAGTGACCCAAATGGACGACAGTCCCTACACTGCAATATGTGACGGTCGAGACTCAAACATGGACTAACAGATGAACAAACACAATAAGAGTAGTTATATGGAAAAATGGTCAAAAGCCAGAAGGTCAACACAGTACAAGTACGCCAGAGGCAAACGAGAAAGCAAAACACATCGAAGAGTCAGAACCAGGAAATCAAATACGATACCGAAACACCAGAAGCCAAAACCGTAGTCACCAAGTCAAATCCAGGAAACCAAAGTCAGGGGAGTCTTCAATTATGCAAGGAACAAGTAGGGGGAGCCAGAGGACATGAAATTCACCGGCACCTGTACCCACAGGAACCGGTCTTATATAGAGAACTGGGAATGATCTTCAGCTAACCTCCCTACACATCGGGCAGATCAGTCAGCTGAACGAACTTACACCCTAATGCTCAGACGTGCTCCTATAGTGGCCCCAGTCTGAGAGGGTTGTATCACAGTTTAATTCTCCTGGCAACCGGATGGCGCACTGAGGCAGTGTCAGCCAGGGGAACTATCACAGCACCACTAGACAATGATTTTTTTAAAATTCTTTTTGGACGTAAGTCCAACAAATTGATTGGAAGATTAGATTTGAGAATGAAAAAATTCCATCAGAATCAAAAGTGTTCCAATTGGCTTGAAAATGTGTGTAGATTCTTTAGAGGTCTCCTACGATCCACATTTTTTTCTCTCTTCTTTTTCAAGTTATTTTAGATTTTTTTTCTCTCTCCCCCTTCAATCTCTTTAACACAAAGACGGCATCAGTAAATGCCAGAGTGACAGTGACATATGTACCTATGGCTAAACGCATGGTTGACAGTAATTAACAGCCTGTTTAAAAACACACTGCTCCGTCAGAGTTGTAATGGTTATTAAAATAAAAAAAATGTTCCAAATGTTTTCCCTTATTGGGAGCAGATGGCTTACCATGTTTATGTACACACAGTGGTATCGGGGAAAGCAGTGGCTTGTGCTGAAAATGTGGTTCCTTTTTTGGGAGCAGCAGCAGTACAGTGTGGAACAAACAAGGCAGTAGATGTGTGGCTGTGTAGGGGTAGTAGTAGTGGCAGCCAGGAAAGTAGTACCAGCAATACAGCATGACAGGCAGACAGCAGCAGTGGCATCATTGGACCAGCAATAAATAGTCACTGTCAGCAATGGCAGATCTATTCATTGGTATCAGCCAGAGGTGTGTGAATATCCTCACAGACCCATGTGTCTGATTCATTTAGACAAATGTAATCTTTTCTACACTTGCGTAGTGTACTTTTGTCCACTTTGGTGTGACAACGCCACCTGTCGCCCTAAATACCCCCTCTGATAGTACACTGGAGGCTGGATAAAACAGTACACAGATAGAAAGCTGGGCCAGTTCCAGACACTCTTCCAATCTGCCTCCCAGAAATCCACGGGGTTACGAGAAAGGCCACAATCTAGGTATGACTAAACCTGGCTGCTCAGGCGATGCGTATCCTTTTCGTGATGTTTGTCAGGTTGGCGCAGCACTTAAAAAACAGTTCCATAATGCTTAGCAATCTGAATTATCTGTTGCTGACGCAGCTGCTACTACATGTTGTAGTGGTTGCCCCAGCAGAGAGGGCGGGAGGTCGGAGACTTAGCACGCAGAGGTCCTTCCTTGGTCAGACACATGCAGGTATCAGTAAAACATTCTCCCATTTTTTTTTTATAGCAAGGGGCTAAAAGCAAGGCAATCCAGTAGTCTTCACTTTGCTTGATGTTAACGGTCTGACTCTTAGCGGTTAAGCAACCACGCATGCACCCTGCTACGTTCACCAGTATGCCTGAAGACCCAGTTCTTTCAGGCTCCATCCTCCACTGCGATGGTAAGGGTTTATGTCGTAGGCAATGTCATCATCAGCATGTCTATCATACCGAGTGTCAGCCTTGTTTTCTAGCTGTGCTTTGGAAAATTCCATGTCCCCCTGCAGCATCAACTCTTCGTCCACTTCCTCCTTTGTGAGAATTTGTCCATACAGGTCTCCAACAGCTACAGTGCAACAAGCAAGCTGTAGAAGTTCTTCTTCTTCCATTAGTCCTTGTTACATCAGGCTCATCTTTTGCTCTAATATAAATATCAGGGGGATGATGACGTAGTTGGTGCCACTGCTGTCCCTCCCAAATCTGGTGGCCTCTTCGAAGGCAACATCCAGGTGTGAAAAATGTAAATCCCCTCCAGCATCTGTCTTGATTAAAATCCAGCTTTATCCCCAAAAAATTTAAAACTCATTGCACGGCAGAAGCACCAGCATACGCAAGGTGTAATTCCAGCAAGTTGGAATGTCTTAAATCAAGTGGTGCAAAGACAGACCGGTCTGTCACTGAAAGCCCAGGAGGGCCTTCTTAGCCACATAAGAACCTCTGAAAGCCACAAAACTTTTTTTTTAAATATTGCACCATTCAACTCATCAAGTGTGCCGTGCAGAGAATGTGTTATTTCTACCAAATGCAGTGCAGCCACAATGCTCCTGCCATTGTCGCTCACCATGTTGCCTAGTAGTTGTTGCAGGTAGAAAGTGACCTTCATTCCAGACGAAAAAGGAGGCATGAGGTCTGCACTCTTGTGAAAAGTGGGTGCTTGTGCAAACCATATTATCCAAAAATCCACGGCACTCTAATGAGTTTGATGCAATTAGTTAATATTTTTTTGTGCAAAAACACACATCCGAATATTTTTCCCTCATAAAATCGGCTTTGTTCATATAGATATAATCCAAGTATACTATCTAAATCCCTTATAATAAATGCTCAGTATGTGGTGTCATGTATGACGTTATCACATTTTCATCCATATTTAATTTGAATGTTGGGTAAATAGGATTAACGAGAATAGAATGCCGAAAAATCTGATAGAAGACAAAGTCTACAAATTCAACATAAAATTGTTGTATCTAATGAAAGAGTAGAATCTGTGAGTCTTCTCTGCTTTACTTAGTGGTCACTACTCACCTGGGCGGTTATCTGTAGGAATGTCCTCTGTACTCTGCTCATCGTCCTTCACATCTGTCTCTGTAACATATATAATGTTCAGATCTTCTCCTGGATTCAGAACCTGTGAAACAAATTTTGTAGAAGTCATCAGACAGTTGGAGAAGTTGGGTGGAAGTTTTTATGTGACCGGAGAAGATCAGTAATTCGAATGATGACAGAAATGACCAGACAGCAGGAGTTATCTGACCCAAATATCTGCAGGTCTCCTGTAATCTGATTGCTTCTTTATTCAAACCAGGAGTTTGCAATACAGGGGGAGAAGTCCTTCTATTCCAACTGTAACATTATAGGGGCACTGTCACCAGGATCAACCGTATTAAACCAGGCACCTGGTGGGGCTAATTATGCTGATTAACATGATACTTTTCTTTTGTGTGTATGATAAACAGCTGCAGAGATATCTGCATTTTATTCATATGCAAATGAGCAAGTTTGAGCACCAAGAGGCGGGGCTGAACCATTTGAGCACTGTTTTGCAACACCCCCTACACTTGATTGACAGGGATAGATATCAGCATGTGGAGGGCAGAGTTGTGTCCTAGCATCTACATATCATATACTCTATGTACTATAGCTTCACCACTCAGAAAGCTACCGTCTTTCCCCGAAAATAAGACATCCCCCGAAAATAAGACCTACCTCTAGTTTTGCCTCTTGCTGAAATATAAGGCCTCCCCGATAATAAGGCCCCCCGGAATATAAGGTCCCAGAAGTTACTGCAAGGCATCTGACTCCTCCCGATCCTAGCGGCGGGCGCCGCCGCGCAGCTCACTGATTGGCCGCAGCACAGCCAGAGCTGTTCAGGCGGTGCGAGGTCTCTTTAAATCAGAGAGCCCGCGCCACTGCCAGGACAAGCTGCCGCCTGCTGCTCGGTCTGCCCTGACGGAGTCTGGCTGACTCACTGTCTAAATGTGAGTGAGTTGCGCAGGGCAGGAATCGGGCACATTGTGTGGAATCTGGCCGGCACGGACATACAGGGGTGACTGAGGTATGGGGGGGGGGGGGGAATGTCTGATAAAGTGGTGGGGGATGTCTGGTGAAGGTGGGAGGGGGGAGAGACTAAATAATCCACTGTCCGCTGGCACAGGGGAGGGGGATCACTTAAAATGACACAGGGGGATCAGAGGGGGGAATCAAAATGACACAGGAGGATAAGAAAGGGTACTAAAATTGTAATCTTCCCTCAGATTCTCCTGTGTCATTTTGATTCTCCCCTCTGATCCCCCTGTGTCCTGGAAAAATAAGACATCCCCTGAAAATAAGACCTAGCGCATCTTTGGGAGAAAAAATTAATATAAGACACTGTCTTATTTTCGGGGAAACAGGGTAATATACCAATTACTGCTTTATTCATAGGATTTTTTCTCTCTGTCATTTAACCCATAATAAAAGGCTATACTAAAATAATATATACTAATAAAGGTCCTTACTATATCGAGAATAGTGGGGCACATTTATAAAAAACGGCGATCTAGACGCCGGTGTTAAAGGGATTCTGTCACCTGGATTTTGCCTATAGAGCTGCGGACATGCACTGCTAGCACGTCCGCAATATCCATTCCCCATAGCTGTGAGTGATTTTATTTACCAAAAAGAATGATTTTATATATATGTAAATGAGGCAAGTTGGGAGCCCAAGGGGCTGTTACTAACGTTTCTGGAGCCCAGCCACGCCCACTGTGAAGGAGCCCAGCACCGCCCCGCATCCTCCGAATCTCCTCCTTGCTCCTGGACGTTACAAAGTTAGAGCACCGTATTCTCGCAGCTAGCGCATGCGCAGTTCGTTCCCAGAGGACAGAATTGAGACAAGTCAGTAGACTTCTATGATGCTCATCTCGTGCCGTGAGGAGAGAGATCACACTATAAACGCGCTTCTCCCCTCCTTTTGTTCAAAAAGATCAGTGGAGGTTGCAGATCCCCAGCGATCTAAACTTTTCATATGTCAGACTACTTTCACACTTGCGGCAGGATGGATCAGACAGGCTGTTCACTCTGTCGGATCCGTCCTTCCACTATTTCGCCGTGCCGCCTCTCCGTCCCCATTGTCAATAATGGGGACGGGGGCGGAGCTCCGGCGCAGCACGGCGAAAGGCCGCCAGACTAAAAGTCCTGCATGTCCGATTTTTTAGTCCGGCGGCCTCTCACCGCAAACTGCCATACTGCGCCGGAGCTCCGCCCCATCCCCATTATAGTCAATGGGGATGGAGCGGCAGTCCGGCGGCACGGCGAAATAGCGGAAGGACGGATCCGACAGGGTGAACAGCCTGTGAGATCCGTCCTGCCGCAAGTGTGAAAGTAGCCTAAGCTGTAATCCTGCCATCTCTACCTTTATCATTATACAACATAAAACATATAATAATGGTGGATAAAACAAAACTGAACACAAGATCTTCACAGTTTTCTACAGATCATAGGGGACATTTCAGGAGATCTTATCTCCATCTACCTGATCATCCTGTGGGACATTGTGATGTTCTTCTGAACCATCCTGTGGAAGAAGAGGACTGGGACATCTCTCCGGTGTTCTTCTCTCTTTCTTAACTGTAGGAAACACATCCAGTGACTGGATTAATTCCTTACAAACACTGATGAGCAAAATGGTAACAATGTTTTGAACTTTTGACTTTCAAGCTCCATATCTCACCATCCACTACAGCATCAAATTTCAGACTACTATCATTTTATAGACAATCATCTCGGCTATCTCTTACATAAATTGGACTTGCAACTATTTAGCATATGATTAGTTCTGCAGATTCTTCTCATGTAACTAAATTCTTACCGTTTTGCTCCTGGTGGTGGAACAATCTTTTTCTTCTTCTATACTACAAATTACAACCTGTCCTCACATTCCCTAATAGCTCAGTGTGTTATTAGGTTGATTCCCAAGCGAAAGGTCACTGGTTCGAATCGAGGAGCAGCCGTGAAGAAGTTTTCCAAAGAAATGAGAAACAGCATCATCCAGCTCATGGATAGTGGTATTTCGGCCAAGAAAATTGCCAAACTGCATCATGTGAGCGCCATGACAGTTGGAAGAATACAAAATGAAGTTTGTCCATCCATTCCAAAGCCAAGAGGTGGACGTACAGGCAAAATATTGGAGTCAACAAGTCAATTCATCACAAGGTCTATCAATTCTGGCGCGACAAACATGGCAGTAGAAGTGGCTAGTATGCTTCGTAACAGTGAGATCACAGACGTCCATTCAATCACCGAACAATACACATTACACAAGTTTGGAATGGTGATTCGAAAAAAGGTGACGAAGCCTTGACTACAATATCGTCATAAGAAGCGTCGGCTCGAGTTTGCAAAAAAATTATGAACAGTTTACAGTAGAAGACTAAAAACGGGTGATTTGGAGCGATGAGATGAAAGTCAATAGACTGGGTTCTGATGGGGCAAATGGGTCTGGAAGAAACAAGGGAAAAAGGAGGCTAACTGATTGAGAAATTAAAGGAACGGTCAAGTTTGATGGAGGAAGCCTGATGATATGGGGTTGTTTTACAGCCAAAGGCATTGGATACTTGACCAGGATCGATGGAGGTCTAAATGCTGAGCGATATGTGAATATCAAACAAGACGAGTTACTTCGCACACTTGAGTACTTGATAAGAAAAGGACGACATAGTGTTCCAGAAGCATACATCGAGATTGGAGAAGAAATGGTTCAATGACAATAATGTATAGAAGCTGGATTGGCCCCCACAGTCCCCAGACCTCAAACCAATCGAACACTTGTGGGTGGAGTTGAAGAAAAAGCTGTATTCATACCCAAGTGAGTCGACCATTATGCACCAACATTAAGAACGTGTAGAAGAGACCTGGGAACATATTTCAGTCGAGACAGGCTTGAATCTGATCGAGAGCGTGCCCAGAAGGGTTCAGGCACACACACAGGGTCACGTACACACACACAGGGGGAGGATAGTGACCACTGCGCTCCACCCTCACCCCTGGCCCTGCCTACTTGCCTCACGAGTCCTGATGACAGGGGACAACTGGACGGCAGTCCCTAACTTAGGATACGTGCAGGAAGGACAGACAAGACAAATAAACGGATAGTGAACGGACCGGGTCAAAACCAAGAGGACAACGCAGTACAGAGGGATAAGCAAAGAATGGTCAGGAGAAGCCGGGGTCATAAATACCAGGAGAGTCGAAAAGTACCAAAGGAGTCCGCAATGAATAGTCAGATGGAAGCCGAGGTCAAAATACCAGGAGGGATGTGCAGTACAGGAGGAGCAGGCAAAGGATCGTCAGGGAACAGGATCAGGTATCCAACAGCCAGAAACCTAAATTAACAGGCAACCTGTGGCCAGCAGGCTGCCTGTATTTATAGTGAGGAGTGAGGGTCATGTGACGTGGCCAGCGCCACATGACCGACAGACCGACCAGTCGAGCACCGAGTGATCAGCTCGGCACTCAAGGCAGACCTAGGAGCAGGGAGCCTCCCAGCTAGCAAAGCTGCCCTGGGAACGAGGTCCAACACAGATCCTCGCTCCCAAAGCTAAGCAGCAGGTCTGCGGCTGATGGGAGACCGAGTGCGCCTTCGGCGCCCCGTTACAGTACCCCCCCTTTTATGAGGGGCCCCCGGACCCAAGACTTTAGGCAATGGCCTTTCAGGTTGTTCAAAATGAAATTTTCGAACAAGTCTAGGAGCATGAACCTCCCTGGCAGGTACCCAAGATCTCTCTTCAGGTCCATACCCCTTCTAGTGAATCAGGTACTGCAAGGAATTATGCACCTTCCTGACATCCACTATTTTAGACACCACATACTCGACAGCATCATTAACAAGAACCGGCGGAGGCGAGGCTTTCGATGGTACTACCGGTTAAAAATATTTTTTAAGTAGAGATTTATGGAACACATTATGAATGTGGAATGACTCAGGCAGCTCCAACCTAAACGATACCGGGTTAATCACCTCCGTGATCTTATATGGTCCAATAAAAAGAGGAGCAAACTTTTTAAAATCTACCTTAAGAGAGAGATTTTTGGAGGACAACCATACCTTATCCCCAACCTGAAAATTCACCCCCCTTGAACGTCTCCTATCGGCCTTGAGTTTCTGAGAACTTTGAGCCTTTTCTAAGTTCGATTGAACCTGGGCCCAAACTGTGCACAGTTCAGAGGAGAACCTATCCGCCTCAGGGTTAGAGGAGGAGATGGATGACCCAGAATGAAAACGGGGATGGAAACCATGGTTACAAAAGAAAGGTGAAACCCCAGCAGAAGAATTGACACGGTTATTAAAAGGGAATCTGTCACTAGCAATTTACCAAAAAAATGTTTTCATGAATCCATGTTTAACAGTGTACCTTTTTTCCATCGGTCTTGTTCTTTTGATTGTCCGTCTTGTCATTTCTTAAAAAAATCGATTCTTATGATGTGTAAATGACGCTGCAAGGAGCCCAGAGGGGCGTTCTTCTTTCTCCACGGTGCCCAGGAACGCCCCTCTGAAGTGCCGTGCCCGCCTAAATTTGAAATCTAATAACGCCTCCAAGTTCATCTAAATCCCCTCCCAGAGACGCGGCTAAGTGCTCAACAACGCCCCCTCCTCAGCGCCGCGCTCTGCGGCAAACACCCCGATCCTCCTCTCGCCGGCATCCCAATCCCCGCGCAGGCGCAGTGCCGGCGATTTCCTGGGCTATGATAAGATGACTGTCGGCACTGCGCCTGCGCGGGATTTGGGATGCCGGCGAGAGGAGGATCGGGGTGTTTGCCGCAGAGCGCGGCGCTGAGGAGGGGGCGTTGTTGAGCACTTAGCCGCGCCTCTGGGAGGGGATTTAGATGAACTTGGAGGCGTTATTAGATTTCAAATTTAGCCGGGCACGGCACTTCAGAGGGGCGTTCCTGGGCACCGTGGAGAAAGAAGAACGCCCCTCTGGGCTCCTTACAGCGTCATTTACACATCATAAGAATCGATTTTTTGAAGAAATGACAAGACGGACAATCAAAAGAACAAGACCGATGGAAAAAAGGTACTCTGTTAAACATGGATTCATGAAAAAAAAATTTGGGTAAATTGCTAGTGACAGATTCCCTTTAAAGCAAATTCAGCCAATGGAAGAAATTTAACCCATAATTGCTGGTCATCAGCAACATACAACCTCAAGAATTGTTCCACAGACTGATTAAGGCGTTTAGTCTGCCCATTACTCTCAGGGTGGTAGGCAGAGGAAAAAGACAATGAAATTTTACATTTTTGACAGAAGGCCCTCCAGAATTTGGACAAAAACTGCACACCCCTGTCAGAAACAATATTTTCCGGGATACCATGCAATCAAACAATTTCTTTCACAAAAATAGACGCCAGGGTTTTGGCATTCGGGAGTTTAGACAGGGGAATGAAATGGACCATCTTGCTAAACCTATCGACCACTACCCAAACCACAGCCTTACCCTCCGCCGGCAGTAGGTCAGTTATAAAGTCCATCGACATATGGGACCAGGGTCTACTGGGAATGGGTAGGGGTCGTAGGTTACCAGCAGGGCGAGTCCTAGGTGTCTTGGACCTGGCACAAACCTCACAGGCTGACACGTAGGACTTGACATCCCTAGTTAGAGTGGGCCACCAATAAGATCTAGAAACCAGATCCTTAGTGCCCTCAACACCCGGATGTCCACAAAAGTCAGAATCGTGACACTCACCCAACAGCTGGAGACGAAATTGTACGGGAACAAACAACTTATCTGTTGGGGTGGATACCGGGGCCAGTTGATGTTCAGACCTAATGCGAGCCGAGATATCCTTTTTGCTGGTAGGATGGATTCAGGTGGTACCTCAGTAGGTTGAAAAGAATGGAAGCTCCAAGATAATGCGTCCGCCTTCACATTTTTACTTCCCGGCCTGAACGTAATGGAAAAATCAAAACGAGTAAAAAACAGAGCCCGTCTGGCTTAGCAGACTCGAGAAACATAAGGTTTTTATGGTCAGTGACAGTTACACAATGCCTTGCCCCCTCCAGAAAATGCCTCCACTACTCAAATGCCCATTTAATGGCCAGCAGCTCCCTATTCCTTATGTCGTAGTTTCTCACCGTGGGAGAGAATTTCCTGGAGAAGAAGGCCCATGGTCTCAGATTAGTGAGGCTAGCAGGACCTTGTGAAAGGACTGCTCCTGCGCCGTCCTCGGACGCATCCACCTCCACAATAAAAGGTTTCTCCTGATCAGGCTGGATCAGAATGGGAGCGCTACTGAATGCCTTTTTTAATCTTTCAAATGAAGAAATGGCCTTAGTAGACCAATTCTCCAAATCCGCCCCTTTCTTAGTAAGGTCGGTCAACGGTTTAGCAATTACAGAAAAATTCATAATAAATTTACGATAGTAATTGGTGAAACCTAAGAACCGTTGTAAGGCCTTTAAGGATGAAGGTCTTACCCATTCCTTAATTGCTAGTACCTTACCAGGATCCATCTTGAAGGCGTGAGGAGTCAGAACCTGCCCTAGAAACAGAATCTCCTGTACACCAAAGACACATTTCTCTTGCTTAGCGGATAGCTGGTTCTCCCTCAACACCTCTAATACTTGTTTAACATGAGACACATGGGATTCGAAGTCAGGAGAGAATATCAAAATCTCGTCAAGATAGACAATAACAAATTTACCTAAGAACTCCCTAAGAATGTCATTCATGAAGTTTTGGAACACAGCTGGGGCATTGCTGAGTCCAAAAGGCATCACCTGATATTCAAAGTGTCCTGCCGGAGTATTGAACGCCGTCTTCCATTCGTCTCCCTCCTTGATTCGGATTAGATTGTATGCCCCTTTTAGGTCAATCTTGGAAAACCAGGTTGCCTCCAGAACCTGGTTAAATAAATCCGGAATCAATGGGAGGGAGTATCTATTCTGGACAGTGATTTTATTTAATCTCCGGTAATCAATACATGGCCTAAGACCACCATCGAAGAAAAACCCTGCCCCCATAGGAGAGACACTAGGAGAGACAGAAGGTCTAATATGCCCTTTACCAAGGCTCTCCTTAATATAATCTTCCACGGCCTTGCGTTCGGGCATAGAAAGATTATAAATTCGTCCCTTAGGAAACTTGGCCCCCTCTACTAACTCTATAGTACAATCATAAGGTCTATGGGGGGGGGGGGGGTAAAACCTCAGGGGTTGGTGATGAGAATACATCAGAATATTCCCTAACAACAGTGGGTAAAGTATCAGACTTTACTGAGACCCCAGCCTGTACCACGGACAAGCACGAGTCACACTTAGGCCCCCATCTCACCAACTCCCCCTTGGACCAATCTATAGTGGGGTTATGTAGTCGGAGCCAAGGCAACCCTAGTACCACCTCAACCGGTAGGTTCTCCAGGACTAAAAGGCAACATTTCTCTGAGTGGTACACACCCACAGTTAGAGAAATCTTTGAGGTACATGAGCTCACCGTACCACCAATAAGAGGAGTAGCATTAATAGCCATGACATGGATAGGAGTTGGTAAAGCAAACATTGGAATACCCAATCTTACAGCGTACTCAGAGTCAATAAAGCTGGCCGCTGAGCCAGAATCAATAAAGGCCTTACCCGGCCATTTATCTACCCCCAGAGAAATGGTAATGGATACCGAAAGCTTACATTTAGAAAAATCAGGGTGTACCTGGTCTTTAGGTTGCCTTGCCTTAAGAGACTTGACAGAGAGGACCTTCTTAGGACACTGGTTGATCCAATGGTCAGGATTTCCACAGTAAAAGCATTCTCCACGTCTGCGGCGAAGATTCCCTCGGGTCATGCCAACCTGCATGGGTTCCTCGGTGGAGACCTCAGCGTTGTCTCTGGGATAGGCCTCTGGCTGGACCACCATCTGGGAAGAGAACTGTTGTTCCTGTCGTCTCTCTCTAACCCGTCGGTCGAGTCGGACAACAAGGGTCATCATCTCCTCTAAGGTCTCTGGAAGTTGATAACTGACCAGAAGATCCTTTAAATTATCAGACAGACCTGACCTGAACTGACTCTTCAGGGCTGGTTCGTTCCATCCTGAGGGGACACACCACCTTCTGAATTGGGTGCAATAATCCTCCGCAGGTAGATTGCCCTGAACCAGTGCCTTTAGAGCCGTCTCAGCTACCAGAGCCCTGTCTGGTTCATCATAGAGGGGACCCATCCACACAAGTTAAACAACTAGCGCCAGCAGGTAAAGAGAACGCCCAGTCCTGGGGATCACCCTGTAGTCGGGAAATGGTAATGCCCACGCGTTGACTCTGGGGGCCAGAGGACACGGGGCGCAAACGGAAGTAAAGTTTGCAACTCTCCTTAAAAGAGAGAAACTTCTTCCGGTCTCCAGAAAAGGGTTCTGGGAGCTTAATCTGGAGCTCAAAATGCGGACTGGAGGCCTGAGGAGTGGAAGAACCTTGCCCTAACTCAAAATAACAGAGTTTTTCCCCTAGCTCCTGCACCATCTGCGTCAGATTAGAGACATGGTCAGTCAGGGTCACCAGAGGATTCATTATACAGTGGTTATTGGGCCTGTTAATCTGTAACGGTCACGTCCACACACACAGAGGGGGGAGGATAGTGACCACTGCGCTCCACCCTCACCCCTGGCCCTGCCTACTTGCCTCACGAGTCCTGATGACAGGGGACAACTGGACGGCAGTCCCTAACTTAGGATACGTGCGGGAAGGACAGACAAGACAAATAACGGATAGTGAACGAACCGGGTCAAAACCAAGAGGACAACGCAGTACAGAGGGATAAGCAAAGAATGGTCAGGAGAAGCCGGGGTCATAAATACCAGGAGAGTCGAGAAGTACCAAAGGAGTCCGCAAAGAATAGTCAGGTGGAAGCAAAGGTCAAAATACCAGGAGGGATGCGCAGTACAGGAGGAGCAGGCAAAGGATCGTCAGGGAAGAGAATCAGGTAAGTATACAGGTATCCAACAAACGCTAAATTAACAGGCAACCTGTGGCCAGCAGGCTGCCTCTATTAATAGTGGGGAGTGAGGGTCATGTGACGTGGCCAGCATCACATGACCGACAGACCGACCAGTCGAGCACCGAGTGATCAGCTCGGCGCTCAAGGCAGACCTAGGAGAAGGGAGCCTCCCAGCTAGCAAAGCCGCCCTGGGAACGAGGTCAAACACAGATCCTCGCTCCCGAAGCTAAGCAGCAGGTCTGCGGCTGATGGGAGACCGAGTGCGCCTTCGGCACCCTGTTACCAGTAGATTTACAAACTACTAACAGAATAATAAACATTAAAATGTATAATTTTAGGAGCAAAACAGTAACAATGCAGTTACATGAGAAGAATCTGAATAACTAATCATATGCTAAATAGTCACAAGTCCACACGTATGAGATAACAAGGATAATTGTCTATAAAATGATGGGAGTCTCATATTCGAAGCTGTAGTGGATGGTGAGATATGGAGCCTGAAAGACAATAGTTCAAAACATTGTTACCCTTTTGCTCATCAGTGTACAAATAATGAGAGGACGTGTGTATTTAGTCATGTCTATTACCTGGTGATGTGAGGGGCTGGTGATCCTCCATCATGACGTCCTTGTACAGATCTTTGTGTTCTTCTAAATACTCCCACTCCTCCATGGAGAAATAGACAGTGACATCCTGACACCTTATAGGAACCTGACAACACAATGATACAGTCATCACCCAGATCCCTTCATAGCTTTCCTGTATAATGTCCCAGCATTCCCAGCAGTGTCACCTCTCCAGTCAGCAGCTCAATCATCTTGTTGGTGAGTTCTAGGATCTTCTCTCTATTGATTTCCTCATGTATCAGGGGGTGAGGTGGAGGCCCCATGATTGGGCTAAAGGTTCTTCCCCATCCTTCAGACACAGGGTCCTGACAGCGCTCACTAGAGGTCTTCTTCACTACTGTGTAGTCCTGGTTATGGAGAGACACAGTAATAAATATCACTCCATACATATCCAGAGTCCCTCACCTCTCCAGTCATGTCCATCTGTTAGTAACATAGATAAGATGATGTAATGTGACATCATCAGAACCTCTCACCTCTCCAGTAAGCCGGAAGAGGATCTCTAGGGTGAGATTTATTATACTCTCCGCCATCTTGTCCCTGTCCCTGTCCATCCTTGACGGGTCAATCAGGAGAAGGGTCTTATATAGAAGATATCCACTGAGCGGATCCTATATTGTAGGAACTTGAATGGAGAGAAGATGAGAAGATGGAAAATCCTCCAAAATTCCAGGGGGTTGAAAAATTCTGAGACTGCAGCAGTCAATAAAAGTGATATTTTGTGTTAAATTTAATAGAACTTGTCAACATTCACAATAAATATTCTGCACATTTACAAAAGCGATAAGGTTTCTCTGGTCTAAGAAAGCATCTGAAACTTGTTCATAAGATGCCATGTGTTACTGCTGTGATCAGCAACTATGATAGTCTGTTGCCAGACATTTATAGCTGATCAACCTTCCTCCCTCCACTGAGCAACCATATGGGGGAACAGAAGACCTCCAATGTAGTGGCCTTAATAGCTTGGCTACCTGAAGAAACCAAGTGATAAGGCAGTCCTTGGTACGTGTTCAGTCAGTAGAGGGAAGTCAGAGTAAGATAGTTTTATATGGTAGGGACATAGATTTGGCACACACCATATGAAATTTTTATGTGAGAGATTGACAAAAAGGGCGGTTAAGTGGGCAGTCCATTCAAAAGTGTGTGAAAGTGCCTCCAGAATTTTCACATCTCCAGCAATTATCCGATGGGGAGATGTTAGGAAAGCTGGAGTTCTATACCTAGAGAATAGTTTAAATGAGTTCTCCTGAACTGCAATACATGGGAGCTCTTACACATGGTTGGAACCTCCAAGTCAGAGAAAGTACATCCAAGTTCGTCCTCTCACTCTTGCACATAGTAAGGTTTAGGGGTTGCGGAGTGTGTGAGCAGATTATTGTAAATGTTGGAAATGGAATATGCGTGGGGCAGCAAGGAGGTAGAGAGTTCCACCAACCAATTACATGTCCTGATAGGCGTGAACGAGGACCTCAAAAAGGAGCATCCCGCTGAACGGAAGTTGAGCGAGTGTAAGAAAGTCATTCAGGTGCTATCCTCCTCTGCGGGAAGGTAAAGGAAGTCAAATGTAGGTGAGAGGTTTATTAGTTGAGATACTGGAGTACGCATCAATTTCATCCAGGGAAAGGTCAACTCGTTATGGCCCTGAGCACGTAGCAATTGGAAGACACCTAACAGCATTATTGGGGATAGAATGCTAAAACATCCTGACTCGGCCTCCCATTCTCGAACCACAGCGATGGACCCCTTTGTAATGTGTCGAAGAGACAAAAGTTCGCGAAGTCTAAATAAGAGGCTGACAATGAGAGGGGAGCAGTGCCCTTTCCATAAAAGATCATAAAAGATCAAGCCAGAGGGAAAGATCAATCGCATGGCTGGTAGAGGTCCGGTAGTGCATCTCTCATATTAGGTGTGAGTATGCCAATCTATGTCGTTTATGTCTCCACAAAAAAGTAGAAAACAGGCTAATTGTTTGGCAAAAAAAGTTTTTAGGGAGAACAATTGGTACAGTTATCTGGGTATATAGAAGTTTTGGAAAAAATATGTTAAATATGTTCTGAGCAAATTTTTTCTGCTTATCCAGGACAGAAAAGGCAGTTGGATGGAAGAAATCTTCTGTTTTAAGCGTTTAAGCAAAGGGGTAAAATTTAGAGTGTAGGGTCGTATCGGATCCTCAGGTATTTGGATACCTAATAGTTTAAGAGGTTGTTAAGGCCGGAGAAAGGGCATGGGTAGTTTTAATCTCCTAATGTGGGCAGCGGAGACAGTTATATTGAGAATCTCAGACTTAGGCCTCATGCACACGGCCGTGCCTTTTTTGCGGTTCGCAAACCGCGGATCCGCAAAAAAGGAAGCCACCCGTAATGCCTTCTGCAATTTGCGGAACGGAGCGGGCGCCGGCAATATAAATGCCTATTCTTGTCCGCAAAGCGCGGACAAGAACAGGACATGTTATATTTTTTTACCGGGCCGCGGAACGGAGCTACAGATGCGGACAGAATTGAAGTGAATGGGTCCACATCCGAGCAGCCAAAACGGTGGCTCGGATGCGGACCCAAACAACGGTCGTGTGCATAAGGCCTTAGTAAGATTCATCTTAAAATTAGACACTACCCCAAAGATATATAGGACAGCAACGTCAGGTTGTATTGTGATTGTCTATATTGCCTCCTTTGCTGACTAAATTCATTTTTCCATCACATTATGAACTGTTCATTTCCATGGTTACGATCACCCTGCAATCCATCAGTGGTGGCCGTACTTGCACACCATAGGAAAAAGTGCTGGACTCTCTGGTGGCCAGGACCATAGGCCGGCGCTTTTTCCTATAGTGTGCAAACAATACCACTGCTGATGGATTGTAGGGTGGTCGTAAGCATGAAAACGAGCAGTGTATAATGTGATGCAAAAATGAATCCAGCCAGCAAAGGAAGCAATATGGAGAATCACAATACATTAGTAAGTGCCTTGTATTAACTTTCTCTACATAATAAATGCTATTTAATGAAGTGACACAACCCCTTTAAGGAGGGAAATGGGACGGTAGCTGAAACAAAGTTCCTGATTCTCACCCTCCTTGGGAATAGGAAAAAAGAAGATCTTTAAACATTTTATAATAAAGGATTGGGAAACTATCAGATACGGGGCTCTTCCCCTTAGGGATGTAAGCTTAAACAGTAGAGAGTTCCTGCATAGTAAAAGTTGCGGTCAAGGTGGTTCTTGTTGCATCTGTAAGAGTGATAAGTGTGATAGAATCTAAAAATGAAGAAGGCCTAGGAGATGCACTAGACGCTGACAGGTTAAGGGGAAGGGAAAACAACAAATACACACCACAACGAATAGACAACAATCTAGGCCTCAAAAGCTAAGGAAGAGGGATGGTGACCTCCTAGTAATCCCTAGGCCTTTCCCTAACTCCTGCCAGTATCAGCAGATCCTGATGGTGGAATTACTCATACACCGGATACCTAAAGCCCTGCTAAAACGGACGAGCCCTAGGAAAGGTAGTATGGGATGAAACAGCTGGTTCCTTCCAGAATGAAGGAACCTGCATCTCCCTGAGGCCAATAAACAACACACCAGATAATAAGAAACAGCGAAGGCAACAAGTACTTCGCTTAGAGATGTATGGAAAAGCAGGAGATCCAAGACAAACCAGCACTAGCAACTCCAAGCAGAAACTATCAACCGCATGGTCAGCAGTGTGAGGCGGATCTAAATAGAGCCTCATCACTGATAACGAGCAGCACCTGAGGAGAGGTGAGATCCTGCCAAACAACAACATACATAGAGGAAAACAGAGAGACCTGTCAGATAGACTTGCTGCACATGAGGCTATCTGATCTTCTCACCTCTCTCACAGGAGCGACCGTGACACAGACGCTGACAGGGCACCCCAGGCTATAGAGAGAAGTATAATAGGAGTGGAACCGTTTCAGCAATCTTCTGTGTTTTGGGATAACTAGCGTCTAAGGGGTCTTTAATGTCCCTGTCACTCTGACGGCACAGTCCTAGGAGACCCCAGGGCGTCATACACGACTCGGGGAGAAGACTGAACAGAACCTGAAACTAATTTCAGGAAATTCGCTCACTTCCAAAATATGGAATGAAAGGTGATCAAAAAGTCAATCACAAAAAATACCTCCCCCCGAGAAAAGAAAAAAAAATTAGGACTCCTAAAGTACAAATTACAAAGGTTTTTGATTTAAAAAAAAAGTGATATTACTGTGTAAAAGCAGTAAAATATATCATATAACTAAATAAAGAAGGGGTCAGCGTAAAGTTATTAACCGCAGGCTAGAGAAACACATTGGGGGTCATTTATCAAACTGGTGTAAAGTAGCACTGGTTTAGTTGCCCATAGCAACCAATCAGATTGCACCTTTCATTTTTGACAGCTCCTTTGGAAAATGAAAGCTGGACTCTAATTGGTTGCTCTGGATAACGACACCAGTTTGATAAATGAGCCCATTGTTTCTACTGCACACAACGCACTGTAACAATAAACCTAAAAGACAACAGAGGAGATTCATCAAAGTGGTGGAAAGGAAAACTGGTTTAGTTGTTCATTGCAACCAATCAGATTCCAGCTTTCATTTTCACAGCTCCTTTAAAAGATGAAAGGACGATTCTGATTGGTTGCTATGGGCAACTAAACCAATTTTCCTTTACACCAGTTTGATAAATATCCCCCAATGGAGGAATCGCTGATACTTTCTATCATTATGCAAAAAAATATATATTCCCTGATGCAATCAGTATAACTAACATCTGCTGCCTGGTATCCCCCCTCCCAGTAATGCTGACAGATGATGGGGGTGACTGTACACATACCTCCACTGGCACCGCTGGACACTACATATATGGGGGAGGGGGGAACTAGTGGGATAAAGGACCTTTCATGATGTCATGACCATGTGATCATGTGTGGGAGGAGTCAGGCACTAGGCTGTTCTGCTGGAGGAGGTAAAGGACCTGCGATGATGTCATGACCATGTGATCGTGTGTGGGAGGAATACATTATACACACAGCTCTGCACTGTACATTATATACACACAGCTCTGCACTGTACATTATACACACAGCTCTGCACTGTACATTATACACACACAGCTCTGCACTGTACATTATACACACAGCTCTGCACTGTACATTATACACACAGCTCTGCACTGTACATTATACACACAGCTCTGCACTGTACATTATACACACACAGCTCTGCACTGTACATTATACACACAGCTCTGCACTGTACATTATACACACAGCTCTGCACTGTACATTATACACACACAGCTCTGCACTGTACATTATACACACAGCTCTGCACTGTACATTATACACACAGCTCTGCACTGTACATTATACACACAGCTCTACACTGTACATTATATACACACAGCTCTGCACTGTACATTATACACACACAGCTCTGCACTGTACATTATACACACATTCTGCACTGTACATTATACACACAGCTCTGCACTGTACATTATACACACACAGCTCTGCACTGTACATTATACACACAGCTCTGCACTGTACATTATACACACAGCTCTGCACTGTACATTATACACACAGCTCTGCACTGTACATTATACACACAGCTCTGCACCGTACATTATACACACAGCTCTGCACCGTACATTATACACACAGCTCTGCACTGTACATTATACACACACAGCTCTGCACTGTACATTATACACACAGCTCTGCACTGTACATTATACACACACAGCTCTGCACTGTACATTATACACACACAGCTCTGCACTGTACATTATACACACAGCTCTGCACTGTACATTATACACACACAGCTCTGCACTGTACATTATACACACAGCTCTGCACTGTACATTATACACACAGCTCTGCACTGTACATTATACACACAGCTCTGCACTGTACATTATACACACACAGCTCTGCACTGTACATTATACACACAGCTCTTCACTGTACATTATACACACACAGCTCTGCACTGTACATTATACACACAGCTCTGCACTGTACATTATACACACAGCTCTGCACTGTACATTATACACACAGCTCTGCACTGTACATTATACACACACAGCTCTGCACTGTACATTATACACACAGCTCTGCACTGTACATTATACACACAGCTCTACACTGTACATTATATACACACAGCTCTGCACTGTACATTATACACACACAGCTCTGCACTGTACATTATACACACATTCTGCACTGTACATTATACACACAGCTCTGCACTGTACATTATACACACACAGCTCTGCACTGTACATTATACACACAGCTCTGCACTGTACATTATACACACAGCTCTGCACTGTACATTATACACACAGCTCTGCACTGTACATTATACACACAGCTCTGCACTGTACATTATACACACAGCTCTGCACTGTACATTATACACACAGCTCTGCACCGTACATTATACACACAGCTCTGCACCGTACATTATACACACAGCTCTGCACTGTACATTATACACACACAGCTCTGCACTGTACATTATACACACAGCTCTGCACTGTACATTATACACACACAGCTCTGCACTGTACATTATACACACACAGCTCTGCACTGTACATTATACACACAGCTCTGCACTGTACATTATACACACACAGCTCTGCACTGTACATTATACACACAGCTCTGCACTGTACATTATACACACAGCTCTGCACTGTACATTATACACACACAGCTCTGCACTGTACATTATACACACAGCTCTTCACTGTACATTATACACACACAGCTCTGCACTGTACATTATACACACACAGCTCTGCGACTGAGACATGTCCTACACCGTAGGATATGTTGGCTAATCTCTCACAGTGCACCTGTCCTTGCTATTATTATTATATTGGAATTATAGTTGGGATTGTATATTGTTAGTGTAATTAGGTTTATTTTGTGCTGTTAGTGTATTACCGTGTGCGTCTAGATGTATATATATTTATATAACCATTGATATAAATATATATACACACATGGGTAAATACATTTTTCAAGTTTTTATATTTTTGGAAGTGCTGTATATATATATACACACACTGCTCAAAAAAATAAAGGGAACACAAAAATAACACATCCTAGATCCGAGTTAATTAAATATTCTTCTGAAATACTTTGTTCTTTACATAGTTGAATGTGCTGACAACAAAATCACACAAAAATAAAAAAAATGGAAATCAAATTTTTTAACCCATGGAGGTCTGGATTTGGAGTCACCCTCAAAATTAAAGTGGAAAAACACACTACAGGCTGATCCAACTTTGATGTAATGTCCTTAAAACAAGTCAAAATGAGGCTCAGTAGTGTGTGTGGCCTCCACGTGCCTGTATGACCTCCCTACAATGCCTGTGCATGCTCCTGATGAGGTGGCGGACGGTCTCCTGAGGGATCTCCTCCCAGACCTGGACTAAAGCATCTGCCAACTCCTGGACAGTCTGTGGTGCAACGTGACGTTGGTGGATAGAGCGAGACATGATGTCCCAGATGTGCTCAATTGGATTCGGGTCTGGGGAACGGGCGGGCCAGTCCATAACATCAATGCCTTCGTCTTGCAGGAACTGCTGACACACTCCAGCCACATGAGGTCTAGCATTGTCTTGCATTAGGAAGAACCCAGGGCCAACCGCACCAGCATATGGTCTCACAAGGGGTCTGAGGATCTTATCTCGGTACCTAATGGCAGTTAGGCTACCTCTGGCGAGCACATGGAGGGCTGTGCGGCCCTCCAAAGAAATGCCACCCCACACCATTACTGACCTAATGCCAAACCGGTCATGCTGGAGGATGTTGCAGGCAGCAGAACGTTCTCCACGGCGTCTCCAGACTCTGTCACATGTGCTCAGTGTGAACCTGCTTTCATCTGTGAAGAGCACAGGGCGCCAGTGGCGAATTTGCCAATCTTGGTGTTCTCTGGCAAATGCCAAACGTCCTGCACGGTGTTGGGCTGTAAGCACAACCCCCACCTGTGGATGTCGGGCCCTCATATCACCCTCATGGAGTCTGTTTCTGACCGTTTGAGCAGACACATGCACATTTGTGGCCTGCTGGAGGTCATTTTGCAGGGCTCTGGCAGTGCTCCTCCTGTTCCTCCATGCACAAAGGCGGAGGTAGCGGTCCTGCTGCTGGGTTGTTGCCCTCCTACGGCCTCCTCCACGTCTCCTGATGTACTGGCCTATCTCCTGGTAGCGCCTCCATGCTCTGGACACTACGCTGACAGACACAGCAAACCTTCTTGCCACAGCTCGCATTGATGTGCCATCCTGGATAAGCTGCACTACCTGAGCCACTTGTGTGGGTTGTAGACTCAGTCTCATGCTACCACTAGAGTGAAAGCACCGCCAGCATTCAAAAGTGACCAAAACATCAGCCAGGAAGCATAGGAACTGAGAAGTGGTCTGTGGTCACCACCTGCAGAACCACTCCTTTATTGGGGGTGTCTTGCTAATTGCCTATAATTTCCACCTGTTGTCTATCCCATTTGCACAACAGCATGTGAAATTGATTGTCACTCAGTGTTGCTTCCTAAATGGACAGTTTGATTTCACAGAAGTGTGATTGACTTGGAGTTACATTGTGTTGTTTAAGTGTTCCCTTTATTTTTTTGAGCAGTGTATATATATATATATATATATATATATATATATATATATATATAGACTATGTAGACTATGTAGAATCAGGGCAGCACACCTGGTGACACACAGATGGGTGCCAGCGGTGGAAACACCTTACCAAGGTGTTTGATATATAACAAGGAAGGACACCGCAGCACATCCGTAGGTGAAAAATAGTGGATCTTTATTCACCATTGCGACGTTTCAGTCCACTTGCTGGGACTATTATCAAGCTTGATAATAGTCCCAGCAAGTGGACTGAAACGTCGCAAGGGTGAATAAAGATCCACTATTTTTCACCTACGGATGTGCTGCGGTGTCCTTCCTTGTTATATATATATATATATATATATATATATAATGTACACTGCCTGTCCAAAAAAAAAGTCACCACCTGGATTTAACTAAGCAAATAGTTCTGAGCCTCCTATTGGATAATTACTGCATGGGGGCGATTATCTTTCAGCTGGCATCAAGTTATTTAACCCCGACTGGTGCAATGAGTTGCTTCTCATTTCTTAAACAACCATGTCAAAAGACACATCTCGTGGTCGTAGAAAAGATGTCAGTCTGTTTGAGAAGGGTCAGATCATTGGCATGCATCAAGCAGAGAAAACATCATCTAGTAACATAAGGCCGAAAAAAGACATTTGTCCATCCAGTTCGGCCTGTCATCCTGCAAGTTGATCCAGAGGAAGGCAAAAAAAAGGTAGAAGCCAATTCCCCCCCCCCCCCCGACCCTTTAAGGGGAATAAAAAATTCCTTCCCAGTCTAAGGAGATTGCAGAAACTACTAAAATTGGGTTAAGAACTGTCCAACGTTTTATTAAAAACTGGAAGGATAGTGGGGACCCATCGTATTCGAGGAAGAAATGTGGCGGGAAAAAAATCCTGAATGATTGTGATCGGCGATCACTTAAATGTTTGGTGAAATCAAATCGAAGAAAAACAACAGTAGAACTCAGGGTTATGTATAATAGTGAAAGTAAGAGCATTTCCACACGCACAATGCGAAGGGAACTCAAGGGATTGGGACTGAACAGCTGTGTAGCCGTAAGAAAACCACTAATCAGTGAGGAAACCAGAAAAAGAGGCTTCAGTTTGCTCGGGAGCATAAAGATTGGACTCTGGAGCAATGGAAGAAAGTGATGTGGTCTGATGAGTCCAGATTTACCCTGTTCCAGAGTGATGGGCGCATCAGGGTAAGAAGAGAGGCAGATGAAGTGATGCCCCCATCATGCCCGGTGCCTACTGTACAAGCCTGTGGGGGCAGTGCTATGATCAACTTCACGGACCCCTACCTCCTTGACAAAGAAATGTCCAAATTTTTCAGAGCCATCAGATTGCGGGCCTATATCGAGATTGAAAAACCACCATGGACCCTAACGAATCAAGACACCATTCCACGATCGCATTAAAGGTTGCAAACCTCCAAGTAAATTTACCCCCCCCCCCCCACAAGGTACGAGGTGGTTGAAGATTATATCTCACACGTTCTACAAGACCTCAGAGCTTTGGAGAAAAAATCCCCCACCATTAAGGTAAGACACAACATGACTAAAAAACAATCACTCGCCTTAAAAAACCTGCGTGATGATAAAGATATAATCATCAAGCCGGCTGACAAAGGCTCGGGTATTGTCGTGATGGACAAAATGGACTATAAACAGGAGATCCTTCGGCAACTTGCCGACCAAGGGATTTACTCACCTATAGACTATGATCCTACCAGAGATTGTCTTAATGAACTTTCTGGTATAGTTGAGACCGCTCTCAACAATGGCATCATTAACAAAAAAGCAGAATATCATCTTGTTCCGACCCATCCCCGCATTCCGGTCATGTACGTATTGCCCAAAATTCACAAGAATATAGATCACCCCCCAGGCAGACCAATAGTCTCTGGTTGCGAATCTATCTTCCAACCAGGGCCGGACTGGGGATAAAAACCAGCCCTGGAAAAAGTTGCATACCAGCCCCACAGCATTGCGTCATTATTTACTTGTTTATAATAGGAAAAAGCATTCATTTTAAAACACGTGTGTAAACACGAATATGAACTTTGCCCCACGATAGCTCTTTTGTAGAACCCCCATAAAAACTTACAGTTACTTGACTTGGCCCTTGGGGATCTCGGACGCCACTTCCACACTTGGTCGGGGGCTCGGCGGAGCTGATGTTGTGCTTTATCCTAATGAGAAAGATTTCATAATAAGGATTTGGAGAAGGGGCAGAGGGATAGCAGAGCAGGGAGAGGATGGTGCTGCTACTAGGGGGTCATTCCATTGGGGAGTAATAAAACCCACCATAATGCCCCCCAGTAGAAATAATTCTCCTTATAATGTGCAAAACATACCCCTTTGTAATGCCCCCAGTTGAGCTAATGTTCCCATAATGTGCCAATATAAAATACCCCTTCTCAGTGCCCCCGTAGATGACCCCATACTACTCCTCTCCCTTCTTCCCCATAGTACCCACCATAATGTGTCCCAGTATAAAATGCCCCTATACAGAGCCCCCATATAAAATATCTTCTTTTTAGCCTCAGTAGATGCCCCTATAGTGCCCCCCAATAATCTGCAGTAAGATGTGCCCCCAATCATGTGCCAGTAATAAGAGCCCCCCCCACCATCATGTGCCAGTAGCCAGAGCCCCCCATATCATGTGCCAGTAGCCAGAGCCCCCCATATCATGTGCCAGTAGCCAGAGCCCCCCCATATCATGTGCCAGTAGCCAGAGCCCCCCCATTATCATGTGCCAGTAGCCAGAGTGCCCCCATATCATGTGCCAGTAGCCAGAGTGCCCCCATAGAATGTGCCAGTAGCCCCCCCATATCATGTGCCAGTAGCCCCCCTTATGTGCTAATAGCCCCCTTATGTGCCAGTAGCCCCCCTTATGGGCCAGTAGCCCCCCTTATCATGTGCCAGTAGCCCCCCTTATCATGTGCCAGCCCAGTAGTCCCCTCTTATCATGTGCCAGCCCAGTAGTCCCCCCTTATGTGCCAGCCCAGTAGTCCCCCCTTATCATGTGCCAGCCCAGTAGTCCCCCCTTATCATGTGCCAGCCCAGTAGTCCCCCCTTATCATGTGCCAGCCCAGTAGTCCCCCCTTATCATGTGCCAGCCCAGTAGTCCCCCCTTATCATGTGCCAGCCCAGTAGTCCCCCCTTATCATGTGCCAGCCCAGTAGTCCCCCCTTATCATGTGCCAGCCCAGTAGTCCCCCTTATCATGTGCCAGCCCAGTAGTCCCCCTTATCATGTGCCAGCCCAGTAGTCCCCCCTTATCATGTGCCAGCCCAGTAGTCCCCCTTATCATGTGCCAGCCCAGTAGTCCCCCCTTATGTGCCAGCCCAGTAGTCCCCCTTATCATGTGCCAGCCCAGTAGTCCCCCTTATCATGTGCCAGCCCAGTAGTCCCCCCTTATCATGTGCCAGCCCAGTAGCCCCCCTTATGTGCCAGCTCAGCCCAGTAGTCCCCCCTTATCATGTGCCAGCCCAGCCCAGTAGTCCCCCCTTATCATGTGCCAGCCCAGTAGTCCCCCCATTATCATGTGCCAGCCCAGCCCAGTAGTCCCCCCATTATCATGTGCCAGCCCAGTATTGTACCTATATAAAAAAAATAAAAAAATAAAACACTTATACTTACCTCCAGCGATGTGATGTGATGCAGGCCGCCTCTTCCGGCCTGTGTCCCTCGCTATATGGCTCAGGCGACGCAATGAGGAACTATCAGAGGAACAGGAGGGGACACGCCTCTCCCTCCCCTGCCCCACAGCACTGCCATCTTTATTGCTGTCCTGAGGACGGCAATACAGATGACTATGGAGATGAGCGCTTCCACAATGGAGGCGCTCATCTCCTGCTCTGCCCTGCCGCCGGCCGCGGCCGCCCCCACTTGTCACCAGGGCCGCAGCCTTGCGGCACTCAGGCTTGCCGGCCTACCGGGAAATTTCCCGGTATCCCGGCAGGCCAGTCCGGCCCTGCTTCCTACCAGCAGCTAAAATGCTAGATAACCTCTTAAGGATCTATGCGCAACAAGGTGTCTCCTTTATCCAAGACACCACCGATTTTCTGAATAAGATTCAATGCCTGAACTTGGAGGGTGACAATATTCTCCTGGCAACAATGGATGTCAGTAGCCTCTACACTAATATCCCCAATGATGCAGGCATAGAATGTGTTAGAGAAACCATCCGCCTACAAGCAGAGTTTTCTATCTCAGAACAAGAATTTATCATTCGTACTCAAAAGGAACTATTTTTTGTTTGAAGACCAATTTTACTTTCAGATCTCTGGGACAGCCATGGGCTGTAATGTGGCACCAACTTTTGCAGTTCTATACATGAACCATTTTGAAGATTCTTTTGTATACACGAACGAATTATTTTCCAAACACATCAAATGTTGGTATAGATATATTGACGATATCTTCTGTATTTGGCAGGGTCCAGTGGAAGACTTGTACACATTCCACAGAACCATTGACTCGGCCACAGACTCCATCTCTCTCTCCTTGACCTGCAGCGACACCGAGATTTCGTTTCTGGATGTCTTAGTAATGGTAAGCAACAATACACTACAAACAGATCTTTATACAAAATCTACAGACAGAAACAGTCTTCTCAGACACAACTCATTCCACCCTCCTGGGCTCATTCGCTCCTTACCATGCTCACAACTCATGCGAGTCAAACGTATTGTGTCAGATCTCAATACAACCAATTCTCGACTTATAGAAATGTCAAATAAATTCCTCAACAGAGGTTTCCCAAAACATGTCCTGGAAGAGCACATTGAGAGAACCACTCACCTGTCCATAACTGATTTACTCAAACCCAAACATCCCAGATCTGACCATACACAGACACGCATCCCGTGTGTCACCACATTTTCTCATTTAAGTTCAGACATCAAACGGATTATATACAAACATTGGTCCGTATTATCAAAGAACTTCCCCAACATCTTCCCAGACAAACCCCTAATGTCATATAAAAGAGCTAAAAATATCAAGGATAATATTGTACGATCTGACCTTGGTTCCAATAAGGTACACAGTATACAAAGTACAATTACTGGCTCTGCCATTAAAGGAACATATCCTTGTCTATCCTGCGCACAATGCGGGAACGTCACAAAAGGCCCCACCTTCACACACCCGTCCACTGGGAAGAGATATAACATCAATGGTCACTACTCTTGTGTCTCTAACTATGTAGTGTATCTAATCAAATGCCCCTGTGGATTGGGATACGTTGGGGAAACAATTTAAAAAATAAAAGAACGAATTATCCCAACATAAGTCAAATATACGCACTGCTAAACTAGAAGCACCCCTTGTCCAACACTTTATCAAATATGGTCACTCAGTTAGCCAGCTTCGATTTCAAGTTATCGACTGGATACCACCCCCAAGACGAGGAGGTAACCGTGAGCTGCAGTTACAGGAGAGAGAGAGAGATGTCTTGGATCCGACGTCTCAACACTCTTGAACCCTATGGTCTTAATAGAGATTATGTTTTAGACTAACCAATCATCCTCTTCGTTTATGTTAACCCCTTTCTATGTTTTTCTTCTAGGGCCAGAGTTGTCTAATAACGGGTGGTGACACTCGTGAAGCACGCCCTAGCCGCTGGTATATGTCTTATGTGATGTCTGCATTCACACTTCAATTATGCTAAAGCAATCGTACTGTTGCATCTCTATTCTATGTCCTTTTTCTTTCACACATTGTGATGTCACATTCTGTAAACATGCGTGACATATATCTACTGACCCCACACTAGGGCCCCCACACATACAAGCACCTACATACACATAGATGGAAGCACATTTTAGGTCATCCCATCAATATGACTACTCAATTAATCCTATTTAGCTTTGGGAACTAATATATTTCCCTTTATACATTATGGATTCTTGATATCCTTTACTACTCATGATCGCAAGTCAAGTCATCATTCCCATTATCAAGTAGATACTCCTTATCTAATTATACTATACTAATTACTGGTGCTTATAATGTCGCTACTCCAACACACATTCCGATCATTCCTTTATACATGAACCATCTCCCGATTCTAATATAGCCGCCACCCACTATTAGACCCTAGAACGCATGCACTCATTTTAGAGCATTTTCCCCATATCTAAAATGGCCATCCCTCGCCGTCCGTCCCCCGTACGCATGCGCCCAGAATAGAGTCATTTCCTCAACAAAAATGGCCGACCTCTATCTTCCGGCCTTTGTGCGCACGCGCATATTCAGACAACACGTCATTATACTAGGCCGGCGCCCGGTTTTGCCCCTTACAATACCGCGAGATTTCGAGCGCCATCCAAAAGGCGGCAATCCGTCTATTTAAAGCGCATTCAAACACACTCCAGATATGCCAGCCATTCACTCACTTGGATACGCAACTAGGTAAGCTAAACAGGAGCAGATGTCTATATTTCTCTCCTCACTTCCTTATATTACCTTCCTGACGTTGTTGCAATATTACCTCCGGTAGGAACATTCCTTCTTTATATACATATATACACACAGAGTATATATAGTGTATATACTCTTTAGCCCTACTTCTAAAACTCTCACTGCTTCTCTTTCTCCATTTGTTGCACATTCTATTTAGTGGTCCATTTTGCTCTGATGCCTGATGTAATTATTGCACTCAATATGCATATTTTCTGTACATGATGTTTGTCAGTTACATAGCTGGAAATCCGTTCCATGGAACAAATGAAATTCTATTTAGAATCATGCACCTTTGTTTGAATCATGTTATATATGACTATATTGGAACTATTTATTTATTTATTTGAATCATGTACCTATAGAATCTTTATTTTTTTTTTCTATTATTTTGAAATCATGTTTATCGTTAATATTGTATTCAAACATATATATTTACCTTTTTTTTACATCAGCCTGATGAAGGGCATGCATTTTGTCCAAAACGTTGCCTCACTTCTAAAAAGAACCACTATGTCCGGCTAATAAAAAGCATTTAATCAAATACTGGAGTGCTGTTAAATACTTAGAAGTTTCAAGAGGTGGAGCAAGGATCGCACTAAGACGTGCACCCAAAACCTGTCAGCTTTAGATAGAGTGCCGTGATCACTACATGAGTGCTATGATCTGGGGTCCTGCAGTTGGTCAGGTCTAGGTTCAGCTACAGTATGTGCTCCAAGAATGAGGTCAGCGACCACCTGAACCTACTGAAGGACCAGGTTATTCCATCAATGGATTTGTTCTTCCCTGATGGCACGGGCATATTCCAAGATGACAATGCCAGGATTCATCGGGCTCAAATTGTGAAACAGTGGTTCAGGGAGCAGGAGACGTCATTGTCACACATGGATCGGCCACCACAGCGTCCAGACCTTAACCCCATGGAGAATCTTTGGGATGTGCTGGAGAAGGCTTTGCGCAGCCGTCAGACTCCACCATCATCAATGCAAGATCTTGGGGAAAAATGAATGCAGAAATAATTGACTGTAGACTTGTAATTGTTTAATAAATACTTTGTTGCTCAAATACAGCTTATAGTCTTTTTTTCACCACCGTAATTCAGCGCATGCAGTTCAGGAAAAGGTAAAGCAACAGGTAGAATAAAGAATAAATAGGTGGAGTCAGCAATAGATGGTTTATGCCTATTAATAGTAATTATTAATATTAACTCCAAATATTAATAATTACTATTAACACAGGTTATAAAAGCAACACATTTTGAGGACCAACTGGCCCCTTCATCAGGCAGATACACCATATACAAACTAGAGTTGTCACAATACCAACATTTTGATTCGGTTTCGACACTAAGAAAAAGTTTTGGAATACTCGATATCATTCAAAAGAATAAATACCTTTGGAAAAAAAATTAACATTTTCTTTGCTTCACCGTCTGGGATAGCCATAACTTTTTAATTTTTGGTCTACAGAGCAGTTTAAGGCCTCTTTCACACGGGCGTTGCTGAAAAATGCGCGGGTGCGTTGCGGGAACACCCGCGATTTTTCCGCGCGAGTGCAATACATTGTAATGCGTTTTGCACTCGCGTGAGAAAAATCGTGCGTGTTTGGTACCCAAACCCGAACTTCTTCACAGAAGTTCGGGCTTGGGATCGGTGTTCTGTGGATTGTATTATTTTTCCTTATAACATGGTTATAAGGTAAAATAATAGCATTCTGAATACAGAATGAAAAGTAAAATAGCACTGGAGGGGTTAAAAAAAAAAAAAAAAAAATTTACTCACCTTAATCCACTTGATAGCGCAGCCGGCATCTGCTTCTGTATTCTTTTCTTTAGGACCTGGCTAAAGGACCTTCGATGACGTCACTCCGGTCATCACATGGTGCGTCACATGATCTTTTACCATGGTGAATCACCATGGTAAAAGATCATGTGACGTACCATGTGATGACCGGAGTGACGTCATCCCAGGTCCTTAATCTATAGTTAATGCTCTCCACAGGTCCTATACAGTAAAAGAGTCAGACGGAGATGCCGGGCATCGCGAGCAAGTGGATTAAGGTGAGTTAAATGATTTTTTTTTTTTAACCCCTCCAGCCCTGTTTTACTTAGCATTCTGTATTCAGAATGCTATTATTTTCCCTTATAACCATGTTATAAGGGAAAATAATAAGGTTCGGGTCACCATCCCGATCGTCTCCTAGCAACCGTGCGTGAAAATCGCACCGCATCCGCACTTGCTTGCGGATGCTTGCGATTTTCACGCAACCCCATTCATTTCTATGGGGCCTGCGTTACGTGAAAAACGCACAAAGAGGAGCATGCTGCGATTTTCACGCAACGCAAAAGTTATGCGTGAAAATCACCGCTCGTGTGCACAGCCCCATAGAAATGAATGGGTCAGTATTCAGTGCGGGTGCAATGCGTTCACCATCCGCGCGGAATACTCGCTCGTGTGAAAGGGGCCTAAGGGGTTTGTTTTTTTGCGGGACAAACTGTACATTTTTAGGGTACATACAACTTTTGATCAACTTTTTGGGGAAAAATGGCAAATTGCATGTTTTTATTGGTTTTTTTCTGATGCCTGATTTGTTTATTTTTTTGTGTTTATATTTTTTCTTTTTGTTTTTATTTTTAACTTTTTGTTTTTAATTTTTGCTTAATACCTTTTAGCCTCCTTAGGGCTCTTTCACACTTGCGCTTTTGTTTTCCGGCATAGAGTTCCGTCGTCGGGGCTCTATGCCGGAAGAATCCTGATCAGTTTTATCCTAATGCATTCTGAATGGAGAGAAATCCGTTCAGGATGCATCAGGATGTCTTCAGTTCCGGACCGGAACGTTTTTTGGCCGGAGAAAATACCGCAGCATGCTGCGCTTTTTGCTCCGGTCAAAAATCCTGAACACTTGCCGCATCGACGGATCCGTAATAATAGCCCATTGAAAGGCATTAATCTGGATCCGGCCTAACATCCTCAGTTGTTACGACGCAACGACGGATCCGGAAGTTGCGTCTGCGCCAGGAAGTAGGAAGGACTTGGCTGGCGCGAAAAGAGACTAATCTGGAAATCCTGAAGCCAACATCAAAGTTTTTTTTCCGGATCCGTACGACGGATCCGGAAAAAAAACGTTGATGTTGGCTTCAGGATTTCCGGATCAGTCTCTTACCAAAAAAGCCGGAAAGACGCATCCGGAAAGAAAAAATTATGCGTTCTTACGCGTTTTTCCGGATCCGGTGTGTAATTCTGGCAAATGGAGTACACGACGGATCCGGACAACGCAAGTGTGAAAGAGGCCTTAGAGAGTTAGAACCTGGGATCTCTCGTGCACAGCTTAGGCTACTTTCACACTGGCGTTTTGGCTTTCCGTTTGTGAGATCCGTTCAGGGCTCAGCGGTCCAAAACGGATCAGTTTTACCCTAATGCATTCTGAATGGAAAAGGATCCACTCAGAATGCCTCAGTTTGCCTCCGTTCTGTCTCCATTCCTCTCTGGAGGCGGACACCAAAACGCTGGCTGCAGCGTTTTGGTGTCCGTCTGACGAAACTGAGCTAAACGGATCCGTCCTGGCACACAATGTAAGTCAATGAGTACGGATCCGTTTTCTCTGACGCAGTCTGGCACACTAGAAAACGGATCCGTCCTGGGACACAATGTAAGTCAATGGGGACGGATCCGTTTTCTCTGACACAGTCTGGCACAATAGAAAACGGATCCGTCCTGGGACACAATGTAAGTCAATGGGGACGGATCCGTTTTCTCTGACACAGTCTGGCACAATAGAAAACGGATCCGTCCTGGCACACAATGTAAGTCAATGAGGATGGATCCGTTTTCTCTGACACAGTCTGGCACAATAGAAAACGGATCCGTCCTGGCACACAATGTAAGTCAATGGGGACGGATCCGTTTTCTCTGACACAGTCTGGCACAATAGAAAACGGATCCGTCCTGGCACACAATGTAAGTCAATGAGGATGGATCCGTTTTCTCTGACACAGTCTGGCACAATAGAAAACGGATCCGTCCTGGCACACAATGTAAGTCAATGGGGACGGATCCGTTTTCTCTGACACAGTCTGGCACAATAGAAAACGGATCCGTCCTGGCACACAATGTAAGTCAATGAGGACGGATCCGTTTTCTCTGACACAGTCTGGCACAATAGAAAACGGATCCGTCCTGACACACAATGTAAGTCAATGGGGACGGATCCGTTTTCACTGACACAGTCTGGCACAATAGAAAACGGATCCGTCCTCCATTGACTTTCAATGGTGTTCAAGACAGATCCGATTTGGCTATGTTAAAGATAATACAAACGGATCAGTTCTGAACGGAGGCAGACGGTTGTATTATCTGAACTGATCCATCTGTGCAGATCCATGACGGATCCGCACCAAACGTGAGTGTGAAAGTAGCCTTAGTAGGCAGATGATAATACACCAGTGAATGGTGAATTTGTGGTGTTCATCTATATCAGGGATGCCTGAAGCTGTTGCAAAACTACAACTCCCAGCATGCCCAGACAGTCTACAGCTATCAGCCTACAGCAGGGCATGGTGGGAGTTGTAGTTTTACAACAGCTGGAGGGCCGCAGGTTGGGCATCCCTGATCTATATGATGCATGGTGTATTATCATATTATCGGAAGTAACTAAAGCTACTTCCATATCATCTTACTCACAGAAGCACACAGCAGCAAGTCGGTGTTCCCATGTAGTGATGGACGAACATCTGCCGGGATGGTTCACGAACGCGATCGCTCGAACACGATCAAATGTTCGCGAACCGCAAGTTCGCGGCGGGTTCTATTCATTTTAATGGCAGGCGAACCTGAAAAACGTTCAGCTCATATTTGCAGCCAAGAAATAATTACTAGAAGTGCACAAATATTCCCACAACATGGAGAGTGACATACCAGATGTATTATTAGAATTTGCGATCTCCATTCATTATTCTTTTTAATGTAAAATATTGCCAATAATTATAAATAATTTTCGCGTACGCGCATGCGCAAATGCACTATACAGTACCCAAATGCACTATAAAGAAAGTATATTGGTATATAACACCCCGCTTCTATCAGTTTTTTTGGGGGGCGACTGGTATATCACACCAGTAGAAATTATTTGTCCCAGTACCGCTCGTCCCTCTATATACCTGCGGTATCGCAGCAGAACCGCACACAACTGCCGCACAATACAAATGCACTATAATATACCGTCTAACATAGAAAGTATATTATAACATTGTACAAGGAAGGCAATACATTAGAATATACATGAAGATAAAACGTAACCTTTAATAATGTTACTATGAAAGTCCATTCACACGTCCGTAAGTTTTTTGCGGATCCGCAAAACACGGACAACGCATTTTGCGGACCGCACATCGCCGGCACTATACTAGAAAATGCCTAATCTTGTCTTCAATTGCGGACAAGAATAGGACATGTTCTATTTTTTTGCAGAAACGGATGCGGACAGCACATTCCGTCCCCTTTGAAAATGAATGGGTCTGCACCCGTTCCTCAAAATTGCGGAACGGATGCGGACCCATTTTGCGGACGTGTTAATGGAAAATATATGCCTCAAAATGAAAATAAATGTAATTATTAAAGTTAAGCAAAAAGCATAGATGTGGTCGGCAATAACAAGTGCTCGGTGGCACCAAATCAGAAGCCATATGTCCTACCACAATCCGGGGGGTTCCAGTGCACATCGATGAATCCCGGAGGGAAAGCAAAAACCATCCATCCCTGGGCTAGATGATGATGTGGTATTGAAGGACAGGGTGGGCAAAGAACTGTCCCTGATATTGCCCTACAGGGGGGTGCTATTCTGGCCCTGATAGCCTAACCACAGAGCACCGGCCCTGATAAGAGCGACACTGTCCGGAACCTTACCCTATATAAAAATGGCCCTTGTAAGCCCCTAGCCCCTGACTTCCAGGTGATCACTATATAGATCTACACTCACCTAAAGAATTATTAGGAACACCTGTTCTATTTCTCATTAATGCAATTATCTAGTCAACCAATCACATGGCAGTTGCTTCAATGCATTTAGGGGGGTGCTCCTGGTCAAGACAATCCCCTGAACTCCAAACTGAATGTCAGAATGGGAAAGAAAGGTAATTTAAGCAATTTTGAGCGTGGCATGGTTGTTGGTGCCAGACGGGCCGGTCTGAGTATTTCACAATCTGCTCAGTTACTGGGATTTTCACGCACAACCATTTCTAGGGTTTACAAAGAATGGTGTGAAAAGGGAAAAACATCCAGTATGCGGCAGTCCTGTGGGCAAAAATGCCTTGTGGATGCTAGAGGTCAGAGGAGAATGGGCCGACTGATTCAAGCTAATAGAAGAGCAACGTTGACTGAAATAACCACTCGTTACAACCGAGGTATGCAGCGAAGCATTTGTGAAGCCACAACACGCACAACCTTGAGGCGGATTGGCTACAACAGCAGAAGACCCCACCGGGTACCACTCATCTCCACTACAAATAGGAAAAAGAGGCTACAATTTGCACGAGCTCACCAAAATTGGACTGTTGAAGACTGGAAAAATGTTGCCTGGTCTGATGAGTCTCGATTTCTGTTGAGACATTCAAATGGTAGAGTCCGAATTTGGCATAAACAGAATGAGAACATGTATCCATCATGCCTTGTTACGACTGTGCAGGCTGGTGATGGTGGTGTAATGGTGTGGGGGATGTTTTCTGGGCACACTTTAGGCCCCTTAGTGCCAATTGGGCATCGTTTAAATGCCACGGGCTACCTGAGCATTGTTTCTGACCATGTCCATCCCTTCATGACCACCATGTACCCATCCTCTGATGGCTACTTCCAGCAGGATAATGAACCATGTCACAAAGCTCGAATCATTTCAAATTGGTTTCTTGAACATGACAATGAGTTCACTCTACTAAAATGGCCCCCACAGTCACCAGATCTCAACCCAATAGAGCATCTTTGGGATGTGATGGAACGGGAGCTTCGTACCCTGGATGTGCATCCCTCAAATCTCCATCAACTGCAAGATGCTATCCTATCAATATGGGACAACATTTCTAAAGAATGCTATCAGCACCTTGTTGAATCAATGCCACGTAGAATTAAGGCAGTTCTGAAGGCAAAAGGGGGTCCAACACCGTATTAGTAGTGTTCCTAATAATTCTTTAGGTGAGTGTATGTGTTTTTGACTCAATATAAAAGTATATTATAAGTATATCACACCCCTCTGTGTATCACACCTATCGATAGCACACCTATACCAGTCCGAAAATGACTATTGTGGCCTTATTATCTAGCGTTTGGTGTCCCTAACAGTCTGTCCTGCTCCACACAGCAACCTCTCCCTACACTGGCAAAAGACAGAATGTAAAATGGCGGCCAGATCAGGTTTATTTATAAGGTAGGGGGTGTGTCCATGTGCTGAAACGTCTCAATTGGCTGTCCTGTACCACCTAATGGATGTGTCATGGGTCAAAGTTCTCCACAATGTAAAAGAATATGGCGGGCGCGAATATCTCCATTTGTTCAGCGAATCGCGAACGCGCAAAGTTCGCTGCGAAACGACCGCTGGGGCGAACTGCAAGGCCATCTCTATTCCCATGCTCCCATTGTGCATGCCGACACACAGGAGAACAGTAAGAACGAACGTCGCTGCGGGAGCAGAGGTGAGGGAAAAATAACATGGCCATAATCTCTGCACATTGAAGCTAAACTGTATGGGAGAATGAGACAGTGGGAGCTGCTGAGAATTAATGCTCACAGATAACGCTTGTAACAAGTCTAGTTTAGACATCCATCTCAGCATTGGCTATCAGCATCGTCATTTAAGATCAGGAAAGCACGGTGGTGGATTGTAGCCACCGAACACTGGCCAATATAAACTGGCTATTAGTGATAGGCAAAAAGTTTAGAGATGGAAGAACAGAGAACAGACTGTTCCCCCATCTGCACCTCAGGTTTGTTGCAAGAATTTATCTGTGGTAACCGGAAGCCAAACTTCTAAAACAGAAGTTAGCCCGTCTCTACTGATGAAACCTCACCAACTAAAAACAATATAACCAATCAAATGTACTGTCATGCTGTTATATAAAGTCCCACCACTGGTTGAACCTGCATTTTGTTACATTGCACGATATTCCAATATTCCAGAATATTACTCATTACTTATTTTCACTTTTAACTGTATTTGTCTGTTGATCAATTAATACAGCAGATCATGTGCGTTCAGAGACCTCTCACAGTGGCCCCCGATCATTGCTCCAAGCCCTTAGCTACCTCTGGTAGCTGAAAACAAGGTGCTTTTTTACCTGCCCGTGCTATTTTACTCTAATACAGCACCATAAAATGGCATATCTATTGGAATAAAGCAATTTAGTGACCACTGTAGAAACACGTCACTAACAGGCTAAATATGAAAATGGCTTCTCCCCTGTGTGAATTCTCTTATGCCTAACAAGAGCTGATTTAAAGTTAAAACATTTTCCACATTCTGAACATGAGTAAGGCTTCTCCCCTGTGTGAGTTCTCTGATGTACAACAACAGCTGATTTCTGGTTAAAACATTTCCCACATTCCGAGCATGAGAATGGCTTCTCCCCTGTGTGAGTTCTTTGATGTGTAACCAGATATTTTTTTACAGCAAAACATTTCCCACATTCTGAACATAAAAATGGCTTCTCCCCTGTATGAATTCTCTGATGTTTAACAAGAACTGATTTATCATTAAAACATTTTCCACATTCAGAACATGAAAACGGCTTCTCCCCTGTGTGACTTTGTTGATGCTTAAAAAGATTTGAACTATTTATAAAACATTTCCCACATTCTGAACATGAATATGGCTTTTCCCCTGTGTGAATCCTTTTATGTATAACAAGATATTTTTTTACAGCAAAAAATTTCCCACATTCTGAACATGAATATGGCTTCTCTCCTGTGTGAGTTGTTTGATGTCGGACAAGATATTTTTTTAAAGAAAAACATTTATCACATTTAGAACAAGAAAATGGCTTCTCTGCTGTGTGACTTTTCTGATGTTTAAAAAAATTTGAACTGTCTACAAAGCATTTCCCACATTCTGGACAAGAAAATGGTTTCTCTCCTGTGTGAATTCTCTGATGTGTAACAAGATCTTTTTTTACAGAAAAACATTTCCCACATTCTGAACATGAAAATGGCTTCTCCCCTGTGTGCGTTCTCTGGTGTGTAACGAGTTGTGATTTATAACTGTAATATTTCCCACATTCTAAACATGAAAATGGCTTCTCCTTTATGTGAGTTGTTTGATGTTTAACACCTCCCCTTTTATTTTGTGTTACAGTCTGTGATGAATCAGAAGATCGGACCCGTTTAAAAGGATCACATGAAAGATCTTTGCTGTGAAGGGCTGAGGGTATATCTTGATTATTGACATGCTCTTCATATATATCTTGTGTGACACCACAATCATCATCTGAACTTATGAGATGTTCCTCTGAGTTCCTGGTACAGTCATCTGTGAAGAATGCAACACATTTTATGATTGTTAAATAGTATAACCATATAATATTATGAATATTTTATAACATTTCTACATAAAACAAACCTTCCATACAATTTACAAGATATCAGTTGACCAAAACAGTGGTGGCCAAACAGATCACAATCTAATAGTAAACCCAGGGGAGCAACTAGAAAAGGCTGGGCCCAACAGCAAATTTTTCAACAGCCTCCCCAAGCAATCTGCCCTCCTGCAGCTAGTCAAGACTGCCTTCGCTCACCATATCACCCTGCACCCACTCATTCAAGTAGAAAATATAAAAATAAAACACTTACTGACGCTGGATAAGAAGAGGAGTAAAGAGTTTACTTGACAGTGTGCCGCCTAGGTCCTGTGTGGCCCGTTAGTGCCCCAGACAATAATTATTCCTCCTTAGTGCCCGAACACACTAGTTATTTCTCCTTAGTGCCCCCACACACTAGTTATCCTCCCAAAAACCATAAACACCAGAACCGTGCGATCTGGTCTCCCAGCGGGCAGTTCCGCCCATTTGCCGCCAACACCTCTCCGTTGTATTAACCTGCCGCCAGCTGTGACTTACAAATGTAACCAGGCATGTACCTTGCCCACATAAAAGATTCCAACCGAAACCACATATGAAGCCCCGAAAAATTGAAAAGTATAAACATAACTGCCAACTTCAAGGGAGGGATACAGCGCTTCCGCTTAAAGAGGAAGAGAAGAGGCGGGACAGGGGCTTATATATCCTGCTAGACCCCCGCCTCCTCCCCCCTTGAACCGTATCCTAGAATTAACCCCTTATTAACCCTAGACTTGCCTCTGTTAAACAGGGGCCAGGAGTAACCCAGAACAAAAGGTAGGGGAGGGGACCACCAGTCACTGCCCACCCTCCCTAAACTGTCGGGTGGCCACCAGGTACTCCACTAGTGACAGTGACCCAATCTGAGTGTATACAATTAATAACCACCCTCTGTTTTCTATCATTGAGCCAGTTACTTACCCACATACATTTTCTCCCAGTCCGAGCATTCTCATTTGATATACTAACCTTTTATGTGGTATAGTGTCAAATGCTTTGGAGAAGTCCAGATACACGACATCCATTGATTCACCTCTGTCAAGTCTAGAACTTGCCTCCTCATAGAAACTGATTAAATTAGTTTGACATGACTGATCCCTCATGAAGCCATGCTGATATGGCGTTATTTGCTTATTTTCATTGAGATCCTCCAAGATAGAATCTGTTAGAAAACCTTCAAACTGTTTACCCACAACAGATGTTACACTTACCGGCCTAAAGTTTCCGGGCTCTGTTTTTGGACCCTTTTTTTTAATATTGGCACCACATTTGCCATGCGCCAATCCTGTGGAACATTCCCTGTCAGTATAGAGTCCGCAAATATCAGAAATAAGGGTCTGGCTATGACATTACTTAATTCTCTTATATGGGGGTGTATGCCCTCTGGTCCTGGCAATTTGTCTATTTTAATATTTTTAAGTCACTGTTTTTAAGTACTTCTTCCTGGGTCAGACAGGGCACTTTTAATGGGGAATTTACTTTTACATTCTGCATTTCATCTGACAGTTTATTTTCCTCAGTGAATACATTGGAGAAAAAAATATTTAATAGCTTTACTTTCTCCTCGTCGCTCTCTGCAACTCCCACCTCATTGCTCTGTAGAGGGCCGACACCTTCAGATTTATGCTTTTTGCCATTTATATAATTTTAGAACATTTTAGGGTTAGTTTTGCTCTCTTTGGCAATTAATCTCTGTCTCTAGTTTGGTGGCTTTTATTTGTTTTTTACATATTCAATTTTTTCCTTATAGCTTTTCAGTGCTTCCTGGTTCCCCTCCTGTTTGTGATTTAAATCTTTTCTTTCTTTTTGTCATTTATTGCTTGCTTTACAATTCTATTTATCCACATTGGTTTCTTCTTGTTCCTTAACCCTTTATTCCTATAAAAAGGTATGTACCTCTCACAATTAGATTTTAGGATGCTTTAAAAAATATCCCATTTTGTGGCGGTATTTTTATTTATAGGACTTTGTCCCAGTTAGTTACGCCTATGGCCTGTCTTAGAAGTTTGGTATTTTTGTTCCTCCTTGTAGAAACGCTCATTTGAAGGATAATTGGAAGGTTATTACTTTATGCTCGTAATTTCCCAGGTGTTCCCCAACCTGCACATCTGTTGTTCTGTCAGGTCTATTGGTTAATACCAAGTCCAGTATGGCCATCCCTCTAGTCGGGTCCTGAACCAGATGGGAAAGGTAATGGTCTTTGGTTATTGCCAAGAACCTGTTTCCTTTATGAGATGTACAGCTTTCAGTTTCCCAGTCTATATCTGGGTAGTTGAAGTCCCCCATAATATTCCCCCTTAGAGCTCGCTTATTGTAGTTATTCCTCCTTAGTGCCCCCACACACTAGTTATTCCCCCTTAGTGCCCCTATACCGTAATTATTCCTCCTTAGAGCTCCCTTACTGTAGTTATTCCTCCTTCGTGCTCCCACACACTAATTATTCCCACTTAGTGCCCCACACATTAATTATTCCCCCTTAGAGCTCCCATACAGTAGTTATTCCTCTTTAGTGCCCCTATACAGTAGTTATTCCTCCTTAGTGCCCCTATGCATTAGTTATCCCCCCTTAGCAACCCTACGCAGTAGTTATTCCCCCTTAGAACTCCATTACTGTAGTTATTCCTCCTTAGTGCCCCACACACTAGTTATTTCCCCTTAGTGCCCCTATACAGTAATTATTCCCCCTTAGAGCTCCCTTATTGTAGTTATTCCTCCTTAGCGCCCCTATACAGTAGTTATTCCTCCTTAGTGTGTGGGGGCACTAAGGGGGAATAACTAGTGTGTGGGGCACTAATTATTCCCCCTTAGTGACCCACATACTATTTATTCTCCCTATAGAGTAATTATTTCCCCTTAGAGCTCCCTTACTGTAGTTATTCCTCCTTAGTGCCCCTACCCACTAGTTATTTCCCCTTAGTGCTCCACATGCTAAAAATTCCCCCTTAGTGCCCCTATACAGTAATTATTCCCCCTTAGTGCCCCTATACAGTAATTATTCCCCCTTAGAGCTCCCTTATTGTAGTTATTCCTCCTTAGTGCCCACACATACTAGTTATTCCCCCTTAGTGCCACACACACTAGTTATTCCCCCTTAGTGCCCCTATACCGTAATTATTCCCTCTTAGATCTCCCTTACTATAGTTATTCCTCCTTAGTGCTCCCACGCACTAATTATTCCCACTTAGTGCCCCACACACTAGTTATTCCTCCTTAGCGCCCACACATACTAATTATTCCCTCTTAGTGCCCCTATATTGTAATTATTCCCTCTTAGATCTCCCTTACTATAGTTATTCCTCCTTAGTGCCCCACACAAACTAATTATTCCCCCTTATTTCCCCTTCTGGGGGGTGATCACCAGACTGTGCACTCTCCCACTCATCCCAGTAGGTGAAATGACATCACTGCGTCACCCCTGCTGCTGGGGAATGAGGCCTGAGCTCTAATGGATGACAGACAGCAGCCGAACTTGAGTCATAGATTGTAAGCTCTTTGTTGAGTAGGTTGCATTGATTTTGTCTGCGCTTGTCCCCCCTGAAATCCTTCCTTCCTAATCCACTCCTGGCTTTGGCTAAACATCTGGATAAAAACAGCAGCTGTGAAAATAGCATTATATAATTTACTAATGATGCTGCCATCAATAACATGGGGGCACAGGGGGATGTGACAAAGGTATGTACATATAGTAATTCCAATGTCAGCAAGGAGATGTAATTGCTATTGATAACAAAGTGCTGGTGATTACTTACTTGGGCCAGGATATCTTGATGTCTTTATTGACAGGCAGGGAATAGCTAATGCTGAGTAGTGAGAGTTTATTTTATTAACTCTTTACCCTGCAGCTCTTCCCGATTACATAATACCCAAAAAATAATCCAGTGACCCAAACACCAAAATCATTACTGCAGCTAGAACACTGTGCACACCAAGGTATCACGTCTGGTATGGCAGGTACCAGACGTGCGGCGCAGATGGAAGGGAAACCGGGTGCCCTAACACAAGGGAGAGGGAGAAGTGGTGACCCCTAACTCACCTAGAACAGGCACCTGGCTACCCTGACGTCCCTAGACGGGTTGCTCACCTGTACGCCGATCACGTGCCTAATACCTGACTTACCCTGGAAGAAGCCCTAGGTAGTGAGTAGGGCGGTAGGAGCACTAGTCCTCACCACTGACACCTAGGGTAACAACAGGGAGTGGACAAACACCACATATAACCCAGAAGGGAGACAACAAACAAAATACAAGGATAACAGTTTTACCCACAGATACAGGTAGGTCAGTGATAAAGTCCATCGATAGGTGTGTCCACGGCCTGTTGGTAACAGGGACCCTGCCGGACGAGTATGAGAGACTTTAGCGCATGCACAGGTTGTACAGCTGGACACAAAATCAACTACATCCAGATGCAACTTCAGCCACCAAAAACGACGAGACAATAGCTCAGAGGTTGCCCTACTACCTAGGTGCCCAGCGAGTGCAGAGTTATGATGTTCTCTTAATATTTTAAGGCGCAAGTTCAAAGGCACAAACAACTTCCCCTCCAGGTCTGAGTGTAACGCAGAGACAACCACCCCCTTTTGTAAAATCGGCACCGGATCAACAACCTCACCCCCTCCAGGTAAACTTCGGGATAACTTATCAGCTTTGGTATTTTTTGCCCCCGGACGATAGGTGATAACAAAACTAAACCTGGTAAACCTTGTCTAGGGGTAAGAGGTTTAGCAGACTCAAGGTACAAAAGGTTTTTATGATCTGTAATCACCATGATGGGATGAGCTGCCCCCTCCAAAATGTGATTCCTCAAATGCTAATTTAATAGCTAAAAGTTCCCTGTTGCCTATATCATAATTTCGCTCAGCTGTCGACAATTGAAAAAAAAAAGAAAGGACAAGGACGCCATTTTTTTTTGGAGACGGACCCTGAGACAGTACAGCCCCCACCCCCCACTTCTGATGCATCAACCCCCACAATAAAAGGTTGAGAAACATCTGGCTGGACCAGTATGGGTGCCGTGGTGAACCTCTCCTTCAGAGAGGAAAAAGCCAGTTTAGCAGCGTCTTTAGCAGACCATTTAGAAAAATCAGTCCCCTTTTTAGTCATGTCAGTAAGTGGTTTGACAATCACCGAATAGTTCTGAATACATTTTCTAAAGAAGAACCCTGCAGCCACGGGTGAAGAAGAGGGTCTGATATGTCCTTTAGCCAGACTCTTGGAAATATAATCCTTCATGGCGTGTCTTTCGGGGCCAGAAAGATTATATAACCTGTTCTTAGGTAACTTTGCTCCAGGGAGCAGGTTAACCGGGCAATCATACGGACAATGGGGTGGTAACTCTTGACAACCCTTCTCAGAAAAAACATCTTCAAAATCGTTCACGAATGTTGGTAAGGTTGTAATGGAGGTGGCTGAGCAACTGCTACTTAAGCAATTGTCCCTACAATGCTCACTCGACTCCAATATCTCTCTGGCCTGCCAATCAACAACAGGATTGCGCTACCAACCAGGGAAGACCTAATACCATAGGAGTAGGCAAGAAATAACCTGATTATGGGAGGCCCCCACCCAAAAACGAATGTTATGTACAATGTGTGTCAGGTTCCCCTGAGTAAGAGAGAAGCATAATCAATAGCAAATATGGGGATAGATCTAAGTAATGGACTAAAAGAAAAACCCAAAGTCCGAGCAAACAGAACATCTACCAAATTGATCCCCGCCCCACTGTCTAAGAAAACAGAAATCTTCTCAGTTTTATTACCTGAAACTACAGTAGCTGGCGAAACAAATGAGACGTACGTATATAGGAAATGTATACACCCAGGTTGTCATCCTCCGCACAACCTGGGGTCAGTAGTTTTCCGACAGTTGTTTCTTTTCCTTAGGTACAGATGGACAAACAAAAATGAAATGACCGCTCTGACCACAGAAAAAACAAACCCCTGTGTGGCGAAACCAACCTCGCCACTGGGTTTTGGAGGGGCCTGGCTACTAGCCTCTTGCCCCAGGATTATAGGCCCTCTCATCAGCCAGGCCTTATTTGTTCACAAAGGACTTGGACTAACTTGAACTCTCACCCCCACGAATTAGACCAGGGTTCAAGTTAGTCCATTACGTTGGGTAATTGTATTTTGTGGATTGCGTCTCAGACAATGCTCATTGTGTTAGTTAATTGCGTCTCAGACAATGCTCATTGTATTTTGTTTATTGCGTTAGAGACAGAGGGAAGGGGATTTTGTGTACAATTGCTGGGGAGGTTTGAATACTGTAAATGCATGTGATTGGCTGTTTTTACAAAACCCTGTGGGTGGTGGCCTTGTTGGAAGATGTGTATAAAATGCTTGTGTGTTAGAATAAAGAGGTTGCTTTTATACCTTCATGAAGTTTTGGCTCATGTTTGGGGGATGCGATAACTACACTCTTGGGGATTGCTATATCACAATACTCCCCTGAGTATAAGCTCTTGTAAGAGCTTGTTCCTGGTTCCTGTCTCTGCATTTAGGACAGGTTCACCCACTGGAGCCTTGTCGTAGGTCCAGGGTGGGTAGGAGACGGCGAGACCTCCACCAAGCTTCGGCAGTTCGTGGGGTCTGCAGTGCTGACGGTGTCAAGTGGAGTGCTTGGAGTCCTCTGGAAGCACTAGGAGCAACTATCAACGGAGGTACCCGGTCGGGGTGCTAGGCGTTCCGTTACACCCAGATTGACGACGAGCCCCCAGGGGAACAACCTGACGAGTGGCTCCCCCTAGTTGCATAGGTTCGTCTGAGTCAGGACCAGCTGACTCCTGCTTGAGAAAAGTTGGTGGGGGACAAGAACTCCTCAGCCTATCCCTAAAGGAGTCTATCAATTCTTATAGATAGTGATATAGCGGCCTCCAGGGATATAGGAGTCTCGTACAGCGCAATCGCATATTTTAAGTTTTCTGACAACCCTTGGCAAAACGGACTCCTGAGAGCCGGGTCATTCCACTTAGTATCCGTGGCCCACCTTCGAAATTCAGAACAATAAACCTCTGCTGACCGATCTCCCTGCTGAAGCCGCCGTAATCTGGACTCAGCTAGAGAGACTCGGTCAGGGTCATCGTATATGATACCCAGGGCCTCAAAAAAAAAAAACTACCGACCGGAGGGCCTGGGTACCATCTGGCATCGAAAAAGCCCAGGATTGAGTGTCCCCTTGAAGAAGGGAGATAACAATCCCCACCCGCTGTTCTCCCTTTACCTGAGGAATTTGGGCGCAGCCTGAAATACAATTTACAGGCTTCACGGAACATCACAAATTTGTCTCTTCCTCCAGAAAATCTGTCAGGGAGAGCAACCTTAGGTTCCGGATTAACCTGGTTACCCCTGGCAACCACTGGGCTCAAGGATTGCTGCAGTTGCTGCTGCTGAAGGACCGACGCACTGGCACCTGGCTATCCCGACGTCCCTAGATGGGTAGCTCATCCGTATGCCGATCACGTGCCTCATCCCTGACTTACCCTGGAAGAAGCCCTAGGTAGTGAGTAGGACGGTGGGAGCACTATTCCTCACCACTGACACCTAGGGTAACAACAGGGAGTGGACAAACATCACAAACACCACATATAACCCCGGAGGGAGACAACAAACTGTATACAACAAACTGAAGAGGACCGGAGATCCAATCGCACTGGTTCCAACTTCTCCAGCAGGCTCCACAGCAACACTACCTGAGGCCAGAATAGATTACCTGAAAGGAAGGTCTATATCTGGCAGCAAGGGAAGTAGGAAGAGAGACTAAATAGTGGCAGACCCAGAACAGCTGAAAGGAAAACTACCGATACCTAGGTAGGACAAAAAGGATAGTAAACCAAAACAGGAAAACCTGTACCGGAATCCATTCCCACAACTAGGTCATGGAACGATCCCTTAAAAATCTGGCGAGTAGCCACACGCTGTGACCTTCTGACCACAGGGTCAGCAATAGGTCGTGACACCCTCGTGACACAAGGTCTCTCCAAATCTCAGTCCTGTCATGGCCCGCAACAACATAAAGTATTGCTGTTTCCTAGATTTATATCAAGTGCTTGCAATTGATATATACAACCCATCCAACGATAATGAAACTAGAGATGAATGAGTTTCTTGAAATTCAACACAGGTGTAATTCTACCTAAAAAGTCAGAAGATTCAATTAGGGAATGAAAAAATGTAAAAAATTTATATATTTGGCTATGGGTAAATTCATGGTTGATGATGTTAAACTGCCTGTTGGGTTTGTAATGCTTTTTAAAATTAAATAAACGTTTCAAAAATTGTCCCTTATTGGGAGCAGATGGCTGACCATGTTTATGCACACATTGGTATCGTAGAAAGCAGTGGCTTAAAAAATTCAGCCTTTTTCAGGAGCAGCAATACAGTGTGAAACATGATGAGCAAGCAGACAGCAACAGTGGCATCATTGGGCCAGTGATCAATATCCTCTGTCAGCAATGGCTGATCTATTCATTGGCATCAGCCAATCCTCAAGGTTCCATGCTTCTTTCATTTTCACAATTATAATATGTTCTTCACTTGTGGAGTGTAATTCTATCCACTGCCATGCTGAATACCCTCTCTGACAGTACACTGGATGCTGGACAAGACAGTACATAGATAGTAAACTTATCCTCACTATATTGGGTCACAAAGGAGGTAAAGGCTCAGATATTGGATTTTTCAGCTTGGTTCAAGACAACCTGGTGTGAAAATGGCATATATTGTGCAAGTATTTGGAAGTTCAATGTGTCATGAGGAAGAACCGCAAATTACTTATGGTCTGAAACGCGTAACTGAACTTATCCTGTGTCTGGAAGATTTAGAAAAACGCAAATAAAGCTATGATTTTCCGCTATTCTGGAGCTGGATTTTTCTTAATTTTTCTTGCTACATTATTACCACATCCAGGTGTGCCACCCGAGCTCAGCTAGTGGAGGAGAAGGTGAGAGCTGCCTCACGTTTTTCTTATAGATAGCAAACTGGGCCAGTTCTGGCCACCGTTCCAGTTTGCCTCCCCTGAGGTTAATGAGGTTAGGTAACAGGATTTGCAGGAGAAAGTTCAGGTACAACCTGGTGGTTCAGGCAATGCGTATCCTTCTGCTCACGTTCATCAGGTTGGCAAAGAACAAAATCAAACCTGTTCCAATTGGCTACTGCGGCTTCTGCTACTTGTTTTAGCTGTAGCGCCAGCAGAAAGGGCAGGAGGTTGGTGACTCAGAGAGAAGTGGAGATGTTCCTCCAGGAGAGACATGCGAGTGGCAGATCGCATAAAACATTTTCCTATTTTGCTTTGACAGCGGGAATCTAAAAGCATAGCTATCCAGTAGTCGTCACTTTGCTTGATGCTAATGATAAGCTTATCAGCAAGTAAGCAACCAAAGATACAGCTTGGTTCGTTCATGTCTAAGGGCTGTATTACACTGGCCGAGGTTCGGTCAGATCATTGCTAACAAGCATTCGTAGGAATTCTCATTAGCGATGATCTGCCAGTGTAAAGGTGCCACCAATTACCCGATGAACGAGCAAACGCTTGTTCATCTAGTAATCGCATCTTTTATGTAGTCACAAAAATTATTGTTTGCTGGTGGCAGATCGTGCTGTCGAATCACTCTCTGCTGCCGGAGAACAATGATTCTGTATCAGGATGAGCAATGGCAGTAGCGATCGCTCCTTCCCATACTGTGGAGGAGATCGCTGCATGTATTTGCAACGCTCTCCTTCACTGACGAGCATGTGTTTGTCAGGAAGGAACACTCCCTTTCGGACAATGGTCAGCCTCATCTGCCAGTGTAATGCAGCCCTAACATGACGAGTGTCAGCCTCGTTCCCTAGCTGTGCCTGGAAATACTCCATGTCCCCCTGCACAACCAACTACTCCTCCTCCAGTCATAGCTCCTCATCCTCCACCATTTCCTCCTTAATGCAACTTCATCTATGCAGGTCTCCAATGGCTACAGGGTCCGGAGCATGCTGTGGAAGTTGTTCTTCCACCATCTCTTGTCGGAACAGCGTTAGCATTTTTTCTAAAATAATTAAATACTGACCAGATGTAGGCAAAACCCTGGTGGGTTGGTGGGACCCGGTGCCAGGGTGGCATTGCCAGACAGCAGGGGTGCTGTTTGGCGGCTGGATACCGCCGCCTGCTGGTGCGGAGCTGTGGCGCCGGCGGTCTTCAGGCAGTGCTGCGCCAAATTTAGAGTAGGTCCCACTCTAAGAGGCAACCTTGACGCGGTTGGTGGGCTTATGCCTTTTGATCAAAATGTACACTAATGCCTCTTATATAGCATGCAGTATGGGGGGCTGTACACTAAATACTGCGCTGAGAAGCGATGTTAATTTTGCTGAGAAGCAGTTATAGATCAAAGCAAAGCTTGTGAATTTTCCTTTTTTTAATCATAAACAATTTTATCCACCGACTCACAGGTAAAGTCTTCTCTGACAGAAGTTGTTTGCTTTCCCAATCTTCTCATCTGGCCCAGGCCATCATGACGATTCTTCTAGCTACCATTTTCCTGCTTTCAGAGCTTTCTGCACAGATTCCTTTGGCTCCATGTCGTCCTAGCACATCCTTACCTGTTTCACAAACACCCCCCCAATCCTGCTGCTTCCTTTAAATGGGTTATCAAAGACAAAAAAATGTTCCCCCATATGCCCGGGCCCCTCACACTGAATATACTTACCTGGCTCCCCATGCTGCTCCTGGTCCCCACATCGCCCTGCAGCTTCTCACCGTGCGCGGATGTAAACACATCATTTTCACTAATATAACTAACAGCATTGCCCCACAGAAGATTGCAGATGCATTCCAAACATATTTTTGTGTACTTTGGGCTCTTTATTCCATGTACAGGGAAAAGCACTTTTCCCCAGTCGTCTCCATGATGCCCCCCGACAGAAGGCCCTGCCAGGGAAAGGAAAAACATGGAGAGGTTAAAATTTGCCACCTTCAGCGTTTTTGGCTAGACCTGAATGGAGAAAAGGGGGATTTCTTTAAACAGCAGGAGGACTGGCAGTATTTTACCTGTTGGGGTCGGCGACACTCAGTGAAAGAGTAAGCCTTTCTAACCCCAGGTTGACCATGGACAGCCCTAGTGCTTTGCCTTTGGAGGTAAGTAGCCGACATACTGAAGGACAGATGTTATAGGGAAGCGATCTTGCCACTTCTGGCGGTCATGTCACTTTCAGTGATGCCGTATTCTCTGGCATCATCCTGGCACTGGTCTCATCGCTTCCAGTAATGAATAGTGCTGGAGAACATTTTTCTGTCATTTCTAGAGACGCGGTTCTAGAGAGGCAGTACAGAGGATTGATCACAACACAGGGCAGTCGACTATGGTGGCATCTGGAGCAGTAAGTCTGGCCATGGCCCGCTACATTTGGTTCATGTGGAATAGTTGATTTATGGTCACTACAGTGTGAAAAAAAGAGTTGGGTCCAAAGAGTAAGCCTGCTTCTAGCAATAAGTGTGCTATATGTGGCAAGAAGCAAGAGCCCTCATAAAAAAGCCCCTGTGTCCTGCCTGTACATTTAAGGTGGTACAGGATGAAACTCAAGTCTACGTGAATGATATTAAGTCTCTTGTAAAAAATGAGATTCGGTCGGCTATGTCAAATCTGCATCTTTACTTCCTAAAAGAGGCAAGCAAAGATCCAGAGAGTCTAGTGACTCTTCAGACTCAGACTGCTGGGAAGAGAGGGAGCAGGATGATTCTTCATCTGACGAGGATACTATAGAACAATTACTTTAAGCAATACGTAGCATGATGGAGATTGAAGATGTAAAAAAAGCTAAAACAGTACAGGATACTATGTTTGGTGGGTTGGGAGAGAAACAAAAGAGTTTTCCCAGTCCATGAAAACATACATTAAATGATCCAGAGGGAATGGAGTACTCCAGAGTAAAGAACTTGTCTTCCTAGAAGGCTTAAGAGCAAATACCCCTTTAATGATTCGGACATAGAGAAATGAGATTCGGTGTCCATGACTGATGTGGCAAGGAGCCAAATTAATCAGAAATACATCCATTACCTTTGAGGTCTCCATTCAGCTAAAAGACTAAATGGACAAGAATTCTGAAGACCTAGAAGACCTAGGAAACAGCGGCAGCTATGCTTAGACCAGGAGTATCATCTACTTGTGTGGCCAGATCCTTATGTTTGTGGATTGGTCAACTGAAGGTTCATCTAAAGAATAGGACCCCACAGGATCAGATCCTGTCATTTATCCCTCTCCTGAAAATAGCAGCAGGATTTTCAGCAGACGCATCTGCAGAATCTGTAAAGATGGCTGCCAGAACATCATGGCTAGATAATTCAGTCAGAAGAGTTTTATGGCTGAGATCATGGAAGGGTGATATACCATCCAAGGATAACTGTATGTTTCATTCCCATTCATGTCCAGTATGCATTTGGGCCAGATCTTGACAAGATGCTAGAGAAAGCTTCAGATAAGAAAAAAAAAGGCTTTCCTGAAGAGAAAAAATCAGAAAGACAGGCCAAAGTTCCAAAGTCAGTTTCGATCTGACAAGATTAAAACCGGTTGGTGGAGCTACAGGAAAGGAGGTCTTTTCTTTTCATCTCCTCTCAACAGTCTTCTTTCAAATGATTCCAGCAGAGTAGGGAGAAGGTTAGCAGAATTTTTTTCAGAATAGAGGAAAATATCCAAAAATCTGTGGATTCTTCAGATGGCAAAAACAAGGGATGGATCCAGTGAGTAAAATTCAATTCAAATATGCTTTATTTCTTCCTTTAAAAAATATCATACAGCACAGGTCTCCATAGTTGTTATCTTCGACCAATTAGGTCTTATTCATAGAATGAAGTCTAGTGAGTCAAGGCAGACTTATATGGGTCTTGTGATGAGTAATCATATAAACGACCCCTTCTGTATTGCATTTAATATAATCCTTGATGGGGAATGTCCTAGTTGAATCTGAGTTGGTGAATTGCTTTCTTCTATCCACATATCTACATGTTTTGCAGGGATGAGTAACCTTTATGTTCTCACCAAGTTGTTTTCCTAGATGTACTATTTAATTGACCGGGTGCTTGTATCTGTTTTAATGTCAGCGCTTTCTTATACACTATTTTGCAACCTTGAGCTAAAATGTACTGCAATTTACTATCCTCATGTAAAATCGGTAAGTATTTATGGATTACTTTGCATATTTAAAAAAAATATTGGACTATATATTACATTTTAGCTCAAGGTTACATTTTGCTCAAACAGGGAGTTTGGAACCAGGAGATTGCTCAGGGGTCCTCAAATTTAAGGGAATTGACAACAGTCCTGAGAGTGAACGGCAAAACATCTTGTGATGAATACTAATCTAAGAATATATTAGGACAATGTGACTACTTTATCGCTTATACAGCATCAAAGAGGAACATGGGGCTGTCTTCTTCTAAAACGTTCAGGCAGAATATTTCTGTGTGGCTGAGAAACACCTGCTGTCCTAAATAGCAGGTCACTTAAAAGGGCAGGAGAATCGGTGGGCCAACTACCTAATTCCAGGAGAATGGACCTTAGCCCCAGAAGCATTCAGCCTGATGAGACAAAAGTGGGGTACTCCATCAGTTGATCTATTCGCATCTCAACAGAATCAATAGCAACCAGATTCCACCTTTCATTTTTCACAGCTCCTTTAGAAAATGAAAGGTTGAATCTGATTGGTTGCTATGGGCACCTAAGCCAGTTCTACTTTACACTAATTTGATAAATGACCCCATTAGTCCTTAGAGAGTTAGCAGAAAATGACTTAAATCTACCCCAGCAAGGGAGCTGGCATAGATTTAAGCAAGTTGCAAGGACGGTAAAGCACCGATGTCTTGATATAACTGAGGCGCATCAAGCGGCAGTGGACATGGACTAAGACCGGCGTCTAAATTGCTGGTCTTAATAAATGTCCCCCTTAGCTTTTAGGCGTAAAGTCCTTCAAGCAGTAGTCCCACTCTAAATTGTGAATTTTTGTTAGATCTCAGGCTTGACGTCGTGGAGACGACTGGGGAAAAGAGTTAATAGGTTTCCGGAAATCTCCACAACGGCACCTGGCATCCCCCCGCCACCGAAAAATAAATAATAACAATTTTTGATTGTGTATTGTAATGTATATATGAGATTAATATGTAGGTGTCACGGGTGAAGTTTGCAGATAGCTGGAACTTATGAATAAACGAGCGACTGGCTTGATCCCAAACTAAGGAGCATATAGGTGAGCCCTATAAAACCCTAAGAGGTCTCCCTGACTGGTATGCACATGCAAGGGTCTCGATGGTAGACGATTGCATGCCCACGTACCCAAGTCTGTGTGGCACCTGAAAACCCTATAATAGTGAGGGGACACGACCACCGGCTCCCTGCACTTAATACGGATGGAGTCAGGGTCACCTAGAATCAAGCCAGCAAGGAAACACAATTGTCACGGCGGACAGGATCTCAGATACACAGACAACCAAATACACAAGTGTCTAGGCTATATGCTGGGGAAAGGTCACCTCCTACACATAAGCCCACATTCAGACCTTGATGGTAGGAATGATGTGTCCTCGTGCCTGGACTGCAAACACCCTAGAATCCCTGAGATGGTGAAAGGGGAGAAGGGGCAGAAGACACACAAATAGCCTAGACCGCAAACAACACAAACAGAAACCAAACTTATCTGAGCTGGAACAGACAATCCTTCCTTCCTTAAATCCAAGGCCAGACTGAATTCTATAACCTGCACGGCCCTCTGGGATTGAAGGCAATTTAAGCCAATGACCCCACCCAGAGCACCTGAAGGAAGGCAGATTCCAAAACAAACAAAAGGTTAGACACGTGCTGCCAATCTGACAGACCTCCGCACACCGTCCGAGCAGGGCATGACAGTACACCTCCTTCTGGCGTTGACCTCCAGTGCCGGAACCCACATCCTCTCCTTGGGGCCGTATCCCCTCCAGTGTACCAGGTACTGAAGGGAACCCTGAAGAACTCTAGAGTCAAGAATCCTGGAGATCTCGAACTCTAAATTCCCATCGACCAGAACAGGAGGAGGGGGCAATGGCGATGGTTCCACTGGTCTCGCATATTTTTTCAATAAAGATCTATGGAACACATCATGGATCCTCCAAGTCTGCGGAAGATCCAGTCAAAACGCTACTGGATTGATCAGCGCAGATATTTTGTACGGGCCGATAAATCTTGGACCCAGTTTCCAAGATGGCACTCTCAATTTAATATTTTTAGTGGACAACCACACCAGATCACCCACATACAGGTCCGGACCAGTCACACGTCTCCTGTCAGCCATTCGTTTATATCTCTCACCCATCGTCTCCAAACTGAGGATGAAAACCATATGCGCAAAAAAATGGCGACTTAACAGTGGATTCCTGTCTACGGTTATTCAAAGCTGTAACAGATCTCCTAGCACGCCGACCGGGTACCTCCGTTGATAAATGCTCCCAGTGCCTCCCGAGGACTCCAAGCACTCCACTCGACACCGATACCACCACAGGAACCAGGAACAGCTCTTACAAGAGCTAGGAGTAATAGCCAGGGGAGTATACAAGTATAGCAATCCCCACACACATGAAACGAGGCTCTATGTTGAGTGTAAAACAGAAACTCTTTATTGAGGGCTACCCGCCCGTATTTATGCAGGTCCCCATCTGGTGTACACGCCCCTAGGGGACCAGAAGGAAGACTGTGACACAGGACAGATATGTAGCACTCAGGATACACAGACACAACACATCCCCACAATGCATCACGGTTTCCTCCTCTCTGCCCTGGAGACACCCGAGGAGCAATTCAATTATCTCTCAGGACAAAGGGAAATCACCAATACACATGTGGGAACAACAGGACAGGAATCACCACCCAAACACACAATGTCACACCCTCACAGCAAACACAGACATTTAACATATTCCCAGATAGCTCAAGTCTGAGTACATATCATTAGGTGAATGGCACTCAGAATACACAAATACAATAAAATTAGATATCTGGGTACCCTCAAATAACATACAATACAATTACACAGACAGATGGTTCTGTCACACACCTCAAAACCCCACATGTCCCCATATGGCTTGGATCTCAGCGCTCAGATGCCAAAAACAGTGTCAAATCGCCATGGGGTTTAAGTTTTGCATGGGCTGATGAGAGGGCCCATAATCCTGGGGCAAGAGGCTGGCAACCAGGCCCCTCCAAAACCCAGTGGCAAGTTTATTTTCGCCACACATCTCCCCCTCCCAGGGAAGACTAACCAGATACCCGACCTCACGCGGGTCGGTACTTGAGTTAGTCTGGCAGCCCACCCACAACCAAATACTGGACCTGTTAAATTTGGTAGCCTGTCTCTGTCCAGTGAGTCCACCAAGGTTATGTTGGTAGCTGGTACTCCCGGTCTCTGTGTTGCTCCCTGGCTTGGAGTGGAGGTTGCTTTGTGGGCAGGGATCAGCGGTACTCTGCCCTGGTGCCAGCGCTATCACGGAAGAAGCCTGGTTGGAGTCTGGTTGTTGGAGCGGGAGACCGACTGTCTCCCCTTTGGCTAAACAGCCCTGTTGCTGGGGGACAGGACCGACTGTCCCTACACCCTGTGCTGTAAGTGCAGAGACCACGGTCCCATCTGCACTGTTGTGGGGCTTACTGTCTCCCCCTGGTGCGTTAAGCTGCTGCTGGGGAGCAGGGGTAACGAGCTCCTCTCCCATACATACTTCCAGCCGCTGGGGAGGGCGACCGACCGTCTCCGCTCCCAATACAGTGTCCTGCTGCTGGGTAAAGGAGACTGGGCTCTCTATTCCCTGCTGGACACTCTGCCGCTGGGGGACAGGACCAACTGTCTCTGCCCCCTGTAACTCCACCTGCCGCTGGGGAATGGAGACTGGGCTCCCAATTCCCAATAAATCACACGGCCGCTGGGGAATGGAGACTGGGCTCCCAATTCCCTGTAAATCACCCAGCCGCTGGGGAATGGAGACTGGGCTCCCAATTCCCTGTAAATCACCCAGCCGCTGGGGAATGGAGACTGGGCTCCCAATTCCCTGTAAATCACCCAGCCGCTGGGGAATGGAGACTGGGCTCCCAATTCCCTTCAATTCACACTGCCAATAGGGAGAGGGGGGTAACAAGCTCCTCTCTCATACATACTTCCAGCCTCTGGGGAGGGAGACCGACTGTTTCCGCTCCCAATACAGTGTCCTGTTGCTGGGGAAAGGAGACTGGGCTCTCTGTTCCCTGTAGGACACTCTGCTGCTGGGGGACAGGACTGACTGTCTCTGCCCCCTGTAACTCAGCCTGCCGCTGGGGAATGGAGACTGGGCTACCAATTCCCTGCAGGAGCAGTGGAGAGACCTCGGTCCCATCTCCACCGGCCACCTGGGGTTCTTCCCAGTAAACATACACAATATCCTCCCAGCTGAAGGACTCTGTACCTGGGTCTGACACTCTGCTCTCCTGCTGAGCCTTCTCACTGGAGTGGAACAGCTGCTGGTAGCCCTGTTCCAGCTCCATCTCCCGGGTCACCAGGTGGACCAGGTCCTGCTCAATCTCATGAGTGTCGTCCCAGTCATACCTGCTCTCCCGCCACTCAAAGAGGTCCATGTACCGGGCTTGTGTAGGGCTCCCAAATTCCAGCTCTGAAAAAGTCTCACATAACAAGCCAGGACCATCAAACTCCTCTCCCTCCGGCTTGTCATGCTCAGCTGTCCTGGGTAGGTACTGTGCCCCATACCACCAGAGCGCCTGGTAGGCATCTTCCAGCCACAGCTCCTGCCATGCTAGGAGTTCCAATTCCTTTACCCATTCCTCCCGGGGCTGCTCTCCCAGGAAGGGCATCCGCAGGGCTACTTGCTTCTGCAACCGCTGGTCTTCCGTGGGGAGTCTCTCGTCCCGCATATACTCCACAATCAATACCCAGTACCTGGTACCAGATGCCTTTGCGGACTGCATCTCGGTCATCCATGACACCCTCATCGTACTCCACTGCTGTTTCCATTCTGGTGCTGTCAGGGTCGCTGTACTAGGACATGCGTTGCCCTCAAATTGTAAAATCCATGGAATGGTGTCTCCTGTAGCTGTCCTTCTGGCTGTGGGAACGATCCCGCCGCTTGCCACCAATGTAACGGATCTCCTAGCACCCCGACCGGGTACCTCCGTTGATAAATGCTCCCAGTGCCTCCCGAGGACTCCAAGCACTCCACTCGACACCGATACCACCACAGGAACCAGGAACAGGAACAGCTCTTACAAGAGCTAGGAGTAATAGCCAGGGGAGTATACAAGTATAGCAATCCCCACACACATGAGATGAGGCTCTATGTTGAGTGTAAAACAGGAACTCTTTATTGAGGGCTACCCGCCCGTATTTATGCAGGTCCCCATCTGGTGTACACGCCCCTAGGGGACCAGAAGGAAGACTGTGACACAGGACAGATACTTAGCACTTAGGATACACAGACACAACACATCCCCACAATGCATCATGGTTTCCTCCTCTCTGCCCTGGAGACACCCGAGGAGCAATTCAATTATCTCTCAAGACAAAGGGAAATCACCAATACACATGTGGGAACAACAGGACAGTAATCACCACCCAAACACACAATGTCACACCCTCACAGCAAACACAGACATTTAACATATTCCCAGATAGCTCAAGTCTGAGTGCATATCATTAGGTGAATGGCACTCAGAATACACAAATACAATAAAATTAGCCATCTGGGTACCCTCACACAACATACAATACAATTACACAGACAGATAGTTCTGTCACACACCTCAAAACCCCACATGTCCCCATATGGCTTGGATCTGAGCGCTCAGATGCCAAAAATACAGTCAAATCGCCATGGGGTTTAAGTTTTGCATGGGCTGATGAGAGGGCCCATATTCCTGGGGCAAGAGGCTGGCAACCAGGCCCCTCCAAAACCCAGTGGCGAGGTTATTATTCCGCTAAGGGCAGCAATGAGGACCAGTCCTCCTGATTCTCCGCCACAAAGCACCTCAAGTAGGTCTCCAGGTTCTGATTAGTACACTCCGTCTGTCCATTCGACTGCGGATGGAAAGCCAAAGAGAACGAAAGTTGAATGCCAAGCCGAGAGCAGAATGCCCTCCAGAACCTGGAGACAAACTGCGTGCCCCTATTAGAAACCACATCCAAAGGAATACCATGCAATCTCCCGATATTGTCAACAAAAATTTGCGCAAGAGTCTTGGCATTAGGCAGACTAGTTAACGATATAAAATGAGTCATCTTGCTAAAACGATCAACTACCACCAAAATTACTGTTTTCCCCGAGGAACTCGGCAGATCCGTAATAAAGGCCATGGACAAGTGCATCCAAGGATGAGACGGAATAGATAAAGGAAGGAGTGAACCAGCCGGTCGAGTATGAGCAACCTTAGATCGTGCACAGGTCTCACAAGCTGCCATGTAATCCTCAATGCTCCTACGTAACCCGGGCCACCAGAACCTCTGGGACACAAGGTCACAGGTGGACTTACCACCAGGATGTCCGGCAAGGACAGTATCGTGATGTTCCTTGAAAACCTTGTATCGCAGTTCTTCGGGAACAAACAATCTCCCTGGGGGACAGGAACCAGGAGCCCCCTCCTGGGCTCCCAACACCTCCATCTCCAATTCGGGATACAGAGCGGAAACCACAACCCCGTCAGCCAAAATCGGAGCAGGATCCTCTGAATCACCTCCCCCAGGAAAACTGCGAGACAACGCATCTGCCTTGATGTTTTTGACCCCCGGACGAAAAGTAACAACAAAGTTGAACCTGGTAAAAAACAGTGACTATCTGGCCTGTCTAGGGTTCAGATGCTTGGCAGATTGCAGGTAAGCCAAATTCTTATGATCTGTATAAACAGTAACGGGGTGAGAAGCCCCCTCCAACCAGTGACGCCATTCCTCAAAGGCCAACTTTATAGCCAGCAACTCTCTATCTCCCACATCATAGTTCCTCTCGGCGACCGAGAGCTTCTTGGAAAAGAAAGCACACGGGACCCATTTGCCAGGAGAAGAACCCTGCGACAGCACCACCCCGACCCCCACCTCTGATGCATCCACCTCCACCACGAATGGTTGAGACACATCGGGCTGCACCAGAGTGGGAGCAGACGCAAAACACTCCTTAATAGTCGAAAAGGCCTGCAATGCCTCCTCCGACCAAACAGAGATGTCAGTGCCCTTCTTTGTCATATCAGTCAGAGGTTTAACAATTGTGGAATAGTTTAGAATAAATTTTCTATAATAGTTAGTAAACCCCAAAAACCGCATCAAAGCTTTCTGATTCTCTGGTCGGTCCCATTCCAGAACCGCCCGGACCTTTTCGGGGTCCATACGAAAACCAGAGTCGGAAAGCAGATATCCCAAAAACGGAAGCTCCTTCACAGAAAACACACATTTTTCCAATTTGGCATATAACTTATTCTCCTGAAGGATCGTCAAAACCTGTCTCACATGATCCTGATGGGTCTTCAGATCAGGAGAGTAAATTAAAATGTCATCTAAGTAAACTACCACGAATCCCTAACCAAGTGATGAAAAATGTCATTGACGAATCGCTGAAATACCGCTGGCGCGTTCGTCAACCTAAAAGGCATAACCAGATTCTCAAAATGACCCTCGTGCGTATTGAAGGCAGTCTTCCCCTCATCCCCTTCCTTGATTCTGATCAGATTGTAGGCCCCTCTCAAATCCAACTTGGAGAACACCCTGGCACCAACAATCTGATCAAAAAGGTCGGAGATCAAAGGAAGGGGATACGGATCCTGGACCGTAATACGGTTCAATTCCCGAAAATCCAAACACGGTCTCAGTGATCCATCCTTTTTCTTGACAAAGAAAAAACCTACTGCCACCAGAGACTTAGACGGCCTAATATGACCTTTTGCCAAACTCTCGGCGATATACTTTCGCATGACCTCTCTTTCAGGTTGGGAAAGATTGTAAAGGCAAGACTTTGGCAACTTAGCTCCTGGGATGAGATTAACTGGACAATCATAGTCACGATGAGGGGGCAATTCCTGGGTCCCACCCTCCGAAAAGACATCCGCAAAGGCTGAGAGATATTGAGGTAGAACCGCAGTGGACACCCTAGAGACAGATGTGCCAAGACAATTCTCCGAACAAAATTCTCCCCAACCAATAATTTGTCTTGCCTGCCAATCAATAATTGGATTATGTTTTGTCAACCACGGTAAACCTAAGACTATAGGAGCAGGCAAATCCCTCATGACAAAACAAGATATAAACTCTACATGTGAATCACCCAACCTTAAGTGAATACCATGTGCAATATGAGTGAGACTCCTTTGAGAAAGAGGTGAAGAATCTATTGCAAACACCGGAATCTCCCTTTCTAAAGTGCACGTACTTAGACCCAGATTTTGAAGAAAAAGAAAGTCAATAAGGTTTAACCCAGCACCACAGTCAATGAATAACTCAACAGAAAAATTTCTTGAGTCTAGCGCCACCATAACTGGAAGGAGAAAACGAGAATTACAGGGAGCTTGCATACCCGCTTGTTCCACTATTCCATTCACGCTACCAAGAGTAGCATGGGTTCCTCCCCTACCCCAGAGCTATAAGTAATATCACCCTGGGCAGCAGGTGAGACGAAACCACACGCAGAAGGGATCCCTTGCACGGAGGGACCCTTACACCTCTCTCTGATACGTCTATCCAACCGTATAGCCAAAGACATAGCATTCTCTAGAGTATCCGGGTACTCATGAAAAGCCAGGGCATCTTTCAACCTCTCAGATAACCCCTGACAAAACAGACTACGTAACGCAGGGTCGTTCCACCCTGACTCAGTAGCCCATCTCCTAAACTCTACGCAGTAAACCTCTGCAGTATGTTCGGTAATAAGTTACGCAATTTAGATCCTGCCATCGAGACCCGATCTGGGTCATCGTAAATCAATCCCAGGGCTTTGAAAAATTCCTCCACCGACCGGAGGGCCAGAGAACCGGGCGGCAGAGAAAAAGCCCAGGATTGTGCATCCCCTTTAAGCAGAGACATGATGATACTAACCCTCTGACTTTCATCACCTGACGAAAATGGATGCAGTCGAAAATACAATTTGCATGACTCTTTAAAGCGGATGAAATCATCCGCACCCCCTGTAAATTTCTCGGGAAGAGCAACTTTAGGCTCCCCACCAATTTGAACTGCACCTGATGCCAGAACACTGTGACACTGTGTGACCGAACTACGCAGATCCGCAACCTCTAGGGATAATCCCTGCATGCGGTAAACCAGTGCATCAATTGACGCCATCATAAAACCGCTGAGTAATGGCAGTCACAGTATGGCGGGTTATAATGTCACGGCGGACAGGATCTCAGATACACAGACAACCAAATACACAAGTGTCTAGGCTAGATGCTGGGGAAAGGTCACCTCCTAGCACATCCCTGACTTCTCTCCCTATGCTGCTGAGCCCACATTCAGACCTTGATGGTAGGAATGATGTGTCCTCGTGCCTGGACTGCAAACACCCTTGAATCCCTGAGATGGTGAAAGGGGAGAAGGGGCAGAAGACACACAAATAGCCTAGACCGCAAACAACACAAACAGAAACCAAACTTATCTGAGCTGGAACAGACAATCCTTCCTTGAATCCAAGGCCAGACTGAATTCTATAACCCGCACGGCCCTCTGGGATTGAAGGCAATTTAAGCCAATGACCCCACCCAGAGCACCTGAAGGAAGGCGGATCCAGCATGATTCCAAAACAAACAAAAGGTTAGACACGTGCTGCCAATCTGACAGACCTCCGCACACCGTCCGAGCAGGGCATGACAACAATAAAGTAAAGGACTTATCTGAGCAAACAGCTGAAGCAGCCTCCAGCAGTGAACACTTCATCCAGGAAGTAGTATAAACCGCAAAGTGAGGCAGTATGGGAGGGAATATAAAGGAAGACGATTAGTCTAAATAAGTGACACCTGGCAGAAGGAAAGGAGATGAGAAAGTTAAACCAAAACAAAGAACATCATACAAGAGGTAGAGAAGAACGTCTGCCAGACCTTCTCACAGAACTGGCGGTGACAGTAGGTTATATAAGATGGGCTGGTCTCCTACCGGGTTCTTGGTAAAACACTGATGGTGAAGGGAAATTTTAACCTTTCTGCATGTTTTTCCTGTCCGTTCTCTCAGGGGTGCCATCATGGAGACTTCCGGAAACCTATTGCCGGTAAGTGTGATAACACGTTTTACTTTGCTGGGAAACTGCTCCCAAGTGCCCGGCTGTGCGTGCTTTGCTTTGGGCACTTGGGTGTACCTGTACACAGTGCAAGAAATCTGCACCAAAATCGCACAAAAACACAAAAAAAGCACATAAATACCCAATATTTATCACAGTTTTGGTGCAGATTTTCTCTTTAAGTTAATAACTCCAATGAAGTCTGCAGAATTGCACAATTCACATGCTGCAGACATCTAAATCTGCACGGCAGGTCAATTACCACGTGGAAGAAAAAAGCTAAGTTTACACGAGGGTTGTCAAATCTCTAATCTGATTCACTCTAATCTGATACTCTGAATCATATTTAATTTGAATGTTAGCTGAATCAGTAAATATAAAAAACTGACAGAACACACAGTCTAAAAAAAATCAACATAAAAGTGAAGTAGAATCTGTGAGTCTTCTCTGCTTTACTTAGTGGTCACTACTCACCTGGGCGGTTATCTGTAGGACTGTCCTCTGTACTCTGCTCATCACCCCTCACATATGTCTCTGTAACATATATAATGTTCAAATCTTCACCCGGATTCACAAGCTGTGAAACAAATATTGTAGAAGTCATCAGACGGTTGGAAAAGTAGTGTGGATAAGTCATCAGTACCTGATCGGTGGGGGTCTGACATCCAGGACCCTCGCCAATCAGCTGTTTGAGAAGGCACTGATGCTCCTGTAAGCACCGTGGCCTTCTCTGTGCTCACCAAGCTCAGAGGCTGTGCTTGGTATTGCGCTCAGCTCCATTCACTTCAATGAGGCTGAGCTGAGCGTAGGCCATGTGACCGATGAACGTGTCGTCACTTAGCCTAAGGAAAGCAGCGAGAAGGCTGCAGCACTACTGCCAGCGCAGGTGCCATCTCAAACAGCTGATCGGTGGGCATTGCCGGCTGTCGGAACCCCAAAGATCAGATAGTGATGACCTATACTGAATATAGGTCAACAGTATTTAAGTCTCGGAAAACCCCTTTAAAGAAAATGAATCCATTTAGGAAGGACCTGAACTGGAACTGTGTTGACCACCTGGTGTCTTGGAACCATTCTCTAATGTACATTATTGTGTGATATTCAAACTGTGTGTTTGCAGGCATGGGTAGCTTACCAAGCCATGGAAGGATCTGTAGCATCGGCCACAAAGAACCATGAATGCGCACAGTAGCATCCTGGTGCTACCCTATGTGACATTCCTAAGCTGGGCCCGCTATGCCAGGGGGTGGTCTCCTAGAGACCTATAGATGCCTTGTAGGACAGGCAAAAGCTGACAATTTGGGCACAACACAATCCCTCTACATCTACCTGATCATCCTGTGGTACATAGTGATGTTCTTCTGAACCATCCTGTGGAAGAAGAGGACTGGGACATCTCTCCGGTGTTCTTCTCTCTTCCTTTACTGTAGGAAACACATCCAGTGACTGAATTCATTCCTTACATACAGATAATGAGAGGACGTGTGGCTTTAGTCATGTCTATTACCTGGTGATGTGAGGGGCCAGTGATCCTCCATCGTGATGTCCTTGTACAGATCTCTGTGTCCTTCTAAATACTCCCACTCCTCCATGGAGAAATAGATGGTGACGTCCTGACACCTTATAGGAACCTGACAACACAATGATACAGTCATCACCCAGATCCCTTCATAGCGTTCCTGTATAATGTCCCAGCATTCCCAGCAGTGTCACCTCTCCAGTCAGCAGCTCAATCATCTTGTTGGTGAGCTCTAGGATCTTCTCTCTATTGATTTCCTCATGTATCAGGGGGTGAGGTGGAGGCCCCATGATTGGGCTCAGGGTTCTTCCCCATCCTTCAGACACAGGGGCCTGACAGCGCTCACTAGAGGTCTTCTTCACTACTGTGTAGTCCTGGTTATGGAGAGACACAGTAATAACTATCACTCCATACATCTCCAAAGTTCCTCACCTCTCCAGTCATGTCCATCTGTCAGTAACATAGATAAGATGATGTAATGTGACATCATCAGAACCTCTCACCTCTCCAGTAAGCCGGATGAGGATCTCTAGGGTGAGATTTATTATCCTCTCCGCCATCTTGTCCCTGTCCATCCTTGATGGGTCAATCAGGAGAAGGGTCTTATATAGAAGATATCCACTGAGCGGATCCTATATTGTAGGAACCTGAATGGAAAGAAAATGAGACAATGGAAAATACTACAAAATCCCATGTAAAATACAATTACTGGAGACAATAAGAGGAGACATCGGAGAAGATAATAAAGTGTAGATGTTGTGTTATCTTCTTTTATATGGATGAGAACATCATTTCAATAGTTTGTCAAGGCTGTTCATGCATGTTTGTGGTCAATGTAGTGTCAAAGCATACCTAACCTGTAGGCAAACACTTGTCCATCACGGGTCACAGCGATAATGCCAGTATAAAGCAGTCATCTGGTAGATCAGTTCACAGATTTAGCGATCAGACCCAGACCTCAGAAGTCTTGTCACTTAGGATAAAGCATAAATACAAATCATCTTGGAACTATTCAATAGAGAAGGTGGCAACACCAACCATCTTTATACAATAGATGCTACATACATCCCCAAATCCCGGTGTGAACCTTGTTCTCCACAGGTTCACAGTTTATCTATCTGGGTGCTGGACTCTGTTGCGTCTTAGGCTACTTTCACATTTGAATTTCAGAATCCATTTGAAACGGATCTGTCACGCAAATGAAAGAAACCGAGGCGAACGGAAATCATTTAAACTGATCCGTTTGAATGGATTCGTCTCTAAAGCGGAACCGTTGTTCACGTATTCTCTTCCATTCGAATGGATCCGCTTTAAAGGTGTGAGGCGGGTCTATGTTGTATGCAAGGTGTATTTAAGCAGTGAAACCTCCATTTAGGCTCTTTGTGTTTTGAGACCATGTTGCCTGCACACTTACTTCGGCGATTGAGGTTCTACTCCTTAGGCTGAGTTTACAAGGGAGATATCTCCGCGCGGGTGCGTTGCGGGAGGTGAACGCATTGCACCCGCACTGAATCCGGACCCATTCATTTCTATGGGGCTGTGCACATGAGCTGTGATTTTCATGCATCACTTATCCGTTGCGTGAAAATTGCAGCATGCTCTATATTGTGCGTTTCACGCAACGCAGGCCCCATAGAAGTGAGTGGGGATGCGTGAAAATCGCAAGCAAGTGCGGATGCGGTGCGATTTTCACTCACGGTTGCTAGGAGACGATCGGGATGGGGACCCGATCATTATTATTTTCCCTTAAAACATGGTTATAAGGGAAAATAATTGCATTCTTAATACAGAATGCTTAGTACAATAGCGCTGGAGGAGTTAAATTTAAAAAAAAAAATATTTAACTCACCTTAAGAAGACAGAAGAGATACCGGATGCGCGAGCAAGTGGATTAAGGTGAGTTAAATTTTATTTTTATTTTTTTTAACCCCTCCAGCGCTATTGTACTAAGCATTCTGTATTAAGAATGCTATTATTTTCCCTTATAACCATGTTATACACAACCCCGATCCCAAACCCGAACTTCTATGAAGAAGTTCGGGTTTGGGTACCAAACATGCCGATTTTTCTCACGCGCGGGCAAAACGCATTACAATGTTTTGCACTCGCGCGGAAAAATCGTGCATGTTCCCGCAACGCACCCGCACCTTTTCCCGCAACGCCCGTGTGAACCCAGCCTTAAAGAGAGATGGCAAACACGTGCCCAGAAAAGAAGAAGACACCGGTATTGGGTCCACCCAATTACTTCCAAACAGATGACCAGAGGCGTATTTTCCATCCTGTATTCGGAGCTTTGTGCGCATCCAGAAAAAATGTTCAACTATATGCGCATGACCATTGAGAGTTTTGACAAGCTACTGCAGCAAATTTCTTCACGCATAGAAAAACAAGATTTCCGATTCAAAAGGTCAATTTCTCCTGCAGAGCGGCAGATGGTGAACTTAAATTAAGGATTGTCCTAATTTTTTCGGTACAGCAGTTTGTATGATTTCTATATACTTATTAATAATTTTTCTTTTTTTAGCAGATTTCTTGCTATGGGGGAAAATTTGTCATCTCTGCATTATAAGTATCAGATGGGAATTTCAACCCTCTACTATATATAATCCGTGATATTTGTCGCGCCTTGTGGGAGGTATTGCAAGAGGATTACATCCCAAATCCAACCACAGAAACGCCTACCACACACTTTATTAACCCACGAGGGATATGTGTGCAGACAGCCTATCACACCTTATATATACCCCCCGAGGGATATGTGTGCAGACAGCCTATCACACCTTATATACCCACCGAGGGATATGTGTACAGACAGCCTATGACACACCTTATATACCCACAGAGGGATATGTGTGCAGACAGCCTATCACACCTTAAATACCCCCCGAGGGATATGTGTACAGACAGCCTATGACGCACCTTATATACCCACAGAGGGATATGTGTGCAGACAGCCTATCACACCTTATATATACCCCCGAGGGATATGTGTACAGACAGCCTATCACACACCTTATATACCCACCAAGGGATAGGTGTGCAGACAGCCTATCACACCTTATATACCCACAGAGGGATATGTGTGCAGACAGCCTATCACACCTTATATACCCACAGAGGGATATGTGTGCAGACAGCCTATCACACCTTATATACCCACAGAGGGATATGTGTGCAGACAGCCTATCACAGACCTTATATACTCACCGAGGGATATGTGTGCAGACAGTCTATCACACCTTATATACCCACAGAGGAATATGTGTGCAGACAGCCTATCACACCTTATATACCCACAGAGGAATATGTGTGCAGACAGCCTATCACACCTTATATACCCACAGAGGAATATGTGTGCAGACAGCCTATCACACCTTATATACCCACAGAGGGATATGTGTACAGACAGCCTATCACACCTTATATACCCACAGAGGGATATGTGTACAGACAGCCTATCACACCTTATATACCCCCCGAGGGATATGTGTGCAGACAGCCTATCACACACCTTATATTCCCCCCAAGGGATATGTGTGCAGACAGCCTATCACACCTTATATACCCACAGAGGGATATGTGTGCAGACAGCCTATCACACCTTATATACACACCGAGGGATATGTGTGCAGACAGCCTATCACACCTTATATACCCCCCGAGGGATATGTGTGCAGACAGCCTATCACACACCTTATATTCCCCCCAAGGGATATGTGTGCAGACAGCCTATCACACCTTATATACCCACAGAGGGATATGTGTGCAGACAGCCTATCACACCTTATATACCCACAGAGGGATATGTGTGCAGACAGCCTATCACACTTTATATACCCACTGAGGGATATGTGTGCAGACAGCCTATCACACCTTATATACCCACAGAGGGATATTTGTGCAGACAGCCTATCACACTTTATATACCCACAGAGGGATATGTGTGCAGACAGCATATCACACCTTATATACCCACAGAGGGATATGTGTGCAGACAGCCTATCACACACCTTATATACCCACCGAGGGATATGTGTGCAGACAGCCTATCACACCTTATATACCCACTGAGGGATATGTGTGCAGACAGCCTATCACACCTTATATACCCACTGAGGGATATGTGTGCAGACAGCCTATCACACCTTATATACCCACTGAGGGATATGTGTGCAGACAGCCTATCACACACCTTATAAACCCAGAGAGGGATATGTGTGCAGACAGCCTATCACACCTTATATACCCACCGAGGGATATGTGTGCAGACAGCCTATCACACCTTATATACCCACCGAGGGATATGTGTGCAGACAGCCTATACCACCTTATACACTGCGTGCAGAATTATTAGGCAAATGAGTATTTTGACCACATCATCCTCTTTATGCATGTTGTCTTACTCCAAGGTGTATAGGCTCGAAAGTCTACTACCAATTAAGCATATTAGGTGATGTGCATCTCTGTAATGAGAAGGGGTGTGGTCTAATGACATCAACACCCTATATTAGGTGTGCATAATTATTATGGCAAAATGGGTCAAAAGAAGGACTTGACAGGCTCAGAAAAGTCAAAAATAGTGAGATATCTTGCAGAGGGATGCAGCACTCTTAAAATTGCAAAGCTTCTGAAGCGTGATCATCGAACAATCAAGCGTTTCATTCAAAATAGTCAACAGGGTCGCAAGAAGCGTGTGGAAAAACCAAGGCGCAAAATAACTGCCCATGAACTGGGAAAAGTCAAGCGTGCAGCTGCCAAGATGCCACTTGCCACCAGTTTGGCCATATTTCAGAGCTGCAACATCACTGGAGTGCCCAAAAGCACAAGGTGTGCAATACTCAGAGACATGGCCAAGGTAAGAAAGGCTGAAAGACGACCACCACTGAACAAGACACACAAGCTGAAACGTCAAGACTGGGCCAAGAAATATCTCAAGACTGATTTTTCTAAGGTTTTATGGACTGATGAAATAAGAGTGAGTCTTGATGGGCCAGATGGATGGGCCCGTGGCTGGATTGGTAAAGGGCAGAGAGCTCCAGTCCGACTCAGACGCCAGCAAGGTGGAGGTGGAGTACTGGTTTGGGCTGGTATCATCAAAGATGAGCTTGTGGGGCCTTTTCGGGTTGAGGATGGAGTCAAGCTCAACTCCCAGTCCTACTGCCAGTTTCTGGAAGACACCTTCTTCAAGCAGTGGTACAGGAAGAAGTCTGCATCCTTCAAGAAAAACATGATTTTCATGCAGGACAATGCTCCATCACACACGTCCAAGTACTCCACAGCGTGGCTGGCAAGAAAGGGTATAAAAGAAGAAAATCTAATGACATGGCCTCCTTGTTCACCTGATCTGAACCCCATTGAGAACCTGTGGTCCATCATCAAATGTGAGATTTACAAGGAGGGAAAACAGTACACCTCTCTGAACAGTGTCTGGGAGGCTGTGGTTGCTGCTGCACGCAATGTTGATGGTGAACAGATCAAAATACTGACAGAATCCATGGATGGCAGGCTTTTGAGTGTCCTTGCAAAGAAAGGTGGCTATATTGGTCACTGATTTGTTTTTGTTTTGTTTTTGAATGTCAGAAATGTATATTTGTGAATGTTGAGATGTTTTATTGGTTTCACTGGTAAAAATAAATAATTGAAATGGGTATATATTTGTTTTTGTTAAGTTGCCTAATAATTATGCACAGTAATAGTCACCTGCACACACAGATATCCCCCTAAAATAGCTAAAACTAAAAACAAACTAAAAACTACTTCCAAAAATATTCAGCTTTGATATTAATGAGTTTTTTGGGTTCATTGAGAACATGGTTGTTGTTCAATAATAAAATTAATCCTCAAAAATACAACTTGCCTAATAATTCTGCACTCCCTGTATACCCCCCGAGGGATATGTGTGCAGACAGCCTATCACACACCTTATATACCCACAGAGGGATATGTGTGCAGACAGCCTATCACACCTTATAAACCCACAGAGGGATGTGTATACAGTCAGCCTATCACACCTTATATACCCACAGAGGAATATGTGTGCAGACAGCCTATCACACCTCATACACCCACCGAGGGATATGTGTGCAGACAGCCTATCACACCTCATACACCCACCGAGGGATATGTGTGCAGTCAGCCTATCACACCTCATACACCCACTGAGGGATATGTGTGCAGACAGCCTATCACACCTTATATACCCACAGAGGGATGTGTGTACAGACAGCCTATCACACCTTATATACCCACTGAGGGATATGTGTGCAGACAGCCTATCACACCTTATATACCCACAGAGGGATGTGTGTACAGACAGCCTATCACACCTTATATACCCACTGAGGGATATGTGTGCAGACAGCCTATCACACCTTATATACCCACTGAGGGATATGTGTGCAGACAGCCTATCACACCTTATATACCCACAGAGGGATATGTGTGCAGACAGCCTATCACACCTTATAAACCCACAGAGGGATATGTGTGCAGACAGCCTATCACACCTCATACACCCACCGAGGGATATGTGTGCAGACAGCCTATCACACCTTATATACCCACCGAGGGATATGTGTGCAGACAGCCTATCACATCTTATATACCCACCGAGGGATATGTGTGCAGACAGCCTATCACACCCCTTATATACCCACAGAGGGATATGTGTGCAGACAGCCTATCACACCTTATATACCCACAGAGGGATGTGTATACAGTCAGCCTATCACACCTTATATACCCACAGAGGGATGTGTATACAGTCAGCCTATCACACCTTATATACCCACAGAGGAATATGTGTGCAGACAGCCTATCACACCTTATATACCCACAGAGGAATATGTGTGCAGACAGCCTATCACACCTCATACACCCACCGAGGGATATGTGTGCAGACACCCTATCACACCATATAAACCCACAGAGGGATGTGTGTACAGACAGCCTATCACACCTTATATACCCCCCGAGGGATATGTGTGCAGACAGCCTATCACACCTTATATACCCACCGAGGGATATGTGTGCAGACAGCCTATCACACCTTATATACCCACAGAGGAATATGTGTGCAGACAGCCTATCACACCTTATATACCCACAGAGGGATATGTGTACAGACAGCCTATCACACCTTATATACCCACAGAGGGATATGTGTACAGACAGCCTATCACACCTTATATACCCACAGAGGGATATGTATGCAGACAGCCTATCACACCTTATATACCCACCGAGAGATATGTGTGCAAAGAGCCTATCACACGCCTTATATACCCACCGAGGGACATGTGTGCAGACAGCCTATCATACCTTATATACCCACCAAGGGATATGTGTGCAGACAGCCTATCACATCTTATATACCCACCAAGGGATATGTGTGCAGACAGCCTATCACACCTTATATACCCACCAAAGGATATGTGTGCAGACAGACTATCACTCACCTTATATACCCCCCGAGGGATATGTGTGCAGACAGCCTATCACACACCTTATATACGCACCGAGGGATATGTGTGCAGACAGCCTATTACACCATATATACCCACTGAGGGATATGTGTGCAGACAGCCTATCACACCTTATATACTGTAAGGGATCGTCTCTTTTCAGGGGGTCACACTCACAGATATCTTCGCAGACATGATTATAATGTCCAAACTCTTGCTTTATTTCAGACACTTTAGGAAAGCACAGGTTAAGAAGTCGCAGCTTCAACTTATCACGTGTGACATCCACACAAAATACCAAACCCTTGCCCGGCTAGGCTCTAACTAAACACATAAGTGTATCCCTGACTCACCTAGAGAGCCCTGTTCACACATGGAACACAAATGCGGCTTTCCTCAGCCATTCAGTCCAGCAACCTCCATGCTGTGACACTTCAATACCTTTTGGGGGATTGTGGCCCAGTAGTCCTCCTGACTCTGGCCTCGTGATCCTTGTTTCACAGGTGTCAGCGCGTCCCCCAAAGTTCAGGCTATCGCCTAGCCTCGTGGCTAGTGTTGAGCGAACTTCTGTTTTAAGTTCGGCGTCTAAAGTTCGGCTTCTGGTTAGCGAAGAATCCCGATATGGATTCCGAATTCCGTTGTGGTCCGTGGTAGCGGAATCAATAATCGGCCATTATTGATTCCGCTACCACGGACCCCAACGGAATTCGGAATCCATATCGGGATTCTTCGCTAACCGGAAGCCGTAATTTAGACGCCGAACTTAAAACAGAAGTTCGCTCAACACTACCCGTGGCCCCTCAGCCCACCCGGCTGAGACCACTCAGACAGAGCCTCACCAGGACTCTGCTTCACAAGACACACCCAAGATCCAGTAGCAGGATTAAATAGGATCCCTGGACATGAGCATGCCCTAATTCCCGGACTGGAACCTGGGGAAACAACACCTCAATGTTCACATTGCCACAATACCCAACAAGGGATATGTGTGCAGACAGCCTATCACACCTTATATACCCACCGAGGGATATGTGTGCAGACAGCCTATCACACCTTATATACCCACAAAGGGATAGGTGTGCAGACAGCCTATCACACCTTATATACCCACCGAGGGATATGTGTGCAGACAGCCTATCACACCTTATATACCCACAAAGGGATATGTGTGCAGACAGCCTATCACACCTTATATACCCACCGAGGGATATGTGTGCAGACAGCCTATCACACACCTTATATACCCACCAAGGGATATGTGTGAAGACAGCCTATCACACCACACATATACCCACCAAGGGATATGTGTGCAGACAGCCTATCACACCTTATATACCCACCGAGGGATATGTGTGCAGACAGCCTATCACACACCTTATATACCCACCGAGGGATATGTGTGCAGACAGCTTATCACACCTTATATACCCACCGAGAGATATGTGTGCAGACAGCCTATCACACCTTATATACCCCCCGAGGGATATGTGTGCAGACAGCCTATCACATCTTATATACCCACAGAGGGATGTGTGTGCAGACAGCCTATCACACCTTATATACCCACCGAGAGATATGTGTGCAGACAGCCTATCACACACCTTATATACCCACCAAGGGATATGTGTGCAGACAGCCTATCACACCACACATATACCCACCAAGGGATATGTGTGCAGACAGCCTATCACACCTTATATACCCACCGAGGGATATGTGTGCAGACAGCCTATCACACACCTTATATACCCACCGAGGGATATGTGTGCAGACAGCCTATCACACCTTATATACCCACCGAGGGATATGTGTGCAGACAGCCAATCACACCTTATATACCCACCGAGGGATATGTGTGCAGACAGCCTATCACAGACCTTATATACTCACCGAGGGATATGTGTGCAGACAGCCTATCACACACCTTATATACCCACCGAGGGATATGTGTGCAGACAGCCTATCACACACCTTATATACCCACCGAAGGGATATGTGTGCAGACAGCCTATCACACACCTTATATACCCACCGAAGGGATATGTGTGCAGACAGCCTATTACACCTTATATACCCACCGGAGGGATATGTGTGCAGACAGCCTATCACACCTTATATACCCACCAAGGGATATGTGTGCAGACAGCCTATCACACCTTATATACCCACTGAGGGATATGGGTGCAGACAGCATATCACACACCTTATATACCCACCGAGGGATATGTGTGCAGACAGCCTATCACACACCTTATATACCCACTGAGGGATATGTGTGCAGACAGCCTATCACACCTTATATACCCACCGAGGGATATGTGTGCAGACAGTCTATCACACACCTTATATACCCACCGAGGGATATTTGTGCAGACAGCCTATCACACACCTTATATACCCACCGAGGGATATGTGTGCAGACAACCTATCACACACCTTATATACCTACTGAGGGATATGTGTACAGACAGCCTATCACACCACACATATACCCACCAAGGGATATGTGTGCAGACAGCCTGTCACACCTTATATACCCACCGAGGGATATGTGTGCAGACAGCCTATCACACACCTTATATACCCACCGAGGCATATGTGTGCAGACAGCCTATCACACCTTATATACCCACCGAGGGATATGTGTGCAGACAGTCTATCACACACCTTATATACCCACCGAGGGATATGTGTGCAGACAGCCTATCACACACCTTATATACCCACCGAGGGATATGTGTGCAGACAGCCTATCACACCTTATATACCCACCGAGGGATATGTGTGCAGACAGTCTATCACACACCTTATATACCCACCGAGGGATATGTGTGCAGACAGCCTATCACACACCTTATATACCCACCGAGGGATATCTGTGCAGACAGCCTATCACACACCTTATATACCCACCGAGGGATATGTGTGCAGACAGTCTATCACACACCTTATATATCCACCGAGGGATATGTGTGCAGACAGCCTATCACACCACACATATACCCACTGTGGCAAAACCAACCTCGCCATTGGGTTTTGGAGAGGCCTGTTTATCAGCCTCTTGCCTCAGGATTATGGCCCATACTAACTTTTAAACCCCTGAACCGATTCAAGTGAATTTTGGATAGGTTTGTCCCCAAGTTATAATTTTTAAATTGATGTAAGTTATATGTATGGCCAATGTAAACTCACAAAGTTGTAACAATTTATAATAGGTGTAACTTGTCAGCTTGGGAGGAAAATGCTGGGTGTGGTTCTATTGTGCCATTGTCCCATTGTGTGTTTAAATGGTGATGTCTGTTCTGTTGTCCTCACATGTGTATTGGCGATCTCCTTTGTCCTGAGAGATAATTGGATTGCTCCTCGGTTGTCTCCGGGACAGAGAGGAGGGAACCATGATGCATTGTGGGGATATGTAGTATCTGTCCTGGGACGCAGTCTCCCTTCTGGTCCTCTGGGGGCGTGAACGATTTGTTGCTGTACTTACATTGTATGTGTTGTAAATTACTGATTGGTTGCATTTCAAAACCCTGTGGGCAGTACTATGTTTGTGGTTTATGAATAAAAGAGGCTGTACGTGAAGTACAGTCAGACCACTGCTTGACCCTCAACACGGAGACTTGTCTCGTTATTGGGGGAGATCCGCTGTATGCTGTTAGAGACTGATTGCCAGGAGTGTAAGCTGATTCCTGTTCGTCTGCTAGCAGCTATTCGTGAGGTTCCAGTTTGGAGTGCTATTTTGTATCCAGTTCGGGAGTTTGGTGTCCTGCAGTAGCTGGGCCTGTCTCTCAGAAAGGGGCATATCGCCTAAACGGATTTTAACCTCTTGTCTGCTGAAACGGTCCGTTACATTGGTGGCAAGCAGCGGGATCGTTCCTACAGCCAGAAGGACAGCTACAGGAGACACCATTTCTTTGGATTCTACAACTTAAGGGCAACGCATGTCTCAGTACAGCGACCCTAAAAGCACCAGGATGGAACCAGCAGTGGAGTACAGATACTCTGTGGAGGAATTTGACCGTATGATGTGGTTGCGGCTGAACTTCTTCGGACCCAATCCAGCTGAGAAATACGTGAAGTTAGTGAGGAGTCTAGTGTTCCAGACCCTACTATACCGGGCAGAAGGTGACGGTCAGCTGCCACGTTGGGTGGACCTCCATTGGAAATTACAGTTGCGGGACAGAGAGAGCTCAGTCTCCCCTCCCCAGCGGCAGAGTGTCCAGCAGGGAATTGGGAGCCCAGTCTCCATTCCCCAGCGGCAGTGTGAAGTGCGGGGAGAGGAGAGCAGCGTCCTCCCTCCCCAGCGGCAGTGTGAAGAGCAGGGAGAGGAGAGCAGCGTCCTCCCTCCCCAGCGGCAGGCTGAGTTACAGGGGGCAGAGGTAGTTGTTCCTGCCTCCCAGCAGCAGAGTGATATGCCGGGAAGGCAGTGTGAAATGCAGGGAGAGGAGAGCAGCGTCCTCCCTCCCCAGCGGCAGGCTGAGTTACAGGGGGCAGAGGTAGTTGTTCCTGCCCCCCAGCAGCAGAGTGATTTATTGGGAATTGGGAGCCCAGTCTCCATTCCCCAGCAGCAGGCGGAGTTACAGGGGGCAGAGACAGTCGGTCCTGTCCCCCAGCGGCAGAGTGTCCAGCAGGGAATAGAGAGCCCAGTCTCCTTTCCCCAGCAGCAGGACACTGTATTGGGAGCGGAGACGGTCGGTCGCCCTCCCCAGCGGCTGGAAGTATGTATGGGAGAGGAGCTCGTTACCCCCTCTCCCCAGCGGCAGCTTAACGCACCAGGGGGAGACAGTAACCCCCACAACAGTGCAGATGGGACCGTGGTCTCTGCACCTACAGCACAGGGGGTAGAGACAGTCGGTCTCCCCCTCCAACAACCAGACTCTAAGCCAGGGAGCAACACAGAGACCGGGAGTACCAGCTTCCAACATAACCTTGGTGGACTCACTGGACAGAGACAGGCTACCAAATGCAACAGGTCCAGTATTGGTTTGTGGGTGGGCTGCCAGACTAACTCAGGTACCGACCGGCGTGAGGTCAGGTATCTGGTTAGTCTTCCCTGGGGGGGGGAGATGTGTGGCGAAACCAACCTCGCCACTGGGTTTTGGAGAGGCCTGTTTATCAGCCTCTTGCCTCAGGATTATGGCCCATACTAACTTTTAAACCCCTGAACCGATTCAAGTGAATTTTGGATAGGTTTGTCCCCAAGTTATACTGTTTAAATTGATGTAAGTTATATGTATGGCCAATGTAAACTCACAAAGTTGTAACAATTTATAATAGGTGTAACTTGTCAGCTTGGGAGGAATATGCTGGGTGTGTTTCTATTGTGCCATTGTCCCATTGTGTGTTTAAATGGTGATGTCTGTTCTGTTGTCCTCACATGTGTATTGGCGATTTCCCTTTGTCCTGAGAGATAATTGGATTGCTCCTCGGTTGTCTCCGGGACAGAGAGGAGGGAACCATGATGCATTGTGGGGATATGTTGTATCTGTCCTGGGACGCAGTCTCCCTTCTGGTCCTCTAGGGGTGTGAACGATTTGTTGCTGTACTTACATTGTACGTGTTGTAAATTACTGATTGGTTGCATTTCAAAACCCTGTGGGCAGTACTATGTTTGTGGTTTATGAATAAAAGAGGCTGTACGTGAAGTACAGTCAGACCACTGCTTGACCCTCAACACGGAGCCTTGTCTCGTTATTGGGGGGATCCGCTGTATGCTGTTATAGACTGATTGCCAGGAGTGTAAGCTGATTCCTGTTCGTCTGCTAGCAGCTATTCGTGAGGTTCCAGTTTGGAGTGCTACTTTGTATCCAGTTCGGGACATTGGTGTTCTGCAGTAGCTGGGCCTGTCTCTCAGAAAGGGGCATATCGCCTAAACGGATTTTAACCCCTTGTCTGCTGAAACGGTCCGTTACACCCACCAAGGGATATGTGTGCAGACAGCCTATCACACCTTTTATACCCACCGAGGGATATGTGTGCAGACAGCCTATCACACCACACATATACCCACCGAGGGATATGTGTGCAGACAGCCTATCACACCTTATATACCCCCCGAGGGATATGTGTGCAGACAGCCTATCACACCTTATATACCCACCGAGGGATATGTGTGCAGACAGTCTATCACACACCTTATATACCCACCTAGGGATATGTGTGCAGACAGCCTATCACACACCTTATATACCCACCGAGGGATATCTGTGCAGAGAGCCTATCACACACCTTATATACCCCCCGAGGGATATGTGTGCAGACAGCCTATCACACCACACATATACCCACCGAGGGATATGTGTGCAGACAGTCTATCACACACCTTATATACCCACCGAGCCGGCTCAGCACAATTAACTTCCTTCATGAGCTACACGCTGCTGATATCGAAAGTAGCCCATCCATTTATCCACAGCCATACATGTCCCTGCCACTCTGACATCTCTAATGCTGCCTTACTGTTAAAGAGGTTGAAATGGTTTGGATACAGTGCGAGGAGACCCCAGGGGGTCTCATCTCTACTCATCTCACTTCCCAAAAATGGAATGAAAGGTGATCAAAAAATTAAGCCACAAAAAAATAGCCCCCCGCCCCCGCTCTATCAACAAGGAAAAAATATTAAATTAGGGCTCCTAACATACATATTTACAAAAACAATTTTTTTTTTGTTAAAAAAGTGTTATTACTAACACAGTGAACGATGTAAAAACAAAACCTAAAATCCAATTACTATCTACTTTTCCCAGATGTGATTCATACGACTAATATCTGCTGCCTCGTATGCCTCTCACTAACATGATTGTGATTATGTCCTAAAATGAATGCTGTACCCCAGTAATGCTGACAGACAATGGCGGTGACTGTACACATACCTCCACTGGCACCGCTGGACACTGCATGTATGTGGAAGGTGGAGGACTAGTGGGCTAAAGGACCTTTCATGACTTCATGCCCATGTGATCATGTGTGGGAGGAGTCAATCTCCAAGGTGTGCTGTTTAAGGTAAAGGACCTTTCATGATGTCATGATCATGTGATGTTGTATGGGAGGAGTCAGATTCCAGGCTGTGCTGCTAGAGGTGAAGGACCTGTGATGATGTCATGACCATGTGATCATATGGTCAGTAGTATCATACTCCGCTGAACTTTACAGACATCAGCATTAGATTGGGCTCACAGTCTAAGTTCCCCATCAGTCTGTCTTTGGAGTGTGGGAGGAAACCGGAGAACCCTGAGGAAACCCCCGCAAACATGGGAGGAACATACAAACAACATGCAGATGCTGTGCTTGGTCGGATTCACACACACAGCTCTGCACTACATTATACACACACAGCTCTGCACTGTACATTATACACACACAGCTCTGCACTACATTATACACACACAGCTCTGCACTGTACATTATACACACACAGCTCTGCACTGTACATTATACACACACAGCTCTGCACTACATTATACACACACAGCTCTGCACTACATTATACACACACAGCTCTGCACTACATTATACACACACAGCTCTGCACTACATTATACACACACAGCTCTGCACTACATTATACACACAGCTCTGCACTGCACATTATACACACAGCTCTGCCCTGTACATTATACACACAGCTCTGCACTGTACATTATACACACAGCTCTGCACTGTACATTATACACACACAGCTCTGCACTGTACATTATACACACAGCTCTGCACTGTACATTATACACACAGCTCTGCACTGTACATTATACACACACAGCTCTGCACTGTACATTATACACACAGCTCTGCACTGTACATTATACACACAGCTCTGCACTGTACATTATACACACAGCTCTGCACTGTACATTATACACACAGCTCTGCACTGTACATCATACACACACAGCTCTGCACTGTACATTATACACACAGCTCTGCACTGTACATTATACACACAGCTCTGCACTGTACATTATACACACACAGCTCTGCACTGTACATTATACACACAGCTCTGCACTGTACATTATACACACAGCTCTGCACCGTACATTATACACACAGCTCTGCACTGTACATTATACACACAGCTCTGCACTGTACATTATACACACAGCTCTGCACTGTACATTATACACACAGCTCTGCACTGTACATTATACACACAGCTCTACACTGTACATTATACACACAGCTCTGCACTGTACATTATACACACACAGCTCTGCACTGTACATTACACACACAGCTCTGCACTACATTATACACACACAGCTCTGCACTACATTATACACACACAGCTCTGCACTACATTATACACACAGCTCTGCCCTGTACATTATACACACAGCTCTGCACTGTACATTATACACACAGCTCTGCACTGTACATTATACACACACAGCTCTGCACTGTACATTATACACACACAGCTCTGCACTGTACATTATACACACAGCTCTGCACTGTACATTATACACACAGCTCTGCACTGTACATTATACACACACAGCTCTGCACTGTACATTATACACACAGCTCTGCACTGTACATTATACACACAGCTCTACACTGTACATTATACACACAGCTCTGCACTGTACATTATACACACACAGCTCTGCACCGTACATTATACACACAGCTCTGCACTGTATATTATACACACACAGCTCTGCACTGTACATTATACACACAGCTCTGCACTGTACATTATACACACACAGCTCTGCACTGTACATTATACACACAGCTCTGCACCATACATTATACACACAGCTCTGCACTGTACATTATACACACACAGCTCTACACTGTACATTATACACACAGCTCTGCACTGTACATTATACACACAGCTCTGTACTGTACATTATACACACAGCTCTGCACCGTACATTATACACACACAGCTCTGCACCGTACATTATACACACAGCTCTGCACTGTACATTATACACACACAGCTCTGCACTGTACATTATACACACACAGCTCTGCACTGTACATTATACACACACAGCTCTGCACTGTACATTATACACACAGCTCTGCACTGTACATTATACACACAGCTCTGCACTGTACATTATACACACAGCTCTGCACTGTACATTATATACACAGCTCTGCACTGTACATTATACACACAGCTCTGCACTGTACATTATACACACAGCTCTGTACTGTACATTATACACACAGCTCTGTACTGTACATTATACACACAGCTCTGCACTGTACATTATACACACAGCTCTGCACTGTACATTATACACACAGCTCTGCACTGTACATTATACACACAGCTCTGCACTGTACATTATACACACAGCTCTACACTGTACATTATACACACAGCTCTACACTGTACATTATACACACAGCTCTGCACTGTACATTATACACACACAGCTCTGCACTGTACATTATACACACAGCTCTGCACTGTACATTATACACACAGCTCTACACTGTACATTATACACACAGCTCTGCACTGTACATTATACACACAACTCTGCACTGTACATTATACACACAGCTCTGCACTGTACATTATACACACAGCTCTGCACTGTACATTATACACACGCAGCTCTACACTGTACATTATACACACAGCTCTGCACTGTACATTATACACACAGCTCTGTACTGTACATTATACACACAGCTCTGCACCGTACATTATACACACAGCACTGCACTGTACATTATACACACACAGCTCTACACTGTACATTATACACACAGCTCTGCACTGTACATTATACACACAGCTCTGCACTGTACATTATACACACACAGCTCTGCACTGTACATTATACACACACAGCTCTACACTGTACATTATACACACAGCTCTGCACTGTACATTATACACACAGCTCTGCACTGTACATTATACACACAGCTCTGCACTGTACATTATACACACAGCTCTGCACTGTACATTATACACACAGCTCTGCACTGTACATTATACACACAGCTCTGCACTGTACATTATACACACAGCTCTGCACTGTACATTATACACACAGCTCTGCACTGTACATTATACACACAGCTCTGTACTGTACATTATACACACAGCTCTGCACTGTACATTATACACACACAGCTCTGCACCGTACATTATACACACAGCTCTGCACTGTACATTATACACACACAGCTCTGCACTGTACATTATACACACACAGCTCTGCACTGTACATTATACACACAGCTCTGCACTGTACATTATACACACAGCTCTGCACTGTACATTATACACACACAGCTCTGCACTGTACATTATACACACAGCTCTACACTGTACATTATACACACAGCTCTGCACTGTACATTATACACACAGCACTGCACTGTACATTATACACACACACAGCTCTGCACTGTACATTATACACACATTCTGCACTGTACATTATACACACAGCTCTGCACTGTACATTATACACACAGCTCTGCACTGTACATTATACACACAGCTCTGCACTGTACATTATACACACACAGCTCTGCACTGTACATTATACACACAGCTCTGCACTGTACATTATACACACAGCTCTGCACTGTACATTATACACACAGCTCTGCACTGTACATTATACACACAGCTCTGCACTGTACATTATACACACAGCTCTGCACTGTACATTATACACACAGCTCTGCACTGTACATTATACACACAGCTCTGCACAGTACATTATACACACAGCTCTGCACTGTACATTATACACACAGCTCTGTACTGTACATTATACACACAGCTCTGCACTGTACATTATACACACACAGCTCTGCACCGTACATTATACACACAGCTCTGCACTGTACATTATACACACACAGCTCTGCACTGTACATTATACACACAGCTCTGCACTGTACATTATACACACACAGCTCTGCACTGTACATTATACACACAGCTCTACACTGTACATTATACACACAGCTCTGCACTGTACATTATACACACAGCACTGCACTGTACATTATACACACACACAGCTCTGCACTGTACATTATACACACATTCTGCACTGTACATTATACACACAGCTCTGCACTGTACATTATACACACAGCTCTGCACTGTACATTATACACACAGCTCTGCACTGTACATTATACACACACAGCTCTGCACTGTACATTATACACACACAGCTCTGCACTGTACATTATACACACAGCTCTGCACTGTACATTATACACACAGCTCTGCACTGTACATTATACACACAGCTCTGCACTGTACATTATACACACACAGCTCTGCACTGTACATTATACACACAGCTCTGCACTGTACATTATACACACAGCTCTGCACTGTACATTATACACACAGCTCTGCACTGTACATTATACACACAGCTCTGCACTGTACATTATACACACAGCTCTGCACTGTACATTATACACACAGCTCTGCACTGTACATTATACACACAGCTCTGCACTGTACATTATACACACAGCTCTGCACTGTACATTATACACACAGCTCTGCACTGTACATTATACACACAGCTCTGCACTGTACATTATACACACAGCTCTACACTGTACATTGTGATGTTTGTGATAGATCACTGTGACCTTTACCCTCTTTCTCCTGATGCATGATGGGGGAGGAGGAGCTGTACCAGGAAGTCAGACAGTGTGTGAGGGGAACCGGAAGCAGACACATGAGGCTGAGAAGGGATTGCATCTGATAAGGACAGAAGCTGTTTGGAATAAGACTCCTCCATGTAAGAATGCCATAATGTTCTGGGTAATAAACCTTGCTCTGGTTAAGTAGTACATCGGCCTGTGTGTGTAACTTGCTGAGCAGATACTGGCAGCATTGCCAGCGGCACCTGAGAGACACAGAGTGTCCAGGGGACATAACAGTGGCGACGAGGATTGTGGATTTTAGCACACATGGCCTTCATAGGGTTTATTCAACCATTTGAGTCATGGATCTCCTGGGTGGAGAGGCTGGAACAGTATATAGAAGCAAATAATGTGACTGTTGAAAAGAAAGTTGCAGTTTTTTCTCACTGCATTGGGTCAAGCTGCATATGGAACCCTCAGAGACCTTGTTTCTCCAGACAAGCCAGCCTCTAAGTCCCTGCCTGAGTTAATTCAGACGCTACATACACACTACAACCCGAAGCCGTTAGAAATCGCAGAGCGGTTTAAATTCTACAGTAGAAGGCAGCAGGCCGGGGAGGATATAAAGACATATATCATTGCTCTACGTAAACTAGCTGCCACTTGTCAGTTTGGAGACTACCTACAGACGGCTCTCCGTGACATGTTCGTCATGGGACTCTGCGACCCAGCCATACAGAAACGTTTACTCACAGAACCCGACTTGACTCTGACGAAAGCCACTGACCTTGCTACGGTCATGGAGTTGGCAACACGGGACGCCACCCTACTGAAGGCACCACCTACAACTCCTGCAAGCCAGGGTGAGGAAATATTCCACACCGCTATCATTCAACGCTCGAGACGGCCGTCCCCTGCCACTCAGCTTAAACCTCGCCACCCTAATTCTTCTGTCTCTGGGACCCCGACTTGCTACCGTTGTGGTAACACTACTCACAGTACGCCTGCTTGCAAGTTCAAGGATGTCGTTTGTTTTCGCTGTGGAAAGACTGGTCATATTGGGCGCGTTTGCCGCAGCTCTCGCTCCCCGAACACTACCACAAAAGATAGACGTAAACAGACATTCCGTGTGGATATGGACAATAACGGTTTTAGCTCTGATGAGGAGACATGTGTCCAGCATGTTGGACTGTTTCAAGTAGCTGGGAGTACTCCTGCGATTAAAGTGGATGTCACACTCAATGGCTGTCCTGTCTCCATGGATGTTGATACAGGGGCAGCTGTGTCTGTCATTTCATGGACTGATTTAAAGGCATCGGGTCTGTCCCTGCCGCTAAAACCTACAAAGCTCACACTACAAACCTACAGCAAGGAACTACTACAGCCCTTGGGTTATGTAAAACCCCTTGTTACATTAGGCAACCGCAGTCAAAGTCTACGCCTTTATGTTGTAAGGAATGGAGGTCCTCCGCTGTATGGAAGGGACTGGATCAAAGCCCTGGGCATGCCTCCTTTTACCATTGCCCAATGTACATTGCTTTCTAAAGTAGACCATTGGGTGGAATCCCTGAAGTCACGTTTTAAAGAGGTTTTTGAGGACTCTTTGGGCACCGTAAAAGGAAAGATGGCCCACCTCCTCTTGAAGCCTGGTGCTACACCTCGTTTTTGTAAGGCAAGATCAGTACCTTTTGCCTTGCGAAAAAAAGTGGAAGCAGAGCTGGACCACCTATTGGCTGAAAAGATCATAACGAAAGTGGATAGAAGTGAATGGGCATCACCAATTGTGCCTGTCAAGAAAAAGAATGGAGACATTAGGATTTGTGGTGATTTCAGGGTAGCTCTGAACAACCAACTTCTTGTGGATCAATACCCATTGCCTCGACTTGAAGATTTATTTGGCTCACTGGCTGGGGGGCAAAAGTTTACAAAAATAGACTTAAAGCAAGCTTACCTGCAACTGCAAGTACACCCAGATTCACGCCATCTGTTGACCATTAACACTCATAAAGGATTATTCCAGTATAACCGCATGGTTTTTGGCATAGCCCCAGCTCCAGCCATCTGGCAGCGGATCATGGATGAGGTACTGGCAGGAATACCTTTCACCCAATGTCTACTGGATGACATGCTCATCACTGGTCCCACTGATGAAGAACACAGAAAGAATGTTGAAGCTGTGCTAGAGAGACTCCAAAAGTATGGTTTGCGTGTCAATCTTTCAAAATGCGAATTTCTCAAGTCTCAACTGGAGTTTTGTGCCCACACGGTGGACCGACATGGGTTACACACTACTGAAGAAAAGGTTAAAGCCCTTACCCATGCCCCTACCCCCCGGAATGTCGCCCAGCTCAGGTCCTACCTTGGCCTCCTAAATTACTACCACCGTTTCTTGCCGAACCTAGCACACCAGCTCTACCCATTACATCGCTTACTGGATGCAAGAGCTAAATGGATATGGACAGACAAATGTGAAGAAGCTTTTCGGCTTTCTAAAGAACTCATTCTGTCTTCTCGAGTTCTGGTCCACTATGATTTAAAGAAACCCGTCATCCTGGCTTGTGATGCCTCGCCTTATGGACTGGGTGCCGTGCTTTCCCATGTCATGCCGGATGGCACGGAGCGCCCCATTTCTTTTGCCTCCAGGTCTTTAACCTCAGCAGAACAAAACTACTCCCAGATTGACAAGGAAGCTTTGGCCATTGTATGGGCCACAAAAAAATTTCACGCGTACATCTATGGTCGGGAGTTCACACTTATCACTGACCACAAACCTCTGTTGTCAATACTGAACCCTCAGAAAGGAATTTCTACAACAACTGCATCTCGCTTACAAAGGTACGCTTTATTTTTAGGAGCTTATGCTTATTCTATCAGATACCGCTCCCATGATACCCATGGAAATGCAGATGCATTTTCCAGATTGCCACTAAGAGATGACCACCCACTAAGAGAGGTACGTGTAGTGGAAGTACACAGGCCACAATCTTGCATGTCCACCTCCCTGATTGCCAGACATACAGCCACAGATCCTTTCCTGTCTAAGATATTCTCTTATGTTCAGACTGGATGGCCAGAGAGAGTTTCAGGTGAATTTCGTCCGTACTTTGCCAGAAAATGTGAGCTTGTGACTAATGCTGGTTGCCTACAATGGGGCAATAGAGTGATTGTACCCCAGTACTTGCAATCAACCATGCTAAGGATACTGCATGAAGGCCATCCTGGTGTGGTGCGCATGAAGCAGCGAGCCCGGAGCTATGTGTGGTGGCCACAAATGGATACAGCAATTGAAGATTATGTTGCTCAATGTCCTGGGTGCTGTCAAGCCCAGCGACCCCAAAAGAGAGGAACCCTGCAACCTTGGCCATGGCCAACAGAACCGTGGTCCAGACTCCATCTTGATTTTGCTGGCCCCATCCAGGGTAAAATGTATTTGATCGTGGTAGATGCGCATTCAAAATGGCCGGAGGTTTTTCAAATGCCTTCTATTACCTCAGCTGCTACCATTCTAGTCTTAAGGAAGCTCTTTGCTCAATATGGCTTGCCAACATCCATAGTCTCCGACAATGGAACTCAATTTACATCGCATGAGTTTCAATCCTTCCTTAGTGGCTTGGGCGTCCAACACTACAAAACAGCTCCTTATCATCCAGCTTCAAATGGGCTGGCAGAACGATTTGTGCAGACATTTAAGAAGCACTTACTGTCCACTCTGGACCAGGTTGGACTGTCAGAAGAGAAGCTGCTGGAATTCTTGATCATGTACCGTAACACGAAACACGCTACTACTGGGCTGTCACCGGCTTTTCTTATGTTTGGCAGGCATCTCCGCACCAAACTTGATTTAGTTCGTCCGCAGGAACAGTCACCAACGCCTCCTCCGCCGGGCCGTCTGGGATTCCGTGCCGGTGATCTTGTATGGTCTCGGAATTACAGAGCTTTGCCTCCTTGGCTTCCTGGCGTTATTGATGGAACTCTTGGCAGAAGAATGTACCTTGTCCGCCTGGAGGAAGGCATTTGTGTTCGGCGACACCTTTCACAATTGAGGAAACGCATTTGCCGGCCACTAGTGACAAAACCGACCCCTCTTTCTAACCACCCACCAGAGTCTACTCTGAACTCTGCTGGTGACATATGGCATGGTGTCTGACATGATCCCACAAGTTTACAACCAAACCCTGAACCGGTTGGTGACCATATTCCTGAGGAGCCCGGACATGTGCCTGGAGTTACAGAGACTGATTTGTCTGTGGGACGCCCACTGACATCTCCAGAACCTGCAAGAAGTAGTGTAGAGGCAGCACTATGCGGTATCCAGATAATGCGTCTATGTCAATGCAACAGCCTAGCCGTAGGCCCTTGATCCATCAGGCCATGAAAAACACATATAGAAAAGAAGATGGCTTCGGCAGCATTCCGCAATATCAAAACGATCCTTTATTCGTACCTCCAGACACAACACCACCGATCCAAACACCACCGATCCAACAAGGACCCTTCCCCCAATACCAACAGAGGCCTGCACCCACATTCAGGGGAGAGTAACGAGACGCGGACAGCGGAAATGATGAATCTGGTAGTGAACATCTCCTCTTTTCAGCTTGATAAAGCACAAATTAGTGTACTAAGCCGTGGCTTGACATTCTGCCCTACAACCTCACGGGACTGGTTCGAATTTGAGCTCGACTTACAAAAGTTTTTTAGACGCTTGAGATTAAAAGCTTTCTTTTCAGCTAGAAATACTGATGTATCTGCCAGTCAGTCTGATGTATCCACTGTTGTATCCACTGATACTTTGATGTGTAGGAATTTCGAATTACGCAATAAAAGTCATTTTATTCCACCACAAAACAACCATGTGGTGGAAACATATATCAGTTTCGTCAGAAAACGTATCGATCAATTGAGGGTGGAGGGTACCCACCAGTTCAGACACAACCTATCTCATGATGAGAGACGGGCTGTTCTTGAGCTGGAACATAACAAACAATTGACGATTAAACCAGCTGACAAGGGGGGTGCCGTGGTCGTGATGGACACATGTAAATATACTGATGAGATCACAAGGCAGGTAAGGGATGACAATGTCTATGAGATGTTGAGTAAGGATCCAAGGTGGGACATAGCAGGTGTCATAGGGGTGCTATTGGATGAGGCTCTCAGCCAGGGAATCATTGATGATGAATTAAACAGCTTTTTGCGTGTAAGCCATCCAATCACCCCTGTGATATATGTCTTACCAAAGATCCACAAGAGCCTTGTGGATCCCCCTGTCCGACCCATAGTGTCGGGCAGGGGCTCCATCTTCAATCCTGTATCCATCTTTCTGGACAAGGTATTGCGGATCCACGCGACCACGGCCCCCTCCTATGTCAGGGATACTGGCCATTTCTTGACTAAACTGAATTCACTTGACTTGCCGGCGGAATTTTTACTTGTGAGTTTTGATGTTGTATCCCTGTATACATCCATTGATCACTCCTATGGTTTAAATGTCGTCGATGTGGCCCTGGCCGGCACGGGGCTCTCTCTTGGGGCGCGCCGGCTGATCCTCGCCCTCTTGGAGGTTGTCCTGAGGAGGAATTACTTTCTCTTCGGTGACACCTTCTACCAGCAAAAGCGGGGTGTGGCGATGGGGTCCAATGTGGCCCCCACCTACGCAAACATCTTCATGGCGGAGGTCGAGGATCGGCTGGTGTATCGCTCCATATTTTTTGAGAGAGTCCTGTGCTGGTGGCGCTACATCGACGACATTTTCTTGATTTGGACTGGCACCGTGCCTGAACTGGATGAGTTTCATGCGCACCTGAATTCTGGGGTCCGGGACCTGCAGTTCACCGTGATGCATTCTGCCCGTGAGCTGCAGTTCCTTGACGTCCGAATTCAGGTGCACAATGGAAGGATCTGTACTGATCTCTTCCAAAAACCTACAGACAGGAATACCTTGTTAATGTATGACAGTAGTCACCCTCAGAACATGGTGAGCTCCCTCCCGTGGAGTCAGCTACTTAGGGTACGCCGTATCGTATCGGATGACACCCTCTTTGGTATTAGGGTAGATGAGATGTGTAATAAGTTCAGCAGGAGAGGATATCCCATCAAATTGATCAACCGTACTAAGCATAGGATTACATCCATGGAACGTAGTGCCACTCTGGTAAGGAAATCCCAAAAACAGGAGACCCCCCGCATTCCATTTGTATCCATCTATGGGGGTGATAGCGGCAATATAGCCAACATCCTACGACAGGAATGGCGGATCCTACAGAAAGGATTGCCTACAGTCACTGAATTTTCAGTTCCCCCAATGATGGCATACAAACGGAGCCCTAACCTACGCGATAGATTGGTGAAGGCGGATATAGGGGGGAAGGACATCGAAAGACAGAAAAGGCTAGCACCACTGAGGAATGGTAATTTCCCTTGCCTTTCATGTTGCAACTGCGGTGGCATCATGAAAGGTGATGGTTTTACACATCCCTACAGTGGTAAACGGTTTAAGATCAAAGGTCATTTTACATGTAAATCCACGGATGTGGTGTACATGATACAGTGCCCATGCAGTTTGATCTATGTGGGGGAGACCACGATGGAATTGAGGGAAAGAATTAACAAACACAAAAGCACAATTAGAACAGGTGCACTTGACAAACCGGTTGCAAAACACTTCATTGACTGTAAACATTCCATTAATCAATTGAGATTTCGAGTTATTGACAGTGTAGGATACTTGAGAAGGGGTGGGGACAGGAAGGGAATCCTGAGGAAGAAGGAACTTAAATGGATCCATACCCTCAGGTCCCTCCAACCTTTTGGCCTGAATTTAGAGTTTAATGTCGCATCCATCGATTGATGATTGTCACTGTTTTGTCCTCTCAGTATAGTGACATCATGTTTTTAAATATATATGTGGCACATCCCTGGTGCAACAGTCTTTAGTCTATATGTCAAAGGACCATGTTGATGGTCCATATGTGATGTATATATGGGATACACCATCCAGATGATGGTTATGTGTGATTATTGTGCACCACACTTATGAAGTTATGCATTTTTCCATTAGCTGTTATGTGCGTGTATATGTGGGGTCAGGATTAATTTCCCTCTATAGTCATGTGATTATCGCTGTGAGCGGAGGTTCTGTAATATATAGACCCGGCCACTTTAGATACAGATCACACATGTAATAAGTAGTGGTGACCGTGGCGTCATCGTTGCCATGGCGCCGATGTTCGCGCCGGGTCTTCATTGGCTACGTACCCCACGTGACTAACGCTATTGACGCACTGTTGTGCGCACTTGAGTGTGGGTCATGGGGTGGACGCACAAGCTGTGACGTCAGTGAGTGCGTCCTGCAGCACATTGGCTGGAGACACGTGCGCCGCCGGGAGTCATGGCAACGTATGACACTTCCGATATGCAAATACATTGAGATGCGGCTGCGCATTACAGATATTGGAACGCCGAGGTGAACAACACGAGCGGGGTGGACATATCATTAACTGTGAGTTGTAATATCAACATGTGTATACTATTGTGCAGTGATTTGTACTGATGATGTAACGGGGTGTGTCTTTTATGTGGGGGGTATATATATGCCTACCAGAATGTATGTCATTAGGTTTGACAAAGACTGGTGTACAGTCGAAACATCTCCAGAACCTTTGACTGACTCTATCCCTCCCGGTGCTGTGCCTCTGCGTAAGTCTACCCGTCAAAGACGTCAAACGCCGCGCTGGCAAAGTGCTGAAATCTTACGGGACACATTGGAGGTCAGGGAACAGAGACAAAGGGCTCATGAAGTGCTGCGGAAATCACAGAACTGAGTTGGAGATACTACTTGCTGAACTGATCTCGCTTGCCTTGTTATGTTATGTGTTCAACATTTGTTCTCTTGTTATGTTTTTTTTTTTTTTAGGGAAGGAAAGGAGGTGTGATGTTTGTGATAGATCACTGTGACCTTTACCCTCTTTCTCCTGATGCATGATGGGGAGGAGGAGCTGTACCAGGAAGTCAGACAGTGTGTGAGGGGAACCGGAAGCAGACACATGAGGCTGAGAAGGGATTGCATCTGATAAGGACAGAAGCTGTTTGGAATAAGACTCCTCCATGTAAGAATGCCATAATGTTCTGAGTAATAAACCTTGCTCTGGTTAAGTAGTACATCGGCCTGTGTGTGTAACTTGCTGAGCAGATACTGGCAGCATTGCCAGCGGCACCTGAGAGACACAGAGTGTCCAGGGGACATAACATACATTATACACACACAGCTCTGCACCGTACATTATACACACAGCTCTGCACTGTACATTATACACACACAGCTCTGCACTGTACATTATACACACACAGCTCTGCACTGTACATTATACACACAGCTCTGCACTGTACATTATACACACAGCTCTGCACTGTACATTATACACACAGCTCTGCACTGTACATTATACACACAGCTCTGCACTTTACATTATACACACAGCTCTGCACTGTACATTATACACACACAGCTCTGCACTGTACATTATACACACAGCTCTGCACTGTACATTATACACACACAGCACTACACTGTACATTATACACACAGCTCTGCACTGTACATTATACACACAGCTCTGCACTGTACATTATACACACAGCTCTACACTGTACATTATACACACAGCTCTGCACTGTACATTATACACACACAGCTCTGCACCGTACATTATACACACAGCTCTGCACTGTACATTATACACACACAGCTCTACACTGTACATTATACACACAGCTCTGCACTGTACATTATACACACAGCTCTACACTGTACATTATACACACAGCTCTGCACTGTACATTATACACACAGCTCTACACTGTACATTATACACACAGCTCTGCACTGTACATTATACACACAGCTCTACACTGTACATTATACACACAGCTCTGCACTGTACATTATACACACAGTTCTACACTGTACATTATACACACAGCTCTGCACTGTACATTATACACACACAGCTCTACACTGTACATTATACACACAGCTCTGCACTGTACATTATACACACAGCTCTGCACTGTACATTATACACACAGCTCTGCTCTGTACATTATACACACAGCACTGCACTGTACATTATACACACACAGCTCTGCACTGTACATTATACACACACAGCTCTGCACTGTACATTATACACACAGCTCTGCACTGTACATTATACACACAGCTCTGCACTGTACATTATACACACAGCTCTACACTGTACATTATACACACACAGCTCTGCACTGTACATTATACACACACAGCTCTGCACTGTACATTATACACACAGCTCTGTACTGTACATTATACACACAGCTCTACACTGTACATTATACACACAGCTCTGCACTGTACATTATACACACACAGCTCTACACTGTACATTATACACACAGCTCTACACTGTACATTATACACACACAGCTCTGCACTGTACATTATACACACACAGCTCTGCACTGTACATTATACACACAGCTCTGTACTGTACATTATACACACAGCTCTGCACTGTACATTATACACACAGCTCTGCACTGTACATTATACACACACAGCTCTACACTGTACATTATACACACAGCTCTGCACTGTACATTATACACACAGCTCTGCACTGTACATTATACACACAGCTCTGCACTGTACATTATACACACAGCTCTGCACATTATACACACAGCTCTGTACTGTACATTATACACACAGCTCTTCACTGTACATTATACACACACAGCTCCACACTGTACATTATACACACAGCTCTGCACTGTACATTATACACACAGCTCCGCACCGTACATTATACACACAGCTCTGCACTGTACATAATACACACACAGCTCTGCACTGTACATTATACACACATAGCTCCGCACTGTACATTATACACACAGCTCTGCACTGTACATTATACACACAGCTCTACACTGTACATTATACACACAGCTCTGCACTGTACATTATACACACACAGCTCTGCACTGTACATTATACACACAGCTGTGCACTGTACATTATACACACACAGCTCTGCACTGTACATTATACACACAGCTCTGCACTGTACATTATACACACAGCTCTACACTGTACATTATACACACAGCTCTGCACTGTACATTATACACACAGTTCTACACTGTACATTATACACACAGCTCTGCACTGTACATTATACACACACAGCTCTACACTGTACATTATACACACAGCTCTGCACTGTACATTATACACACAACTCTGCACTGTACATTATACACACAGCTCTGCACCGTACATTATACACACACAGCTCTGCACTGTACATTATACACACAGCTCTGCACTGTACATTATACACACAGCTCTGCACTGTACATTATACACACAGCTCTACACTGTACATTATACACACACAGCTCTGTACTGTACATTATACACACAGCTCTGCACTGTACATTATACACACACACAGCTCCGCACTGTACATTATACACACAGCTCTGCACTGTACATTATACACACAGCTCCGCACCGTACATTATACACACAGCTCTGCACTGTACATTATACACACACAGCTCTGCACTGTACATTATACACACAGCTCTGCACCGTACATTATACACACAGCACTGCACTGTACATTATACACACACAGCTCTGCACTGTACATTATACATACACAGCTCTGCACTGTACATTATACACACAGCTCTGCACATTATACACACACAGCTCTGCACTGTACATTATACACACACAGCTCAGCACTGTACATTATACACACAGCTCTGCACTGTACATTATGCACACAGCTCTGCACTGTACATTATACACACAGCTCTGCACTGTACATTATACACACACAGCTCTGCACTGTACATTATACACACAGCTGTGCACTGTACATTATACACACACAGCTCTGCACTGTACATTATACACACAGCTCTGCACTGTACATTATACACACACAGCTCTGCACTGTACATTATACACACAGCTCTGTACTGTACATTATACACACACAGCTCTGCACTGTACATTATACACACAGCTCTGCACTGTACATTATACACACAGCTCTGCACTGTACATTATACACACAGCTCCGCACTGTACATTATACACACAGCTCTGCACTGTACATTATACACACAGCTCTACACTGTACATTATACACACAGCTCTGCACTGTACATTATACACACAGCTCTGCACTGTACATTATACACACACAGCTCTGCACTGTACATTATATACACACACAGCTCTGCACTGTACATTATACACACACAGCTCTGCACTGTACATTATACACACACAGCTCTGCACTGTACATTATACACACAGCTCTGCACTGTACATTATACACACACAGCTCTGCACTGTACATTATACACACAGCTCTGCACTGTACATTATACACACAGCTCTACACTGTACATTATACACACAGCTCTGCACTGTACATTATACACACAGTTCTACACTGTACATTATACACACAACTCTGCACTGTACATTATACACACAGCTCTGCACCGTACATTATACACACACAGCTCTGCACTGTACATGATACACACAGCTCTGCACCGTACATTATACACACACAGCTCTGCACTGTACATTATACACACACAGCTCAGCACTGTACATTATACACACAGCTCTGCACTGTACATTATGCACACAGCTCTGCACTGTACATTATACACACAGCTCTGCACTGTACATTATACACACACAGCTCTGCACTGTACATTATACACACAGCTGTGCACTGTACATTATACACACACAGCTCTGCACTGTACATTATACACACAGCTCTGCACTGTACATTATACACACACAGCTCTGCACTGTACATTATACACACAGCTCTGTACTGTACATTATACACACACAGCTCTGCACTGTACATTATACACACAGCTCTGCACTGTACATTATACACACAGCTCTGCACTGTACATTATACACACAGCTCCGCACTGTACATTATACACACAGCTCTGCACTGTACATTATACACACAGCTCTACACTGTACATTATACACACAGCTCTGCACTGTACATTATACACACAGCTCTGCACTGTACATTATACACACACAGCTCTGCACTGTACATTATACACACACAGCTCTGCACTGTACATTATACACACACAGCTCTGCACTGTACATTATACACACACAGCTCTGCACTGTACATTATACACACAGCTCTGCACTGTACATTATACACACAGCTCTGCACTGTACATTATACACACAGCTCTACACTGTACATTATACACACAGCTCTGCACTGTACATTATACACACAACTCTGCACTGTACATTATACACACAACTCTGCACTGTACATTATACACACAGCTCTGCACCGTACATTATACACACACAGCTCTGCACCGTACATGATACACACAGCTCTGCACCGTACATTATACACACACAGCTCTGCACTGTACATTATACACACACAGCTCTGCACCGTACATTATACACACACAGCTCTGCACTGTACATGATACACACAGCTCTGCACCGTACATTATAAACACACAGCTCTGCACTGTACATTATACACACACAGCTCTGTACTGTACATTATACACACACAGCTCTACACTGTACATTATACACACACAGCTCTGCACTGTACATTATACACACAGCTCTGCATATTATACACACATCTCTGTACTGTACATTATACACACATAGCTCCGCACTGTACATTATACACACAGCTCTGCACTGTACATTATACACACAGCTCTGCACTGTACATTATACACACACAGCTCTGCACTGTACATTATACACACAGCTCTGCACTGTACATTATACACACAGCTCTGCACTGTACATTATACACACACAGCACTACACTGTACATTATACACACATAGCTCCGCACTGTACATTATACACGCACAGCTCTGCACTGTACATTATACACACAGCTCTGCACTGTACATTATATATACACAGCTCTGCACTGTACATTATACACACACAGCTCTGCACTGTACATTATATATACAGCTCTGCATATTATACACACAGCTCTACACTGTACATTATACACACACAGCTCTGCACTGTACATTATACTCACAGCTCTACACTGTACATTACACACACAGCTCTGCACTGTACATTATACACACAGCTCTGCACTGTACATTATACACACAGCTCTGCACTGTACATTATACACACAGCTCTGCACCGTACATTATACACACAGCTCTGCACCGTTCATTATACACACATTGCTCCGCACTGTACATTATACACACAGCCCTGCGCTGTACATTATACACACACAGCTCTGCACTGTACATTATACACACATAGCTCCGCACTGTACATTATACACACAGCTCTGCACTGTACATTATACACACAGCTCTGCACTGTACATTATACACACAGCTCTGCACTGTACATTATACACACAGCTCTGCACCGTACATTATACACACAGCTCTGCACTGTACATTATACACACACAGCTCTGCACTGTACATTATACACACAGCTCTGCACTGTACATTATACACACAGCTCTGCACTGTACATTATACACACAGCTCTGCACTGTACATTATACACACAGCACTGCACTGTACATTATACACACAGCTCTGCACTGTACATTATACACACAGCTCTGCACTGTACATTATACACACAACGCTCTGCACTGTACATTATACACACAGCTCTGCACTGTACATTATACACACACAGCTCTACACTGTACATTATACACACAGCTCTGCACTGTACATTATACACACAGCTCTGCACTGTACATTATACACACAGCTCTGCACTGTACATTATACACACACAGCTCTGCACTGTACATTATACACACAGCTCTGCACTGTACATTATACACACACAGCTCTGTACTGTACATTATACACACAGCTCTGCACTGTACATTATACACACATTGCTCCGCACTGTACATTATAAACACACAATCATTTTTTGTGATTGCATTTTACTCGATTCGGGCTAAAAATCATTTTATCAATTGGTCTTTGTTTAAAAGCGTGAATTCAAAATATGTGAGAATGAATAATCTTAAGCGGGCTAAGTGACTAAATATATTTACTAAGTGTGATTAAATAAAGATAACACAGACAAATCACATATGGAATAATAAAAAGTAAATAGGGAAGGAGACACCACAGCGTGTACAAGAGATTGGCAAATGAATTCTTACATCCTACCTAGAAAGAAGTCTTTAATGGAGTGCCACCTAATTGCTGGTGCAAACCAGGGTTATACCTTTTAGCCCGTAAGTAAGATAAGAACTGAGCTATAATGAGTGTTTATAATGTCAGAGAGCAGAGATAAGAAAATAAAGATCCCTCTATTAGAGCATCTCAGCTCTGTACAGAGAAAAGTTCCATAATTGTAATAAAAACAATTTATAAAATGATTTTTAGTTCAAAATAAGTACAATGCAATAATAAAAATGCCCCCAAAGGTGTACATAGCGTTCAAAGCTCTGATGAAAAAGTAATAAAACATAAAAATATATAAATTGGGTATCTACATAATCATTTCATCCCGCAGAATAAAGTTATCACTTACAGTGCACCCCATAAAAAACAGCACAACAGGCTTTGCTGGTTTCAGAACACGTTTCATCATGCCAATCGTTTTAATACTATAGATGGCCGGTGTGGGGGTCCCAGAATGTGAGTTGCTCATTATGTGGGAAGGCCGACTGTCGGGGGTTCGGTGTCACTCCCTGTGACATACCTCCCAACTTTTGAAAAGAAGGAAGAGGGACACTATTTTTCCCGCACTAGGCCACAACTAAACATAACTAAACACCTAATCCCACCCAGTGCCCTAAATTCTCCCACATAGTAATTATTCCCCCTTTATGCCACCGCACAGTATTTATGCCCACATTGTGCCCCCTTCACAGATTATGCCCAGATATGTGCCTCCTTCAAAGTAGTTATGACAGATATGTGCCCCCTCACAGTAGTTATACCCAGATTTGTGCCCCCACACATTAGTTATGCCCAGATGTGCCCCCTCACAGTAGTTATGCCCAGATATGTGCCCCCTCACAGTAGTTATACCCAGATATGTGCCCCCTCATAGTAGTAATGCCCAGATATGTGCCCCCTCACAGTAATTATGCCCAGATATGTGCCCCCTCACAGTAATTATGCCCAGATATGTGCCCCCTCACAGTAGTTATGGCCAGATATATGCCCCCTCACAGTAGTTATGGCCAGATATGTTCCCCTCACAGTAGTTTTACCCAGATATGTGCCCCTTCACAGTAATATGCCCAGTAATAAACTCCACATACTCACTTTGTTCCCCAGCAGCAGGACACATGGAGCTGCACCCCCTTTTTCCCCGCCTAGACCAGAAGTACAGAGTACAGGCAGGGGGAGGAATGATGGAGCAGGGAGACGACAGCTCTCTGCTTCATCATTAGAGGCAGCTGTGTCAGTATCCTATGGAAGCAGGGACAGCTGCCTAGAGCAGGACATACTCCTCCTTAACGGGACAGCCACTGAAGTCTGGGACTGTCCCGCCGGATCCGGGATGGTTGGGAGGAATGCTGTGATGCCCACATTATATACACTGCAGACAGAGTACCAGGCAGCCTGGCATGTAGAGAACAGATCAGCGCTACATTTTAGGTCACTTCTGCTATGTTACAAGACCAAGCTCTGAGGAAGCATTAGTCTATTGGTTCAAAATTCACAGGTATGTTTTTCAGGATGTTTTTTTTGTAATGAATTGGATTAGTTAGGGATTGGAAGAAAATTTGAGTCCAGACCTTAAGATGAAGTTAGACAGCAGCTTTACTTTGCAAAAACATTCTCCAAAACGGTTTACAGACTTTGTCTTGGTCCTAGCAGGCTTTAGCATTAAAACTGGCAGGAAAACTCATCTCTGCTACATCTTTTTCTCTCTGGCCCTGCTGTACTGACAGGCTGGCTGTATAACTCCTCTTCTTCCGTCTGCTGCACCTTCTCTCTGTAGACTGACTCTTAAGTTATGCCAGGGAACTATGCTCCTGGCTTCTGAGGCTTTAAGCTATGACCTCCATGGCCAGCAGAGCTTAAGGTGCTCTGGCTGGCTTGGGCACATCCAGCAGAGACGTGCCCAGCACGCCATCCCTTAGCAGGGGGTGCGCTGGAACTCACTAACTCTGGTCCCCACCCTTCCTGATGGAAGTGGGACTTGCCCTGTCCTTTTCCAGAGGGGGGTTAGAATGGAATCAAAGGTTCCATTCCACCTAATTGTAGCTCTGCTGTGTTTGCTGCCACCTGCTGGTGAACCAGGCATATTGCATTTGAACATAATAGTTACATTAGAAATAGGAATGCACCATGTAGTGGACCTGAAATAAATACACAAGATGACATTATATTAGCCCTTAGTAGCGGGGTGAAGAAGTGGTAATGCCACTCTGGGGCGTTACAGGGCCTGCTCTGTCCCTCCACACAGGCTGCTTGCCGTCAAGGCCTCGCCTCCTCTGCCCGTAAAGTTAATGCTTCCTCGGGCTCCTAAAGGACTAGAGCGAACGCACCCCAATCTACACCAACCAATAGCTGGCAACCCTCAGGTAACTAAGGCAACCTTCCCCTGTGGGCAATACATTGTCTTGCTAGTTCCCTTCAAAAGGTGTGCTATATTCTGTTGTCTGCCCATGCAACAAGTTTCTGCCCGTTTACTGGATTCTGATCCTCCAATCCCTGACCCGACCTCTGTATTGACCCTTCACTGCCTGCTCAGACCGTTTACTATATAACATAAACTATCCCTGCCCTGACCTTGACCTTTTCTTGACTACAATTTTGCCTGACCCTTTGGTGCCCGTGTGAGTCAGCTGTCAATCACACAGAGAATGCTCCAGAAGGTAGCGGCCTAGTGGCTCCCCTGCAGCGAAGTCTAGATCCTTCTACAGGGGTTAAAGGGTGAATACCAGAAGACTGACAGTGCAACTGCTTTACGTTTAACCCAAAGTTAAATCTGGTGGTTGACACACTGGTTCCACGATCACTGTCCTAACAATTTTCTCAGGCCATTTAACCCGCTGACCCACTTAAGATGGGCCTGTCTGAAGTATATAAGGATTTAACTAATCAGTGTGGTCAATAAGAGCAACTCCTACAGTACCTCCATACCATTTCGGTCTGCCTGAACAACTTGACCACTAACGCGTCTGTAGCCAAAGTGTCTGCACCATTACCTCCGGTACTGGTGGGCAACAGGCATATCCAGGTTCCTACTGACCGATACGCTCCGCCACCACATCGTCCCTATGACTGTCCCATCAGCCTGATGCCAGCAGCTACTCCAACATGTGGTCATGACCACCCATTGTTTCTACCTGAAAGTCTGATTATATTAAGGAGGACCTTGAGAGGGGCTTCATTCTGACGTCCTCTTCACAGGCAGGCAAACGTTTCTTCTTTGTAAAGGAGATCGTCAGGTCCCTCCGGTCATTTATTGATTAAATTACTGTGAAAAATAAATACCCTTCACCACTAATCGTGGAGCTCTTTCATAGGATTTTTGGAGCCAGGATCTTCACTAAATTGAATCTCAGAGGATCTTACAATCTCACCTGGAATCGAGAAGATTAGGAGTAGAAGATCATTTTTAACACCAGAGACAGTCACTATGGATATCTTGTCATGCCCTCTGGCCTCTGTAATACTCCTGTTGTTTTTCAATAATTTGGTATTATTTATGATGTATTATGTGATCTCTTCTATCTTCTCACATGACCTAACTTCACACTGGAGACATGTATGCACGGTCCTGTCCTCCAGCACTTGACAGAGATTAGCCTTTATGCTAAGCTTGAAAAGTGCATCTTTGAAAAAACTCTACCCTTCTCGGGCTGCATTATCTCTGACTGTGGCATGGAGGAGGATCCCATGAAGTTGCACTGGACTGGCCCTAGCCTACTGGAAAGCCATGGAAGAAGCCAAATAAAGACAAAACCCTAGATGAGACATTGTGGCTAGGACTAAGCACATTGTGAGTGTACGGAATAATGCCCCTGTTTAAAAAAAACTGCAGCAATCTGGACTAAAATGAGAGAGCATACGGAGAATACTGTTACAGGCAGTGGCTCGTGGCCGCCAATGTCCTGCTTACCCCGCCAGCGGCCGGGACCCGCCTCATGCTAATGCTAATGGCTGGTAACCCTGTTGTATCTAAGACTACCTGAGCAATAGTTTTTTTTTTAGCTTGCTAGTTCCCTGCAAAATTGTGCTTTCTTCTGTTATCTGCCTGTGTACTGACTTTCTGCCTATTTTCTGGATTATGATTCTCTGCTGCCTGACCTCGTTATTGTTCCTTTGCTTCCTGCCCTGACCTCACACCACATATTCTGCCTAACCTGACCCTGACCTGATCCCTCAATGCCCTGCACCATTGTCTCTGGCTCCCGTGGGTCAGCTGTCACACAGACTACTCCAGGAAGTTACGGATTTGATAGGTTCTACGCAGAGTCTAGATCCCTATACAGGGGTTACAAGATACAAGCTTTTTGAAAGAACAAGGTATCACTTATTTGGAATGTCTATTTCCATAGGGAACCCTATTATCATTTAAACGGTGTCATATCAGATGCCTTACAGAAATGTATATAGGTTGGCTTCATGCTTTCAATGCTCAGTTCCTAATTCCAAGTCCATTCATTTTGTCATATCCATTGACAGGCATATTACACATACAGGGACCTATAAAATTAATATTCTCTTTATATGCTCACCTTATATTCCCAAAATTAGCTGATTTTCAGTGTAGATGGAAGATAGACGAAGGACCCTCATACCGTTAAAAGGAATTAGGATACTTGAATCCCATTAGTTGTCTATCCTGCAGTGAAAAATAAGCCTATTTGCCTATAGTTTGTGCACCAATGCTGCCTCACACCTGTAAGAATTTTTGGATGGATAAAGTTCCTACATCACAATGACATAGATCCACAGAGATAGACCTTCTTTCTGTGGTGATCCAATCTCCAGCATCAGTTACCCGGAGGTATAGCTGTTGAGTCTTCTTGATGAGGAGCAATAGCATCATATATATATATATATATATATATATATATATGGCTATATGACATTCTTTTCCTAGCATACAGAACTATAGTGATGAGATGGATGGACTGGGCAGAGCAATCACCTATAAGAGGATCATTTATAAAAACAGAACATCTCCTAACGAATTCCATAGTGTCTGCGTTCCGTGGTGACTTCATAGGTTCTGAGGCAATAAGACAACATCTAAAAAAAATAACTAAAAATAAGCCCAAGTACAAGTATAGACATTTTAAAAGAAAATCTTTATTAATGATTGGTGACAACAAGTTATGAGACACAAGAACAGAGAACGGATCATTTCCCCATCTGTGCCTCAGGCTTGTTACAAGGGTTTATCTAAAAAAAAAAAAATTTAGGGGCTGTTGACAACCTTTTACCAACCAAATATAATGATTCAAATGTAGTATCATGCTGCTATATACCCATTATAAGTATATGAGTATATTATTATCTGTCTGTACCGTTCCTCCAAAGAAGGCTTACAAGGAAAATAGTATAATCTTACATAAGTGAATTGAGTAGCTGATCCATACCTGCCGTAGTCCTGTAGGGTCCTGGATGAACATACCATCTGTCCTTCTGGAGAACATAATCCACTGGTTGTAGTATCCACAAAATTAGTGATGAATATTGTCTCTGTACCCCGGCCATTGGCATTTCACACGTAGTAATAGTGACATCACTGCTTACAAAGTCCACTTTCGCGATGGTACACAAGTCTATTTGCTTTTAAATAACAGGTTTCTAGTTTATTGTTAACTAGCAGAAGGACCCGGCTTTGCACGGGTAAATTTCATGTAATGTTTGTTTGTGTCATTAAAAGATATCAACAGTATCCCCCATAACAGTGACCTCTACAGCACCCCGCCCCTTTAACAGTGAACTCCACAGTTCCCCATCCCTCAACACTGACCCCCCCACAGTGTCCCGCCACTTTAAAATGGGACCTCCACAGCAGTCCATCCCCTTAACTTTGACCTTCACAGCAGCCCACCCCTTTAACAGTGAGTTTCACAGCACCCCACTCCCTCGACAGTGACCTCCACAGGGGCCCACCCCCTTAACCGTGACCTCACAGTACCCTGCTGCCTTAACAGTGACCTCTACAGCAGTTGCCCTTTTAATAGTGGCCCCTGCCCCCTTAACAGTGAGCTCCACAGTGTCCACCCCTTTAACGGTGACCTCCACAGTGCCCTGCCTCTTTAATGCTAGGGCTACACGACGACATGTGTCGCGCAACATTTTGTCTCAACTATTTTTATAATGACAGGCTATGGTGTCGTACTGCGACATCTGACATGCTGCGACTGCGACAGGACAGTTGCAAAAAATCCATCCAAGGTGGATTTTTCTGCGACTGTTACGTCGCAGTCGCAGCATGTCAATGTCGCAGTGCAACACCATAGACTATCATTATAAAAATTGTTGCGCAACATTGGTGCGGCATCAATGTCGTGTGACACATGTAGCAGTGTAGTTGTGCCCTATGTGTCGTGCGACTTATTGTCGCGCGACACATGTCGTTGTGTAGCCCTAGCCTAAAGCTGACCAACAGCAGTGAAGAAAAATGGCTGGGTTGTTATGGAAACCTGGAGTAAAACTGTGTGTATGTAGAGACTAATGGCCTCTGAGCTTCTATTGGCTGATAAGGGACATGTGACCGTGTGTATGGCAGTTGGGATATGAAGAGAAAAACTTGCAGGCTTGTATTGGCTAATGCAGGTAATTTTCTGGGAATATCTCAGGAATGGTACGTCCTAGAGAGCTGAGACCCCCACAAGATTTCTTTCCAGGTAGCAAGGGATGTGTATACCAAGTTTCGTTGAAATTGATGGTTGCGTTTTTGAGTGATCACGGAACATACATATATACGTCCTTTATATATATATAGATTACATACATCTCTTTGCTATCACTTACCGCTCTCAATTGTCTTTTCTTATTCTTGTATGACTTGCGACTTTATTTTTGATGTATTGTCCTACTTTTTAGTGTACTACTAAATAAAAGAGAAGGAAATAAAAATGGCTACTTCTCTTTGTGAGTTTTCTGATGGTCAACAAGAGATGGTTTCCAAGTAAAACATTCTCCACAATCTGAACATGAATATGGCTTCTCTCCTGTGTGAGTTCTTTGATGGTCAACAAGAGTTGATTTATGAGTAAAACATTTCCCACATTCTGAGCATGAAAATGGCTTCTCCCCTGTGTGAATTCTCTGATGTGAAACAAAAGCTGATTTGTGGTTAAAACATTTTCCACAGTGTGAACATGAAAATAACTTTTCCCCTGTGTGAATTTTCTGATGATCAACAAGAGTTGATTTATGGGTAAAACATTTCCCACATTCTGAACATGAAAATGGCTTCTCCCCTGTGTGAATTCTCTGATGTGTAATAAGAGTTGATTTCCAGTTAAAACCTTTCCCACATTCTGAACATGAATATGGCCTCTCCCCTGTGTGATTTCTCTGATGTATAACAAGACCTGATTTCCAATTAAAACATTTCCCACATTCGGAGCATGAAAATGGCTTGTCCCCTGTGTGATTTCTCTGATGTACAACAAGATCTGACTTCCAGTTAAAACCTTTTCCACATTCTGAGCATGAAAATGGCTTCTCCCCTGTGTGAGTTCTTTGATGCGTAACCAGATTTTTTTTTAAAGCAAAACATTTTCCACATTCTGAACATAAGAATGGCTTCTCCCCTGTGTGAGTTCTTTGATGAGTTACCAGATTTTTTTTTAAAGCAAAACATTTCCCACATTCTAAACATGAAAATGGCTTCTCCGATATGTGAGCTCTTTGAACTTCAACAAGCATAGTTTGACTTTCATTTTGTGTTACAGTTTGTGATGAATCAGAAGATTGGATCTGTTCAAAAGAATCTGATGATAAATCTTTGCTGTGACTGGAAGAGGATATATCTTGGATATTGGCATGTTCTTCATATGTATCTTGATCATCTACGTTAAAATCTGAAGATATCTGATGTCCCTCTGAGGTCGTAGCACAGCTATCTGCCAAGAATAAAATTTAGTTTGTTATTTTTGAAAAGTATATATGAATAATTTAAGTGTCAGTGAGAGGACCATTAGACAGAGCTTCCATGAGATATTTTACGGGAGGGTGGTGCATAAAGTGTTAGATTCTCTAGCAGACAGGAGGTGAGTAGAATGGCCAGTAGGAAACATAGAAAGCCATCACCTCCAGAGATGTTCCTTAATGTTTTTATTTGTTACTGATAATGTGCAGGGTACTGGTGATTACATACTTGGGTTGAGAAATCCTTATTGACGGGCAGGCAAGAGCAGCTAGTGTTCATTGGTGGATCTTTTTATATTAAAGGGGTTGTTCGGAATTTATTTTTTAAGTATTGGCCTATCCTCAGGATATGCAATCACTAGCTGATTGGTAGGGGTCTGACACCCTGCACAGTCACCGATCAGCTATTTTTTGTAGCTGCTGGTTTCTGCAGCAACACTGTAGCTGTGGGGGCTCGCTGCTCCCATTGAGATCAACATGAGCAGCACTGTACTAGCGAGCTCCTGCCACTATATTTTCGATGGTGCTGTGTAGCTCTGTCAACAGTAGTCGCCGGAGCTACACATCGGATAGACGGGGGTGCAGGATGTCAGACCCCCACTGATCAAGTAGTGATGGCCCATCCTGAGGATAGGCCATCACTTAAAAAAAAGAAACCTGGAGAGTCTCTTTAACTCTTTAGCCTGCCCTTATGGCGGCTCTTCTGAATTAGACAAACAATATGTAGTGCCAAAGAATAATCTAATGAGCTACACATCACAATAGTTACTGTGGGTAGGATACTGTACACACCAAGGATCTCTCTGAGTCTCAGTTCTGTCACTCACAAATGAACAAACTGCATGGTCCACATGATAAACTCATGCTTTTTGGTGGATTTATAGAAAATGTTTGCACTTCAAACATAGAAAACCCCCAAAGAATGTAATGAAAAGTGTTATCACTAATCTTAAGAAAGTCCATATTTGTCTATAATTGAAATGAACGTGGCTTGAGCTAGTCCAATAAGACTTATGGAAAGCTGCTCAAATAATACATTTTAGCACACCTCTGATGTTTCGGGGGCATATAGAAGGAGAAGGACCCCAAAACATTGCAGCTATGCTAAGTCCGACCCGCAGCAGTAGCGTCTGGATGGATCCTAATGGACTAGTTCTAGCCAAGTTCATGATAATTACTGGAGTATGGACTCTGAAGATTGGCAATACTCTTTTAATATTCTTTGAATGTTTTGTATAAGGGAATTGCAAGCATTTCGTATAAATCCACAAAAAAGCAGGAATTTATGGCATGCCCCTTGCAGTTTGTTCATTTGAGGACTCTTTGCAATTCCCAGAAAGGGAATCTATTAAAAACTGATAGGATAGAACAGGTGACAATCCGAGCCTTCTGATCAACACTATGGATGTCAGGCATTTCCTTAACATTGCACCACAACTTTACTTTGAAACCATTACAAAAAACAATATTTACTGTATTTTTCACTTTATAAGACGCACTTTTTTTTACTTGGGAGGAGCAGGAGCGTGAGTGAGTGACGTTACGCTGCCGGCCTGCCTGCTAACTTGATAGTGAGTACTACTACAGACAATAACAGTACTTTAACAAAGCAGAGCCACTTGTTGAGGGTTACATGACTAATCTTTACAAATGAAGACTGCTGTGAGCGGGGCCCGGTGTAATGAGGAAGGGGGGGGGGGTCACTATTTACACAGGGACACAGAGAAGACACAGAGGGGACCAACATAAGATGCTATATACCCTCTGTGTCATCCACAGATCCCCCTCATAAAAGTGTCATCCACATATCCCCCCCATAACAGTATCATTCACAAATCTCCCCCATAACAGTGTCATCCACAGATATCCCCATAGCAGTGTCATCCACAGATCCCCATAACAGTGTCATCCACAGATCTACCCATATCAGTGTGTCATCCACAGATCCCCATAACAGTGTGTCATTCACAGATCCCCATAACAGTGCGTTATCCACAGATCCCCCATAACAGTGTCATCCACAGCTCCACCCATATCAGTGTATCATCCACAGATGCCCCATAACAGTGCGTTATCCACAGATGCCCCATAACAGTGCGTTATCCACAGATGCCCCATAACAGTGTGTCATCCACAGACCGTTATTAGTTCAAAACCCACCAAAAGCACACCTTTTGGTTCAAAATATAATTTTTCTTACTTTCCTCCACAAAAACCTAGGTGCGACTTATAGGGCGAAAAATACGGTAATCCATCGCTTTATTATCCTATTATTTTATAATCCACTCAGAAATGAAATTAGGAGTAGAGATCAGTGAATTTACTGTAAAAAATTACAAATTTCACAAAAATTCTAACTCCAAACAAAGCAGCCAAAGCTTTGGCGATTCAGATAAATCATGCAAACCCACCATTTTACATTTCAAATTCAGTACAGAAATGAGGGCAGGGAAGAAGATGGAGGATGACATGACCCTGGGCGGGTCCCTGGCTGGCTTGACCACAATGCCTTGCAGTCAGTGTGTCTTCGTGGCTGAGAGAACAACGACAAACTGGCAAGACAGGAAGAGGTGCAGGGGAGAACATGTATAATGTGTTGTTTACATGAATGGATTGTTTGATTAGAAGAATGGCACGTAATGATTCATTCCGGTCTGCAGGTGAAATTAGACATCACATCCCAAGCCTAGGGCAGCAAACGGTGTCTACACAAACCATTAAAAAGTGTTTGTTCGACATTGAGCTTCGAGCCAGACATCCAGTTATGGGTGTTCCATTGACCTTATGTTATCACTCTCAAAGACTTTGATCCTGCACAGCAAGACAGCGGTGGAGGTCTATCCTCTTCAAAGATTAGTCTTTTTTGTCTCGGATGCAATGACAGACCAGGTGGGCAATGGCACGAAGAGGCCTTCAAAAGGGAACAGCACACCGGTTCTTCTCCCAGTGTTATGGTTTGGGGTGACATAATGTACAGTAGCCAGATCACTCTAGTCTTTATTTGAAGTACACTAACAGATTGGCATTACACCGAATTGGTTGTGGAACCAGTGATATGGCCATTTCTCCAAAGTGTCCCAGGAGCTGCTTTTCAAACATGACAACACCAGGCCGCACGTTGCTTCTGCTACTGTGAGAAGTCTGCATAGCCTAAATGTCCTACCATGGCCTGCAGCATTTCCAGATTGTCTCCCATCGAGCACATCTCGGACATCATTGGTCAGCAATTGCAAAGGGAGCTGATCTTGATAATTTGTGGGCCCAAGTGCACTGAGTGTGGCAGAATATTCCTCAGACAACGACTAATAACTTGACTGACAGCATGCCAAGGTGTGCAAGTGCATGTATTTGTGTGTGACGCTCATACTCAGTACTGAATAAATTGAGATGTTTTGAATATATTGTTTCTATCTCTTTCATCATTTGCATATCATTAACATGTCTATCGATCCTTTGATTTCCAGATTTCCACAACAAATCTTGCTAATGTACTGAAAAGAAAAAACTAAAATTTTTCATTGACATATGCAGAAGTATTCAGACCCTTCCTACTTTTTGTGTCACGGCACCCATTACTTGTCCTGTCATTGACATTGCTTGAAGTGGTGTTGTAAATGAGAAACCTGGACTGCTACAGACTGGAACCATATTGTTGTTAGCCATAAATCTTGATTCTGTTTCATATCCACAACAGTTGGACTTGAGTATGGAGGCCTCATGGTGAGTGCTTCGATCCTGCCTTTGCGGTGAAGCAACACACTGCACTGGTTGACCATCTGGGGAGCCATCACATCCAACAGTCAGTCACCTCTAGTACGAGGGACACAACAGCTCAGTGATATGTGCAGGACATCCTGTGGCCACATGTGTTCCTCTCATGGCAGGGCTTCCAGCTGCCATTTTTCAGCAGGATAATGCTCGCCCACACACAGCAAGGGTTTCCCTGGAATGTCTCCACCAGATTACATCTGTATGCCTCCATGCCCAACTGTATCTCATCTTGTATCCAGGGTCCTAGTACCTCTATTCAATTATACAGTTTTTCCCAATAAACTTTTCCTTTTGCTTGAATATTGTCATCATTTACATGTATCGTCTTTACATTCACACATAGAAAGTTTCATTTGATTTCAACAACCCCCTTCTTGGGGAGTAATTATTTTGTGTATGTTTGGGGAGACTGATAGATCTAGGAAATGATTCATGGAGAGTTAAGGTCAGTTTCTGTCTATTTGTTCATCTCTGGTTATCATTATCCCTATGATTCCTGTCAGCTATTGGCGAGTTAAAATTTTCTTGAATCTTTGTTACTTGTTTCATGGTATTGTTTGTCCTTACACAGTTCTTCCGTACAGTAAGTCCTGAAGGTTTCCAAGTACTGGGAGAGACTGATAGAATCTAGGAAAGGCGACTGCTCTAGGTGAAGCCCAGTTCTGAGGTCTACTTGTCCAGCCAGGATCATTAAACACCTGAAAGAATGCTTCTAAAAGCTAAGTCATATCTGTCAACCATCTCATTTATCAGAGACATGTGCTGAAGGTGCTGAATGGCTGTTTGCTACACTTCTGGAATAGGCCCTACTGATACATCCAGAGATATAAGCCACATCTCTGCCCCACCCCACTGCTGACCGGACTATAAACAATTGTACCCAGTGACTCACAGGCAGGGCCGGCTCCAGGTTCATGTGGGCCCTCGGGCGATAAAGTCTCAGTGGGCCCCCTTCTGGCATTTTGCTTGGCGCTTACAGCAATAATACTGCATGTATTATAGATGAAATACCGTACACAGAGCGTTCTACAGAGCGGATATATGAGAATCAGTCCTTATGTGCCTATTTTTATTTTCTACCCAGTGTTTTCCAGTCCCTCAGGTCTACTCACAGATATGTGCCCCCTCACAGTAGATATGCCAAGATTTGCCCCCTTCATAATAGATATGCCAAGATATGTACCCCTCTCACAGTAGATATGCCAAGATATGTGCCCCCCCCCAATCACAGTTGATATGCCAAGATTTGTGCCCCTTCACAGTAGATATGCCAAGATATGTGCCCTCTTATGGTGGATATAGAAACATAGAAACATAGAATGTGTCGGCAGATAAGAACCATTTGGCCCATCTAGTCTGCCCAATATACTGAATACTATGGATAGCCCCCGGCCCTATCTTATATGAAGGATGGCCTTATGCCTATCCCATGCATGCTTAAACCCCTTTACTGTATTTGCAGCTACCACTTCTGCAGGAAGGCTATTCCATGCATCCACTACTCTCTCAGTAAAGTAATACTTCCTTATATTACTTTTAAACCTTTGCCCCTCTAACTGTGTCCTCTTGTGGTAGTTTTTCTTCTTTTAAATATGCTCTCTTCCTTTACCGAGTTGATTCCCTTTATGTATTTAAAAGTTTCTATCATATCCCCTCTGTCTCTTCTTTCTTCCAAGCTATACATATTAAGGTCCTTTAACCTTTCCTGGTAAGTTTTATCCTGCAATCCATGTACTAGTTTAGTAGCTCTTCTCTGAACTCTCTCTAGAGTATCTATATCCTTCTGGAGATATGGCCTCCAGTACTGCGCACAATACTCCAAGTGAGGTCTCACCAGTGTTCTGTACAGCGGCATAAGCACTTCACTCTTTCTACTGCTTATACCTCTCCCTATACATCCAAGCATTCTGCTAGCATTTCCTGCTGCTCTATTACATTGTCTTCCCACCTTTAAGTCTTCTGAAATAATTACTCCTAAATCCCTTTCCTCAGATACTGAGGTCAGGACTGTGTCAAATATTCTATATTCTGCCCTTGGGTTTTTACGCCCCAGGTGCATTATCTTGCACTTATCCACATTAAATTTCAGTTTCCAGAGTTCTGACCATTCTTCTAGTTTTCCTAAATCCTTTTCCATTTGGCGTTTCCCTCCAGGAACATCAACCCTGTTACATATCTTTGTGTCATCAGCAAAAAGACAAACCTTACCAGCGAGGCCTTTTGCAATATCACTTATGAAGATATTAAACAAAATCGGTCCCAGTACAGATCCCTGTGGAACCCCACTGGTAACATTACCTTGTTTTGAATGTTCTCCATTGACTACAACCCTCTGTTGTCTGTCACTCAGCCACTGCCTAATCCACTCAACAATATGGGAGTCCATGCTCAATGACTGCAGTTTATTGATAAGAAATATGCCAAGAAATGTGCCCAGTGCCCCCTTCACAGTGGTTATGCCCAGATTTGCCCCCTTCACAGGAAGTGAAAAAAACACAAAAACAATAAATACTCCTCACCTCAGTCACCTGGCTCCTCCCATGATCTACGCTCCCCATCAGCAGCAGGATACTGTGACACAACTACTCACCTTGCCCAATGAAGCTCACATACCTCTCTTCCCTGCAGGCACAGACCGCACTGCAGCACGGTGTGGGGGCGGAGCCTATGCAGATTACCGGGCTGCAGGCTCCGCCCACACAGGTCAGCAGCACGATCAGTGCCTGCAGGCTGAATGGTGGAGCAGGGAGAAGTCTTCCTGCTTCACCATTCAGTGCGCCGCCGGCCTGAAGGAGGGAAGGAGTGCGGGGAGCCAGGACCACAGCTCCCAGCGCTCCAGCAATGAGTGCTTCCATCTGTATTTATGGAAGCGCTTATTGCTTCTGGCCTCTGGCAGCTGCGCTGTGGGCCCCCACAGGAGCTGTGGGCCCCGGCACTTGCCCAGGTATGCCAGGTGCTGACGCCGGCCTTGCTCACAGGTAACATTTTCTCTGACTTGAGTCATTCATGTTTATGTTCTCATCTAGCCCAGGCCAGCCCAATGGAGGTAAGTATTAGTGTATATTTTTTTATATGGCACACAATGCAGGAGAGGAGCACTATAGGGGTATCTAGGGGCACTCCTTACTGGCACATTATTGGGGGGCACAAAAGTGGTATTCTATATGGTGGCCACTATGGGGAAAGGGGAGAGGAACACTATGGGGCATCTAGGGGCACTTCTTATTGCTACATTATTGGGGGGCAAAGAAGGGGTATTTTTTATGGGGGGGTTCTGTATAGGGGCATTTTATACTGGGACACATTATGGGGGGTAATATGGGGAAGGGGGAAGAGGAGCACTATGGAGGCATTTACTGGGGGCTTCATATAGGGGCATTATATACTGGCACACATTATGTGGGCACTATGGGGACATTAGCTCAACTGGGGGAATTAAAAGGGGGTATTTTTGCACTGGCACACATTTTAAGGGGACATTTTTCTACTGTGACATTATAAGGAGAATTATTACTACTGGGGGTCCGTTTTGGTGGGATTTATTACTACTGGGGGACTGTGGGGAACATAATTACTAGTATGGGCACTGTGGGAGCATTATTACTTCTGGGGCACAGTGGGGACATGTTGGGGGCACTGTAGGGGTAATTATTACTGGCAGAGAATTATTACTATTGGTGAGACTTTTGGGAGCACTATTACTTTGGGGGCTCCCTAGCACAGTATCAGCTTAGCACAGTAATATTTGGGGGACATTATGTTTACATTATTGGTGTCAGGGACACTATTTGCTAGGCGCAGTTATTTTAGGACACTGCATGCCAATAACTATTGAAGGGGAACTATCTGTATGGTAATAGTATTATCAGGGGGTTATCTGTTTCTGCAGTATAGTATTGGGAAGTACAGAGGGCACAGCATTGTGGTTGGTGGAATGATTTGTCCAGAAGATAGGAGGATGGAAAAGTAGTAAACTAAGATGTTTTTTGTCAAACTGCAGAGACGAGAGATAGCTGAAAGAAATCATCATGGCGGTCTGCACTGAATGGAGAAGATGAGGAAAGAGAACATCAACTTTAGAGGAGACGTTACTGGATGTAAAAGGTATGTGACGCTGTATTACTCTGTATGTTTTATAGTGATATATGTAATGTTAGGAGGGAAGGGGTTAGGTTGAGAATTTGGTATGTTTCAATTTTCGTCTCAGGCAGCAGAAAGGCTAAGCGCACCCCTGGCTGTAAGTTAGCGAAAAAATGTTTGTGCAAACATATTAATATTAATAGATTTAGGGCCTTCTCAGGCCTTCTGATTAATTGGCAAAAATGATATATAACACCCTTACGGAGAAATAACCCTTAGTGGACGGGGGAGTTTGGTGGTTTACATGTTAACTCTCACTTGAAATGCTTCGGTATTATTGTTTCATGGGACAGCTCGCTATCTTACGAGTTAAACATTTTTCCGTATTATTGGATTTGCAATTTGGAAATGACTTCCTCTTTCTGTAGCTGGAAGGATTAATTAACTGAAAATAATTGTCCTTCCTAAAATGTTGAATGTACTGGAACATGCAGATCTTCTCATCGCTCAACATTTTTTTAAATCGAGTTCATTCTTTGTTCTCGACATTTATATGGGGATAAGGGGTTGTCCTCTTTATTTATATTGATGACCTATCCTCAGGATAGTGCGCAGAGATTATCTGCTGCTTTGGAGAATCAGCCGCCCAGACAGTACCAGAAAGCGGCTTCAGTCTGATGAAGGCCTATGTTTATGGCCAAAACGTCACGTGTAAAATTGCCGCACTTCCAATAAAAAAAAATCACCCTTATTGCACCGCATATTGCTGGAGTTCTCTATCATTTGATATAACGGGGTGGGAACCCGACATCCAATAGCGATAAAATTAAGCAAGGTGCCACGACGTTATCTTTTAAACACTATCCTCAGGATAGGTCATCAATATCAGATTATCGGGGAGCCGACAAAAATGAGCTAAAAGATGTTCAGAAGAGCGAAACTGCCCCACTAAGTAATACAGAAATAAATCAGGTACTGCGACGCCCGCTAACTGTTTAGGTCTCTGGAGCATGACCAGTTTAAAGGGGTTTTCCACTTTATTTATATTGATGACCTATCCCCAAGGGAGGTCTTCAATATCAGATCAGTTGGGGGCTGACTCCCGGCACCCCCACCGATCATCTTTTTGAAGAGAAGGCTGTGCTCCTGTAAGCACTCCCTTCTTTCTCAATTCCCACCCCCATTTGAAGAAATTTCCTCTTATCCTTTGAATGGGGGTTTGGTGTCTTTCATATACACCCACTTGCTATTGGCCAAGTTGTGTGAACCCCAGTTCAGCTGAATCTAAAAGGATGTCGCTGATCCCCTCTTTCCTTGGAGGACTAAGCAACGTATCAACGGTCTCACATTGGAGTATCTCCTGCCGCGAAAAACAAAATGATACAAATTTGTATTATTCACACGCTATCTGACCCCAGTGCGTCTGTTTTATATGGACAGGATATCCAATAATGCTTGCCATAGATGTGCCGCAGTTTGTGCGGACTTTTGTCCATCTTATTTGATTGTTCCCTTATGTTTCCTCCTTTCCGATAGAGATACTGGGTAAACCTGTTCCACAATTGTATAAGATTTGCCTACTTGGTATTATTCCAGAAAACTTGTGGTCTTACTATGAACAGATCCTACTGCGAGGTGCTTTATGTTAAGCCAGGTAAGCTACAGTGATGAGCGTCAGGGGCAATATTTGAATTTGCAATATTTTGCAAATATTTGGGTGAATATTCGTCATAAATTCACGAATTTGAGAATTCGTGATCTCCAGTCATTATTTTCTTGATTGCAAAAATCTATTAAAATTCGCCATAAAAAAATTCGCGATCAACACTACTCTAAAGTTAAAGATATTGCAGCCTTCTCATTGGCCCACAAGCAAGAAGCAGTGAGGGATCATGGGTACTGCTAAAAAAAATATTCTAGATATTCGCAAATTCTCAAAGTCCCAATTATTCGCGATGCAAATTCGCGATTAGAATATTTGCAATCAACACTAGTAAGCTATAGCTATGAGATGGAGTGTGGAAAGGCCTCCATACTTATCACAATGGAGGGATCTGGTGATAGAATAGTTTACAAGAATTGTGGATGAGTTGATAAATTCCAGAGGTTGTGGGCTGTTTGGTGCACTTCTTCTTAGATCTTCTTTAATGTTCAAAAGCTTAATGCACAAATCTTGAATACTTAATGTTTCTCTTGGACGATTAAATGTCTTGCCTTACTATTTACTCCCTAGAACTGATGTCAGCTGATAAATGTCTGATGGAATAATACTCACAGCTAGTAACATTATGGTACACCGTAATTCTTTATACCTACACAACGACATGGTATTAGTTATGGTTTTTTATGTCTTACTCTCATCTATGTCCTCCTTGGAGGAATCTGAACAAATTTTTCGCATTTGAGTTGTTTTTAATAAAAGGAGTTTAAAAAAATATATTTTCCCGAGTGAAGGAGTAGAATCTGTGAGTCTTCTCTGCTTTACTTAGTGGTCACTACTCACCTGGGCAGTTATCTGTAGGAATGTCCTCTGTACTCTGCTCATCGCCCCTCACATATGTCTCTGTAACATATATAATGTTCAGATCTTCACCCGGACTCACAAGCTGTGAAACAAATATTGTAGAAGTCATCAGACGTCGGAGAAGTCGTGTGGAAGGTTTTATATGACCAGAAAAGATCAGTAATTAGAATGATGATCAAAAAATGACTAGAGAGCAGGAGTCTGATTCATCTGATGCAAATATTGGGTGTCTTTCAATTTATCTTGTTGATTGTTCAATGTTGTATGCCTCCTGTTGCCCTATGTAGTCGTATATTGTTTGGGCACCTCTTAGCCCTCGCTGGCCACCTCTATATATGGAGGTGGTCCCACACAATGTGAAGTAGCTGAGGAGCCATTTTAGCGTGTGAGAGTGTAGCAGGCCTGAGCATAGTCACCATGCAAGGACCATAGTGGTGTCACGGACGTTCCCGTGGCAGGTACTAGGTGATCGGAGAGACTGGCAACTCGTGGGTTAAATTGACAAGTTCACTGTGGATCTTATTGTGTCTGTGTTTTGGTGAATGCCACACCCCTTGCTTCAGGTGTTGCTTGTTGGTAATTTACCTTTCCCATAAGTAGCTGCTTCTCACTCTTGGAGGTGCGGTTTATAGATTTTCTTCCTGCCTTCTAACTAGCTGGTCGGTTGTACTCTGTGCTGCTTCTGAAGTTGCCAGTTTTCTACTTTCATATAAGACTTGTCGTTTCTTATTGTTTTGTGTTTTTTATATTCCCTGTTGTTTGTATCTGGGCCTGAGACAGAGACTTCCATTCGCCCATCTGGGGAGGAATGGGTTGTCTCTAGTCCTAACCTCATTCCAGGGCCTTATAGGGATATAAGGGCCTAGGTATCCTGCTTATGAATATTTCTACCTTCAAGGTTTATTCATATTGATACGTAGTTAGGGCCCGGATTATGGTTGTTTAGGAGGTGACCTGTTCCTTCCCTAGTTTCCAGGCCCAGTTACTGTTCACCTTCCCTCCTGTGTTTAGTGTGGAGTTTTTCCCCCCACACTAATCGTGACAGTGGACTAGAGACAGAACAACAGGAAGCCTAAGTAAAATAAAGCTGCCATGAGACTGCCAGCAGGCCAGAGAAAAAGATTCCAAAGTGCCTGAGGGATGCTGCACAACCATGCCCAAGATATGTTACTGGGAAAAATGGCAGACAATGGTGAGAGAGAATCTATTACACTCTAGGTCAGACTGGGCCATGGAAGTGCTAGCCTTGAGTCGGAAAGAGTGATCAGCAGGTTGTGGGAGACTGGCTGCACTGAGGTCTATTGAAAGACTTGTTCATCCAAGTCTTGCAGAAAAGGTCGGCTGCTGTGCTCAATAGAGAGAATGATAAGTCCCTCCTCCTCTGTAAAGTGACGGTTCGCATGTTGTCCTGTATACTGCAAGGTGACGATGCTGTTGTTATTGCTGATGTTACAAGTTAAAGAAGAACTCCAGCAATATGTTTTTGCCTGTATAGTGCAGTGTAGGCTATTAATAAAAAATAATGTGGTACCATTGTGTACTCCTTGTGCATACCTGTTTTAGCTGTTGCATAATTTATGGATTGTTTGCAATCTTGATTGATTCACTGATATGATTCTCCTAATGGAACCTACATTTCCCATCATGCCTCTGCAGACATTAGACTACACTTTCTCTGTTCTGAGCCTTGCTTAAAGGCAGCTGGTGATATCTCCTAGCTCAAACTGAAGAGTCTAAGTATAATGTGAGGCAGCTTCAGTCTGCCTTACCTGTCTCCTGCTTGTGATAGGTTTCTCTTGAATACTGTAGCTCTTACAAGCAGGTGGGAGAGGAGAACAGTGCGAAGCTATCTCTCATAGAAATGCAATATATATTCAGCACATACAGATTGTATAGGTAGTATGAGTTAGGGGAGTGATATAATTTAGATTGATCATTTAAGAGACTCTACTGGATAATGCAGAAATGATATCTTCAGCAGCATTCTATGCATACATGGCATAGAAGAGGAGTTAAGTAAGGAGATTTGAGAGGGCTCTCAGGAAGGATTTCTAAAATGATTCTGTAATCTTGTGGTTGACAGGACGTCAATCACACAGGACAGATTAATCTCCCATGTGTGCAAAAGAGCAAACTCTGGAATGATGGCCATCTTCTGTAAGACAGTTAAATGCTATTTACTTGGGAACAACTTGATACTGGTTGACCCATTAGAGTACCATATGGTTCCCGGGTGAGGACAGCTCATAAAATTGTTTTGATATTCTTTTTTAACCACAAACGATCTGCAACAATTCTCAAAGGGGCCCATCTTAAAAATTCCCATAGGCAGAAATTATAGATGTAATGTCTATGGTCAGCTGTAATCCTGCCATTTCCACCTTACTCGTTATACAAGGATAAAACATATAATACTGGTGGATAAAACAAGACTGAACACAAGATCTTCACAGCCTTCTACAGATCATAGGGGACATTTCATGAGACCTTATCTCCATCTACCTGATCATCTTGTGGGACATTGTGATGTTCTTCTGACCCATCCTGTGGAAGAAGAGGACTGGGACATCTCTCCGGTGTTCTTCTCTCTTCCTTAACTGTAGTAAAGACATCCAGTGACTGAATCCATTCCTTACATACAGATAATGAGAGGACGTGTGTATTTAGTCATGTCTATTACCTGGTGGTGTGAGAGGCCGGTCATCCTCCACCATGATGTCCTTATATCCATCTACCTGATCATCCTGTGGGACATTGTGATGTTCTTCTGAATTATCCTGTGGAAGAAGAGGAATGGGACATCTCTGCAGTGTTCTTCTCTCTTCCTTAACTGTAGGAAACACATCCAGTGACTGAATTCCTTCCTTAGATACAGATAATGAGAGGACGTGTGGATTTAGTCATGTCTGTTACCTGGTGGTGTGAGGGGCCGGTGATCCTCCATCATGATGTCCTTGTACAGATCTCTGTGTCCTTCTAAATACTCCCACTCCTCCATGGAGAAATAGACGGTGACATCCTGACACCTTATAGGAACCTGACAACATAATGATACAGTCATCACCCAGATCCCTTCATAGTGTTCCTCTATAATGTCCCAGCATTCCCAGCAGTGTCACCTCTCCAGTCAGCAGCTCAATCATCTTGTTGGTAAGTTCTAGGATCTTCTCTCTATTGATTTCCTCATGTATCAGGGGGTGAGGTGGAGGCCCCGTGATTGGGCTCATGGTTCTGCCCCATCCTTCAGACACAGGGTCCTGACAGCGCTCACTAGAGGTCTTCTTCACTACTGTGTAGTCCTGGTTATGGAGAGACACAGTAATAAATATCACTCCATACATCTCCAGAGTCCCTCACCTCTCCAGTCATAGATAAGATGATGTAATGTGACATCAACAGAATCTCTCACCTCTCCAGTAAGCCGGAAGAGGATCTCTAGGGTGAGATTTATTATACTCTCCGCCATCTTGTCCCTGTCCCTCTCCATCCTTGCCGGGTCAATCAGGAGAAGGATCTTATATAGAAGATATCCACTGAACGGATCCTATATTGTAGAAACCTGAATGGAAAGAAGATGAGATGTTGTAAAATCCTACAAAATCCCATGTAAAATACAATAACTGGAGATAATAAGAGGAGACATCGGAGGAGACAATAAAGTGTAGATGTTGTGTTCTCTATTTTTCTATAGATTGGAACAGGAGTTGAAAAGTTTGTCAAAGCAGTTCCTCCATGTTTGTGGTCAATGCAGAGTCAAAGCATACTACACCTTTACACAGCCACTATAGTCAATGACAGCAGTGATGATCACAAAAAAGTCATCTGGTAGATCATTTCAGAGACCTCAGAAGTCCTGTCATTTAGCATCAGCACAAATACAGATCATCATTGCTTTTGCAAAAGAGCAATGGCTATCTAGGTTCTGGGCTCTGATGCTTCTCATATTTCCTGAGGAACTTGTAGCTTATAAAACCTATTCATAGTCAGACCTTTACAAGGGCTTCCTAGATTGACAAATTCATGGCTTATCCATGGGATAGACCTTAAATATTAGCTTGCTGGGGGTCTGACTCTCAGCACCCCTGCAAATCAAGTGTCTTATGGGGTCATAAAGCTCATGCGAGTACCTCACCTCTTCTTTGTTTACCTTGGTTCATCGATCTGCATGCCATCTACTTAGTAGCCTTACTATGTGTACAACTTGCAGGTAGAAGGTCTGAAAAACTGAAGAGGCTACAGCACTGATATGGACACCAGTGATGGTCAGTTGCCAGTGTTCGCCAGCGAACACATGCGGGTTGCCATCTTTAGTAAGGTAGACTCACCCGTCCGGCGATGCACACGTAAGCCCTTACCTGTGCCTGTGCCGGTCTGAAATCAAATGCGGTCACCGGGAGCAGGCAGTTCCGAGAACAGCCGCCAGGGGCCTTCATCGGGCTGTTCTCGGATTTGCCTGTTCCCGGTGACCGCATTTGATTTCAGACCGGCTCGCGGCACAGGTAAGGGCTTACCTGTGCATCGCCGGACAGGTGAGTCTATCTTACTAAAGATGGCAGCCTGCATGTGTTCGCTGGTGAACACTGCAAACTGACCATCACTGATGGACACCATGGCGCCACTAAATATCTTATTGATGGAGTCAATGAGAACTGGAACCTCCCTTCAAATTTAATATTGATAACCTACCCAAAGGATAGGCCATCAATATGCCCTGAAAACCGCTTTGTGCTATTACTTTGTAACTGTACTTGTTGCTGACCGAGGCTTGGTATTCTGGCACTTCTCTTGTTTTAACCTTTGGATTCGTTGGCCACTTGTAGTTTTTCTCTTGCATTGACTTTGGCTTGCTTCTGGCCTCGCTTTCTCTTGATGTTTCTCTTATTTCTTAGACTTATTTCTTCACTTATATGTGAATGACCACTGGCTAGCCCCTGATAATGCCTCCTGGTACATTGTGCTACTGCCACCAATCTAAGACGACTTGAGGGACAAAAAACTGAGGATTTCCTGCAGTGAAGCCAATGACAATTGGACTGAGGCTTAACCTCCCTTTACATAGGACGACAAAGCAGAAGATTGTTGGGAAGGAAGTGTTCCTTCCCAACAATCTGCTCACTGGTGGAGGAGACCGTTTCTTCTCCAGAGTATGGGGAGGCGCAATTGATAATGCCATCACTCTTCCTCATACTGACTTGTCAGCGGCAGATCGTGGTCACAAAGCAGGATCTGACACCGTCAGACTATCAGGACAGCTTTATTCCTAGTTATTATAATGTTTGCTGTGAAAATAAATGTTTTATGGTTATATTATGTGTTGTGGTGTAACATGTTGCGGTGTGATTCACATATATATACAGTATGTATTTATGTTGCCAGACCAGCAGCCATTGATGAAATGGTTTAAGGCTGCATATAGGCCGAGATATCTGCCTCATACCTGGGAAAATAGCAGCCTGCTCCCCGGGGGGTATTTAGCACAGAGATAATGAGGATGGGCTTGTTTGCTGGTCACACTCAGGACAGGGGACAGCAGACTCTCCGGCGTCGTGTGTCGGCATGGGGGCTTCCTAACCAGAGCATGAACCATAATCCGTAATCCTTCATAACTTGGTCAGGAGGGATCGGATGTCCCCGAAATCTGGCTTATCATCTCTGGTATGATGGGGGCATTGCATTGACACCAGACATGGCATATCAACTGGCCTTCATCTTCTTAAAATAAGGATCTCATCTTCCGAGCGTCCTGGACGTGTAGCGTTTGATATGCTAGGACTCGGAACAGTGAGATATGAATTATGAAGAAGGGCTGGGGTCTGTATCTTCACCAGGGCAACTGGGAAACTATCTTTTTGATATTTTCATACCTCTTCCCTAGATGGCTAGTGGGCCGTCTGCATAGGTGATGTAGCTTGGCCCAGTGGGGCTGAGCCAGAGGTGGGAGTGAGATCCCCCTCAGGCCTGCCCCTGGAGGAAAGGCATTGTAACGGATCTCCTGGCACCCCGACCGGGTACCTCCATTGATAGATGCTCCTAGTGCTTCCCGAGGACTCCAAGCACTCCACTTGACACCGTAAGCGCTGCAGACCCCACGAACCGCCGAAGCTTGGTTGAGGTCTCACCGTCTCCTACCCACCATGGACCTATGACAAGGCTCCAGGCTCCAGTGGGTGAACCTCTCCTTAATCCAGAGAGCAGGAACAGCTCTTACAAGAGCTAGTAGTTATGCCAGGGGAGTATAGCAAATCTTCAGCGTATAGCAATCCCCCAGTGTCGATCAATTACCCAAACACCAGCCTCAACTTGGTAAAGTGTAAAAACAGGGACTCTTTATTAAGGGTTACCCGCCCGTATTTATGCAGGTCCCCATCTGGTGGACACTCCCCTAGGGCACCAGATGGAAGACTGTGACACAGGACAGATATGCAGCAATTCAGGATACACAGACACAATACATCCCCACAATGCATCATGGTTTCCTCCTCTCTGCCCTGGAGACACCCGAGGAGTAATTCAATTATCTCTCAGGGCAAAGGGAAATCGCCAATACACATGTGGGGACAACAGGACAGAATCACCATTTAAACATACTGTAACAGGGTTCCGAAGGTGCACTCAGTCCCCCATTAGCCGCAGACCTGCTGCTTAGCTTCGGGAGCGAGGATCTGTGTTTGACCTCGTTCCCAGGGCGGCTTTACTATCTGGGTGGCTCCCTGCTCCTAAGTCTGCCTTGAGCGCCGAGCTGATCACTCGGTGCTCGACTGGTTGGTCTGTCGGTCATGTGACACTGACCCTCCCCACTATAAATACAGGCAGCCTGCTGGCCACAGGTTGCCTGTTAATTTAGGTTCCACCTGTGATTTTGTCTTTCCTGGCGTACTTACCTCCTGCTGAATTCCTGACAATCCTCTGCCTGCTCCTTGGTACTTCCCGTCTCTCCTGGTATTTATGACCCCGTCTTCTCCTGACAATTCTCTGCATGCTCCATTTGTACTTTGTAGCTTTCCTGGTATTGACTCGGTCCGTTCACGTTCTGTTGTTTGTCTGTCTGTCATCCCAGCACTTATTCCAAGCTAGGGATTGCCGTCCAGTTGTCCCCTGTCATTAGGACTTGCGAGGCAAGTAGGCAGGGCCAGGGGTGAGGGTGGAGCGCAGTGGTCACTTCCCTCCCCCCTGTCTGTGTGTGTGTACGCGACCGTTACAGATTAACAGGCCCAATAACCACTGTATTATGAATCCTCTGGTGACCCTGACTGACCATGTCTCTAATCTGACGCAGATGGTGCAGGAGTTAGTGTCACGGCTGAGGATGGGGGAAATCCTCAGCCGTGTGCAGCCCGGTGATGTTTCGGCTGCTTGGCCATGTAGACAGGATTAGGGAGCAGGTCACCTCCTAAGGCATCCCTAACCTGACCCTAGCTCCTAGTTACATGGGCCAACCTTGATGGTAGGAGGGCCCATGCTCCGGAACCTAAAAGTCCCTGCTGGCCCTCAAGATGACCCTCACCTAGGAGCTGAGTAAGACAAGCCCACTCCTCCTAGACACGGAGGAGCAGGAGTCTCAACGGCCAAGCTGCAGGAAAAGGGGAGACATAAACAGCTCTATGGATATGGCAGGTGAACAAGGAGTTCCACCTACCTGCCACAGCCTTGCTGACTGGATCCCTGTGTTAGCAGGGTGCAGATCACAAGCGCATCCCTACACAGGGACCCAGATCCATAGCTGCACAAAATCACATATAAAACATCACACGGACATCACACATAACTGGAAATAACTAAAGCACAATATAGTTATGACATTAAGGTTTAGACATAAAGGTTTATGACCACAGGGGTGGCTCTTACTGGCAGGTAACAAATACATGAGGCTGCTCTCAGCTAAGCATGGCTGAAGCAACCTGAAGGCCTACAAAAGCAATGAGGCTTTATAGGCCAAGAAGCCACACCCCACAGTCGGACACACCCAGTGATCACACACACTAGGAAGGGGATTAACCCTTCCAACACCAGGGAAGGGAAAACACCACTTAAAGGGAACGTGCACACAATAACATAAAACACAGTGCACACATCCACACATCACACACAAAACCGCATGCGCAGCGTAGCGAGCTGCATGGCACAGCTCAGCCTGCTACGCTGCCACATACATACTGTTGCCAGCGGCAACCACAGGTGAGGCCAATACCACAGCCCTCACCTGTGATTGAACACCAATGAAAACCGCTGACAACCGCATGCGGTTCAGGAGTCGCGGTCATAGCCATGGCCGTGACAGTTAGGGGAAAAACTCAGTTCTTTTGAGTTAGGGCAAGGTTCTTCCACTCCTCAGGCCTCCAGTCCGCATTTTGAGCCCCAGATTAAGCTCCCAGAACCCTTTTCTGGAGACCGGAAGAAGTTTCTCTCTTTTAAGGAGAATTGCAAACTTTACTTCTGCTTGCGCCCCGTGTCCTCTGGCCCCGAGAGTCAACGCGTGGGCATTATCATCTCCTGACTACAGGGTGATCCCCAGGACTGGGCGTTCTCTTTACCTGCTGGCGCCAGTTGTTTATCTTCTGTGGAGGGGTTCTTTCAGGCCCTGGGTACCCTCTATGATGAATCAGGCAGGGCTCTAGTAGCCGAGACGGCTCTAAAGGCACTGGTTCAGGGCAATCTACCTGCGGAGGATTATTGCACCCAATTCAGAAGGTGGTGTGTCCCCTCAGGATGGAACGAACCAGCCCTGAAGAGTCAGTTCAGGTCAGTCTGATAATTTAAAGGATCTTCTGGTCAGTTATCAACTTCCAGAGACCTTAGAGGAGATGATGACCCTTGTTGTCCGACTTGAGCGACGGGTTAGAGAGAGACGACAGGAACAACAGTTCTCTTCCCAGATGGTGGTCCAGCCAGAGGCCTATCCCAGAGACAATGCTGAAGTCTCCACCGAGGTACCCTTGCAGGTTGGCATGACCCGAGGGAATCTTTGCCGCAGACGTGGAGAATGCTTTTACTGTGGAGATCCTGACCATTGGATCAACCAGTGTCCTAAGAAGGTCCTCTCTGTCAAGTCTCCTAAGGCAAGGCAACCTAAAGACCAGGTACACCCTGAATTTTCTAAATGTAAGATTTTGGTACCCATTACAATTTCTCTGGGAGTGGATAAATGGCCGGGTAAGGCCTTTATTGATTCTGGCTCAGTGGCAAGCTTTATTGACTCTGAGTATGCTGTAAGATTGGGTATTCCTATGTTTGCCTTACCAACTCCTATCCATGTCATGGCTATTGATAGAGATTTCTCTAACCGTGGGTGTGTGCCACTCAGAGAGATGTTCCCTTTTTGTCCTGGAGAACCTACCGGCTGAGGTGGTACTAAGGTTGCCTTGGCTCCGACTGCATAACCCCACTAAAGATTGGTCCAATGGGGAGTTAGTGAGATGGGGGCCTAAGTGTGACTCGTGCTTGTCCGTGGTACAGGCTGGGGTCTCAGTAAAGTCTGATACTTTACGCACTGTTGTTAGAGAATATTCTGATGTATTCTCATCACCAACCCCGGAGGTTCTACCCCCCATAGACCTTATGATTGTACCATAGAGCTAGTAGAGGGGGCCAAGTTTCCTAAGGGGCGAATTTATAATCTTTCTAAGCCCGAACGCAAGGCCATGGAAGATTATATTAAGGAGAGCCTTGGTAAAGGGCATATTAGACCTTCTGTCTCTCCTATGGGGGCGGGGTTTTTCTCGTTAAGAAAAAAGATGGTGGTCTTAGGCCATGTATCGATTACCGGAGATTAAATAAAATCACTGTCCAGAATAGATACTCCCTCCCATTGATTCCGGATTTATTTAACCAGGTTCTGGGGGCAACCTGGTTTTCCAAAATTGACCTGAAAGGGGCATACAATCTAATCCGAATCAAAGAGGGAGACGAATGGAAGACGGCGTTCAATACTCCGGTAGGACACTTTGAATATCAGGTGATGCCTTTTGGACTCAGCAATGCCCCAGTGTAACGGTCGCGTACACACACACACAGAGGGGAGGGAAGTGACCACTGCGCTCCACCCTTACCCCTGGCCCTGCCTACTTGCCTCGCGAGTCCTAATGACAGGGGACAACTGGATGGAAATCCCTAGCTTGGAATAAGTGCAGGGATGACAGACAGACAAACAACAGAACGTGAACGGACCGAGTCAATACCAGGAAAGCTACAAAGTACAAATAGAGCAAGCAGAGAATTGTCAGGGGAAGCCGGGGTCATAAATACCAGGAGAGTCGTGAAGTACCAAAGGAGTCAGCAGAGGATCGTCAGGAGGAGGCCGGGGTCAGAATACCAGGAGAGCAGCAAAGTACACAAGGAGCAGGCAGAGGATCGTCAGGAATTCAGCAGAAGGTAAGTACGCCAGGAAAGACAAAATCACAGGTGGAACCTAAATTAACAGGCAACCTGTGGCCAGCAGGCTGCCTGTATTTATAGTGGGGAGTGAGGGTCATGTGACGTGGCCAGCGTCACATGACCGACAGACCAACCAGTTGAGCACCGAGTGATCAGCTCGGCGCTCAAGGCAGACTTAGGAGCAGGGGGCCTCCCAGCTAGCAAAGCCGCCCTGGGAACGAGGTCAAACACAGATCCTTGCTCCAGAAGCTAAGCAGCAGGTCTGCGGCTAATGGGAGACCGAGTGCACCTTCGGAACCCCGTTACACCCAGCTGTGTTCCAAAACTTTATGAATGACATTCTTAGGGAGTTCTTAGGTAAATTTGTTATTGTCTATCTTGACAACATTTTGATATTCTCTCCTGACTTCGAATCCCATGTGTCTCATGTTAAACAAGTATTAGAGGTGTTGAGGCAGAATCAGCTATCCGCTAAGCAAGAGAAATGTGTCTTTGGTGTACAGGAGATTTTGTTTTTAGGGCATGTTCTGACTCCTCACGCCTTCAAGATGGATCCTGGTAAGGTACTAGCAATTAAGAAATGGGTAAGACCTTCATCCTTGAAGGCCTTACAACGTTTCCTAGGTTTCGCCAATTACTATCGTAAATTTATTATGAATTTTTCCGTAATTGCTAAACCGTTGACCGACCTTACTAAGAAAGGGGCGGATTTGGAGAATTGGTCTACTGAGGCCATTTCTTCATTTGAAAAATTAAAAAAGGCATTCAGTAGCGCTCCCATTCTGATCCAGCCTGATCAGGAGAAACCTTTTATTGTGGAGGTGGATGCGTCCGAGGACGGCGCAGGAGCAGTCCTTTCAAAGGTCCTGCTAGCCTCACTAACCTGAGACCATGTGCCTTCTTCTCCAAGAAATTCTCTCCCATGGAGAGAAACTATGACATAGGGAATAGGGAGCTGCTGGCCATTAAATGGGCATTTGAGGAGTGGAGGCATTTTCTGGAGGGGGCAAGGCATTGTGTAACTGTTGTCACTGACCATAAAAACCTTATGTTTCTCGAGTCTGCTAAGAGGTTGAATCCCCGTCAAGCCAGGTGGGCTCTGTTTTGTACTCGTTTTGATTTTTCCATTACGTTCAGACCGGGAAGTAAAAATGTGAAGGCGGACGCATTATCTCGGAGCTTCCATGCTTTTCAACCTACTGAGGTACCACCTGAATCCATCCTCTTACCCAGGATATCTTGGCTCGCATTAGGTCTGAACATCAACTGGCACCGGTATCCACCCCAACAGATAAGTTGTTTGTTCCTGTACAATTTCGTCTCCAGCTGTTGGGTGAGTGTCACGATTCTGCCTTTTGTGGACATCCGGGTGTTGAGGGCACTAAGGATCTGGTTTCTAGATCTTATTGGTGGCCCACTCTAACTAGGGATGTTAAGTCCTACGTGTCATCCTGTGAGGTTTGTGCCAGGTCCAAGACACCTAGGACTCGCACTGCTGGTAACCTACGACCCCTACCCATTCCTAGTAGACCCTGGTCTCATATCTCGATGGACTTTATAACTGACCTACCGCCGGCGGAGGGTAAGACTGTAGTTTGGGTAGTGGTCGATAGGTTTAGCAACATGATCCATTTCATTCCCCTGTCTAAACTCCCGAATGCCAAAACCCTGGTGTCTATTTTTGTGAAAGAAATTGTTCGATTGCATGGTATTCCGGAAAATATTGTTTCTGACAGGGGTGTGCAGTTTGTGTCCAAATTCTGGAGGGCCTTCTGTCAAAAATGTTAAATTTCATTGTCTTTTTCCTCTGCCTACCACCCTGAGAGTAATGGGCAGACTGAACGCCTTAATCAGTCTGTGGAACAATTCTTGAGGTTGTATGTTGCTGATGACCAGCAATTATGGGTGAAATTTCTTCCATTGGCTGAATTTGCTTTGAATAACCGTGTCAATTCTTCTGCTGGGGTTTCACCTTTCTTTTGTAACCATGGTTTCCATCCCCGTTTTCATTCTGGGTCATCCGTTTCCTCCTCTAACTCTGAGGCAGATAGGCTCTCCTCTGAACTGTGCACAGTTTGGGCCTGGGTTCAATCGAACTTAGAAAAGGCTCAAAGTTCACAGAAACTCAAGGCCGATAGGAGACGTTCAAGGGGGGTGAATTTTCAGGTTGGGGATAAGGTATGGTTGTCCTCCAAGAATCTCTCTCTTAAGGTAGATTCTAAAAAGTTTGCTCCTCGTTTTATTGGACCATAGAAGATCACGGAGGTGATTAACCCGGTATAATTTAGGTTGGAGCTGCCCGAGTCATTCCACATTCATAATGTGTTCCATAAATCTCTACTTAAAAAATATTTTGAACCTGTAGTACCATCAAAAGCCTCGCCTCCGCCGGTTCTTGTTAATGATGCTGTCGAGTATGTGGTGTCTAAAATAGTGGATGTCAGGAAGGTGCGTAACTCCTTGCAGTACCTGATTCACTGGAAGGGGTATGGACCTGAAGAGAGATCTTGGGTACCTGCCAGGGAGGTTCATGCTCCTAGACTTGTTCGAAAATTTCATTTAGAACACCCTGAAAGGCCATCCCTGAAGTCTTGGGTCCGGTGACCCCTCGTAAAAGGGGGGGTACTGTAACAGGGTTCCGAAGGTGCACTCGGTCCCCCATTAGCCACAGACCTGCTGCTTAGCTTCGGGAGCGAGGATCTGTGTTTGACCTCGTTCCCAGGGCGGCTTTACTAGCTGGGTGGCTCCCTGCTCCTAAGTCTGCCTTGAGCGCCGAGCTGATCACTCAGTGCTCGACTGGTTGGTCTGTCGGTCATGTGACGCTGGCCACGTCACATGACCCTCACTTGCCACTATAAATACAGGCAGCCTGCTGGCCACAGGTTGCCTGTTAATTTAGGTTCCACCTGTGATTTTGTCTTTCCTGGCGTACTTACCTCCTGCTGAATTCCTGACAATCCTCTGCCTGCTCCTTGTGTACTTTGCTGCTCTCCTGGTATTCTGACCCCGGCCTCCTCCTGACGATCCTCTGATGACTCCTTTGGTACTTCACGTCTCTCCTGGTATTTATGACCCCGGCTTCTCCTGACAATTCTCTGCTTGCTCCATTTGTACTTTGTAGCTTTCCTGGTATTGACTCGGTCCGTTCACGTTCTTTTGTTTGTCTGTCTGTAATCCCAGCACTTATTCCAAGCTAGGGATTTCCGTCCAGTTGTCCCCTGTCATTAGGACTTGCGAGGCAAGTAGGCAGGGCCAGGGGTAAGGGTGGAGCGCAGTGGTCACTTCCCTCCCCCTGTGTGTGTGTGTACGCGACCGTTACACATACAATGTCATAACCCTTACAGTAAACACAGACATTTTACATATCCTCAGATAGCTCAAGTCTGAGTGCATATTATTAGGTGAATGGCACTCAGACTACACAAATACAATAAAATTAGCTATCTGGGTACCCTCACATAACATACAATACAATTCCAAAGACAGATGGTTCTGTCACACACCTCAAAACCCCACATATCCCCATAATGTATACATCCATGGATAGCTCTGATCTGGGTGAACAACATATCCAAAAATCACCCAGATCCAAGCAGGGGTTCCCGAATTCCATGGAAGTCACATTTGGCCGACCGCAAGCATGGCTTTCCTGCCCAAAACAGTTCCACAGATTTAAGCTGTGCGGCCGGTCTGTCTTCTCCTTCAAAGTTAGTATGGGCCATAATCCTGGGGCAAGAGGCTAGTAGCCAGGCCCCTCCAAAACCCAGTTGCGAGGTTGGTTTCGCCACAGGCATAAACATGCAATCCCTGGATATTTGGGTGTCACAAAGTAGGAGATCCAATCGAATTGGTTTGTGCACCAGTATTCTGCCCAAATCTCCTGGGAGGAAAGGACTTCTACCACACAAATGATAAGTATTAGAACTTTCTTTGTTTTCGCCAGTTTATTTTACAATTGTTTGCCATTTATGTACGTCTCTTGTTAATCATTTTTTGTAACCAAGTGCTGCCTATTTCTTATACATTAAACCTAATAGTTTGATGGTTTGTCTTGTAACCTTAAGAACCTGTTAGCTCCATGAAGAGTGTGTGTGCAGTCTGAGGCTGTATGTTGTTTTTCCGTGAGGCTTGCTGTTTTCTAATCATGCACTTTGGATATCTATCTATGAAATCATACTTCACAATCATGCTATTCATATTTGCTTTACTAATTTATTCACTTTACTTTATTCAAGCATTTTAGCCGGCCCCTTGTGTGTATTTACAACTACATTTATATTGCCAGTTTAGCCGCCCTCACCTAGTGTGGCTGCCGCTGTGCGCCTGATCTCATGCGCATGCGCCGCGATGGTGCCACGTCCTGTTGCTCGGTGATGATGCGGATCGTGTGTTTTTAAAACGTGATCCTCCTCCTGCGTACCACGGGGCGGGCATTCATTCGTTGGCGCCTGGGCAGAGGTTTATGTGCCATATAATTAGCGGCGCCTGTTATTAGCTTATACACAGGTGACATGCGGTCAGTGCATTAATACTCTACCAATCCTGTGCCAGTGTTAATTGTGCTTAGAAGCCTGGGCCAATCAATGACTCTCATTTTGATCTGTTTTGCATAATGTGTTTCCTATATATACCCAGCACCAGCACCAGTGTAGCCACGACCCCTTGAGAAAGCAGCACGCGAAACGCATGTTGGGCAGTGGACTGGTAGTGCTTATACCTTGCTGTGGACTATTTTGCGGTTAGTATAACTTGTAATGATGTCCCTCTCCCTTATTTTTGGGAGATGTCACTAACTTTTGGTGATTAATATTAAGCTGTATTGGCTCTTCATCTACCTGATACTGTACACCCTCATGCTCCGTGTGTGCCACAATAGTGGCGCTGGTGATAATTTGTTTGATGTATGAACTCTTCTTGGACCATTAATTTTGTAGCCGATTGCTGTTGGTGCCAGTATCCATTCATTCATTTTTGTTGCTGACCGCGCATTTTCACTTGCACTTTAATAAAAAATATATATTTTTGTCCACCAATCATGCACCACCAGCCCTAGTGTTTTTTTATTTAGTTTTTAACCCTGTGTTTTGTCAATCATGTGTATTACAGTATGGTATGATTATATCTTGTGTTGGTACATTATTGTCACGGTAGGTAAGATAAGGGAAGGAAACAGAACACGGCAAAGCAAACAAAATAACTGACTAGGCCCCAAATGCTAGGGAAAAAAGGGGTCAAAACACTTTCCCTAAGCTGCTATGCCCATGTGCATATCTCGATGGTAGATATGCACATGCCCACGTACCTAAGACTATAACACACTGAACAAAACCCTCAGCTGTAGGGAAGAGGGAAAGAGACACCCAGCTCCTTCAACAACCGAAGGAGCTAGCGTCCCCCTAGAGGCCTAGTAAAAACAGACACAGAAGGAAAAAGGACTTATCTAGAGATGTGTTGGAGCAGACGATCCCCCAAACTTCCAGAGCTCACACATGGCAGAACTATAACCCGCAAAGGCTATAGGGAGAGGGAGGAATAAATAGCCTCACCAATTACCTAAAGAACAACACCTGGGAGGAGGTGGGATTCTGTTCAAACCCACAACAAAACAAACTGTCAGATCGAGTCACGTGCAGCAATTCTGACAGATCTCCTCAGAACACCCACAGGGCAGCGCGTGACAATTATTTTATGTGATTTAGTTAGTACCCACATATTCTTTTTGGTATTGATAATTTGACTATATATGGGTCAGATATATTTATATGGGAATTAGTTTTGGTGAATAATTTTTTGCAACCAAGTACTGTCTATTTTTATACATTAAACCTAAAAGTTTGTCTTGTAACCTTAAGAACCTGTTAGCTCCATGAAGAGTGTGTGTGCAGTCTGAGGCTGTATGTTGTTTTTTTGTGAGGCTTGCTATCGCGTGGGTGTCTGCTTGCGAGTGGAACACTCAGGGGTGTCCTGTCGACCTTTTAACTGATGGGTGGTGGCAGTGAAAGTTTTGTGTTAGTGCGTAGGTGTGCTTACAGGCTTCAGGTGGTGATTTATGCTCAAGTTATGGCCCGGCGCACGGCATAACCGCATGTGAGGGCTTGAGGTGAATCGGCCTGAAGGGCTTGGGCAACCCTTGTCACGTGATGCGGTGGGCTGGTGACACAGACGAAGATTTTTGTGTGCGCACATCGAATTTCCTGATGAACAAGCGTAATTAGCGGTACATTTTCCTATGAACACTTATTAGCTATTATCTTTGCAATTCTTGGCCCATGATACCTCATACCTCATGATCAGTTCAGAAATGTTCATGTACACATGGCACCATAAAGACGCATAACTCAAAACTGTCCACCACATCCTGATTGAATGACTGAGTGAAGCGGCACTGGGTATGCACCATGAAATCACAAACGGAGGTTAAGAATTGCAACGGCTGTCTGGCACCTACCTCATCGCCTCGATGCGGTGGCATTCTGGCTTGCTCAAAGCTCCATAAACTGAGGAGCACTTTCAGATTGCTTCGTCCTAGTGAGAGTTATTACAGAATATTCCGGCCCTTTTTCGAGTGAGTCTCCTCGTACTGTACGAAGTTCTGAAACTCCCAGCTAGCTCGCCTAATGTGGCCCCTAACCTTGGCACAGCATAGGTGTCATACTGTGTTTGGGGCACAGGAGGAGGCATTATACCGAGTGGGGGTACATCATGAGCGTTATACTATAAAAATTTGCTTCAGAAAAAATATGGCAAGTATGAAAAAAACACACTCCCAAAATCCCCCCCCCCCTTTTTACCTATATAAACTTACCAGTACTTTTTGTAGGGAAAGGTAAGAGCCCTACCAATGACTGAGGGCGAAATCCCTGAGCCAGCAATGAACCACCAATGGTATACAATTATAGCCTATAGCATAAGTGATCCAGGGAAGGAGGGCTAAAAAAAAAGTAAAAAAAAAAAAAGGTGTTAAAAATATCTTTTTTTTTTAAAGCAAGAGAATTAAAAACTGATATCATGCCGTTATCCAATTTTACAAATAAAAAAAAAAATATATATATAAAGAACATTGGTATTGCCGCATCTAAAAATACCCAACCTATCAAAATATAAAAGCATACGGTGAACGTCGAAAAATCCAAATGGCTGAAATTACCGTACCCCCTAACCCCTCAATAAAAATGAATCAAAAAGTCATATACACCCTAAAAATAATATCAATCAAACCTACAACTCACCCTCAACAAAGAAACATAGAAAGAGATATAAAAAAAAAGTTATAGCTGTAAGAAAAGAGCAATGTAAAAAATGTTCAAGCTTTTTTATTTTTTTGAAGATTTAAAACATAATAATAACGATATTAATGTAGTATTGCCATAGTCGACCACACAATAAAAGTAATTTGCAATTTTGGGGGGTGGAGCCTGACCGCTGAGCGTGATGGAGGGCTGATTCAGAGCTCCCACTCCACAGACCCACACTTCTAACCATTAAGACGCCTGAATCCCTTTGGAAATGGTAAAAATTGGGAAGGATAGGTCCAAAGAGCCTCCCGTGTCCCCAAATACAAAAAGGGACCAGCGGACACGGATCGCTTTTTAAAAAAAAGAAGCAGTTGCTTTCTCCGGCACGCATGGACAAGATGGCGCCGAGAGCTATTAGGTCTGACTCAGAAGAGGAAGAAGACGTCGGGGCCGGAGCTGTGCACCGAGCAAGTGGTGACTATCAGGTAGAAGAGGGCGCCCACCTAACAAGGGCTTTTTTTAAAGAATCTCTCACCCAAGCAATAGCTCCTGTATTACAGGGATTACGAAAGATGATATGCACTCTTTAGGCCTCCGGGTTGACTCTCTGGAGAATAATCAGAGCCTGCTCTCCGACCACAGCGCAGTTATGTCTAAATATATTCATGCTCACATTAACTCAATAAATAATGCTTACCTCCTCATAGAGGATCAAGAAAATAGGAGCAGGAGGAAGAACATTCGGTTCAAGGGCTTGCCTGGGTCCATAGAGTCAAACGCATTGCGTTCTGCTGCCCTGCAAATATTCACCGAAGAGAGAGCTCAATCTGTGGTCATTGAACGGATCCACAGGTCCCTGAGACCACCTCCAGGGAGCGATGACCTGCCAAGAGATGTGGTCTGTGGTCTCTTACGTTTTTGTTACACCGCAGCCTTATTACAAGCAGCAAGGGGCCAGAAAGATTTGCAACATGAGGGAACTCCTATACAGTTGTTCTAGGACATAGCACCTTCAACACTTAACAAACGTCGCACTTTGAAACCACTCACAGATTACCCAAGGAACCACAAGGTGATGTACAGATGGCTTTATCCCTTTGGCCTTACCTTCACCAAAGAGGGGAAACGCTGTAATGTTCGTGAGCCGTCAGATCTGCTGGCGGTTTGGTCGCTTATGGAGATCAATCCCTTACAGATAGACTCTTGGCTACTCTTGGACAACTCCCCGCTAAAGATGCCTCCTTTGCCAAGATTGGATCCTTGGTCGGTGGTTTCCACGCATAAGCCGGCAACTGCTAGGAAATTCAAGAAATAAGTGTTCTTAGTTATAGAGCAGTAACAAACCAGTCGTTATTATTTCTACCTATCCGTAACCATATTTTGCCTTTTCTTATGCCATATTACATGGTCATCTCCTGAGGAATATATTTATTGTACCTTCAACAAGGAGATGGCACCACCTGGGGGCAATAAGGGTTTAAGTTTCAAATGTTAGCTATTATTTCATTGAGGGCGTGGGTTTGTGGTCCCAGATCAGGATGTACATGTACCATCTCCTACCCCCACAAATTTAGCTTGTACACTACAGCTCCTGTGAGGGCCTTAAGTCTGTCGGGGAGCTCGCTAGGCTTATCAGTCACCTTCACATGATTATAGTTCTTTTGTTTAAGAGTTTAATTATATTCAATGTTTTTACATACTTCCTCAGGTCGCTCCCGGGATCATCAATCTCAGAAGATAGGATACCTCATACTCTCCATTGATATGACTACTATAACCACTAAATCTTTTAACGTTAGAGGATTCAATACACCTCAGGTAATCACTATCCTGAAGAAGAGTAAAGCAGGAATTTGCTTTCTACAGGAGACTCACCTCAAGACTAATAGGATACCTAATATTTCTCAGACACATTATAATCAATGGTTCCACTCAACTTATGGCGTAGCAGCAAGGGGAGTTAGCATAGCAATTGCTAGGTCGATCCCCTTGGTACATGTTCTAACCCAGACAGATTTAGAAGGGCGTTATGTATTTGTCAAAGGAAAAATAGGTCACATTATGGTATCATTGGCCAGTATCTATGCTCCTAATAGTAAACAACACGACTGGTTCAGATCTACCTTATCTAAATTCCATGCTTTTGCTGAGGGAGTCAGGATAATGGAGGGGATATAAACATTCCCCTGAACCCGATTGTCGATACTTCCACGGGTACTTCAACTGCTTCATAAAAAACGGTTGGAGGGATCCAAAAAGTCCTCAAGGAAACTCATTTAGTGGACACATGGAGGGCCCTAAACGCATCAGTTAGGGACTTTACATTCTATTCAGTGGTACACCAAACTTTCCAAAGATTGGACTACTTGTTTATCTCAGAGAATCAGCTGGGTACGCTAATCAGCTCCAATACAGGCCCTATGACTGTGTCAGACCATGCTCCGTTCTTTGCTACTTTTTCTTTCTCGTCTATCCCAGCCAGAGAGTGTACCTGGCGTCTTAAGGAGATTCTGCTAGACCCAAATAAAGCTTTAACCAGCATCCACGACAAACTATCCCACTATTTTATAGATAATAATCCGTCTGATACTTCCCAGGCCATAGTTTGGGAAGCACATAAAGCATTTATCAGAGAAGTTATAGCGCTGGGCACAAAAGGTCGAGAGAGAGAGACAGAAGCTATTAAACTCTTTGCTGTCACAGATAGCTTCTTTAGAAAAGATTCCAAAAAGATCTAAAACAGAGATAAAACAGGAGGAGCTACTAGCACTAAGGAAAAAGCTAAAAAAAAAAATTAAATGTTAGATGCGCTAGAACTGACTTTCCGAGTAATTTTCCTTCATCTCTAACCCCTTTTCTACTTTACCCCAAAACCGCCAGTCATCCCTCTTACTGGAGCCTGCACAAAGAAATGACTATCTCCGAATTAGCAGAGACAACTTCAGCGCCCAATATATAAAAGAGGGCAATTTCATTAGTCAGTCAGCCCTTCGATCTAGATACGCAGCAAAGTTCGAGAAATTGATATGCAGTACCAAAATTCCTGGGCATGCCATATCCCTCTTCTATAAGACTTTAATGTCTGAGAGCGAGGGGACCACTCCTGCCTATATTAATCTTTGGGAGAAAGATTTGGGTAGGTCTGTAGCAGAGATCGACCAGATACATCTAAGGTCTCATAGCTTTTCAAGGTGCATTAAAATTCAGGAACACTCTTATCAGACAATGACCAGATGGTAAAATGACCCGAGGAAGCTTTTTAAAATGGGACTTCGAGAGACAGGTTCTTGATGGAGATGCCTAGATGTGGAGGGCTCGTTGTATCCTATTTTCTGGTCATGTCCTCTGATTAAGGGCTACTGGGATCAGATAGAGCGCACAATAAATACTATATGCCACACTGATATCCATCTGTCACCAAGACTAGATGGGCCAAATAGTTCTTATCTGCGGACACGTTGTAGGTTTCCTCAGTTCTGTTGTGGCTTCCTTCAGTGAGCTGGACCCCGAAGGCTAATGACCTCCCTGCAGACAGCTAGACTGCTGATACCTATCCTCTGGCTCAGTACAGTAAGTACCCCCTTTTCTTAACCAGTGGTGGGAGAAGGTAGGTCAGCTCTGCCTCATGGAGGAACTGGCCAGTTGGGCGAACAGATCTCACTCCAAATTCCAATGTGTCTGGGATCCTTGGAAGGTTTTCAGAAATACTGTTCTGAACGTATGAGTGGATATCTCGTTCGCTTGTTATAATCCTCTATCAGTTGATCTATTACTCAATTTCTCATATTTATGATAATTATCATTACTACACACAACCATACTCGTTACTAGAGGAGAGATCCCGAGAATGGTCTAATGTTTCAGGGCTATGAGCACTTTGTATGTATCTTTCATTCCTGTAATAGAATGCGTGTTCTTGTTTCTTGTTCTTATCTCTATTTGCTCTTCAGATAGATACAGTATATACTTACCCAAACTTGTAAGGAAGAGAGTATGTCTATCCTCTTTGTACTGAAGGACTTTGCGTATTCTCATGTGTTTATTTCTGGTTTTCACTGGTTTTCTCTATCAACCTGTGACTAGCATACATAAATGTCAAGAAAAAGATATTTGTTTAAAAAAAAAACTGTAATTTGTCATTTTTACCACCCCATGAATGCTATAAATAGGAAACCCATAAGACAATGGCAGAATTGTTTTTTTTTTTACAATTAACCCATTAATATTTTTTTTTTAGCTTTACAATACATCATATGGAATATTAAATGGTGCCTTTAGAAAGCATAGGACTGACCGTACACGTACCTGCACCTGCACCGCTGGACACTACGTGGATGGGGGAGAGGGGGGATTGGTGGGCTAAAGGACCTGTCATGATGTCATGAACATGTGACCATGTGGGGGCGGAGTCAAGCTAGTACCGTAGTTGTGCTACTTAGGTAGTTAAAGGACCTGTGATGATGTCATGACCATGTGATCATGTATAGGAGGAGTTAGGCTCCAGGCTGTGCTGCAAGAGGAAGTAAAGGACCTGTGATGATGTCATGACCATGTGACCATGTATGGGAGGAGTTAGGCTCCAGGCTGCGCTGATGGAGGAAGTAAAGGACCTTTGATGATGTCACAACCATGTGACCATGTGTGAGATGAGTCAGGCTCCAGGCTGTGCTGAGGAGGAAATAAAGGACCTTTCATGATGTCATGACCATGTAATCATGTGTAGGGGGAGTCAGGCTCCAGGCTGTGCTGCAAGAGGAAGTAAAGGACCTGTGATGATGTCATGACCATGTGATCATGTGTGGGAGGAGTCAGGCTCCAGGCTGTGCTGCTGGAGGAAGTAAAGGACCTTTCATGATGTCATGACCATGTGATCGTGTGTGAGAGGAGTCAGGCTCCAGGCTGTGCTGCTGGAGGAAGTAAAGGACCTGTGATGATGTCATAACCATGTGATCATGTGTGAGAGGAGTCAGGCTCCAGTAGGGTGGCCACTTTTATAACCCCAAAAAGGAGAACATCATAACTGGGAGAGTGGGTCACTATACTACAATACACATCATCATATAGTGCCCTTATAGCAGTCCTGAAATAAGGCTGTGTCCTTAAGGGGTAAATAGAGCAAAGACATTGACATACAATCAGCTATTGATAATGCAAGTTTAGGAAAATTTAAAATCTATCTATCTACCTCAGATTTTGTTACACTGTGTAATTACAACAGGGGCGTAACTAGAAGTGACTGGGCCCCAAAGCAAATATTTGTAAGGGCCCCCCCAGCGCGCTTCGCACCTCCCTCCTCCTGTGTAAACCCCACTCCTTTGGCACAGTGTAGAGGTATACTGTATATTGTGTGGCACAGTGTAGAGGTATACTGTATATTGTGGGGCACAGTGTAGCGGTATACTGTATATTGTGTGGTACAGTGTAGAGGTATACTGTATATTGTGTGGCACAGTGTAGAGGTATACTGTATATTGTGGGGCACAGTGTAGAGGTATACTGTATATTGTGTGGCACAGTGTAGCAGTATACTGTATATTGTGTGGCACAGTGTAGAGGTATACTGTATATTGTGTGGCACAGTGTAGAGGTATACTGTATATTGTGGGGCACAGTGTAGAGGTATACTGTATATTGTGGGGCACAGTGTAGAGGTATACTGCATATTGTGTGGCACAGTGTAGAGGTATACTGTATATTGTGTGGCACAGTGTAGAGGTATACTTTATATTGTGGGGCACAGTGTAGAGGTATACTGTATATTGTGGGGCACAGTGTAGAGGTATACTTTATATTGTGTGGCACAGTGTAGCGGTATACTGTATATTGTGGGGCACAGTGTAGCGGTATACTGTATATTGTGGGGCACAGTGTAGAGGTATATTGTATATTGTGGGGCACAGTGTAGAGGTATACTGTATATTGTGGGGCACAGCGTAGAGGTATACTTTATATTGTGTGGCACAGCGTAGAGGTATACTGTATATTGTGTGGCACAGTGTAGCGGTATACTGTATATTGTGTGGCACAGTGTAGCGGTATACTGTATATTGTGTGGCACAGTGTAGCGGTATACTGTATATTGTGTGGCACAGTGTAGCAGTATACTTTATATTGTGTGGCACAGTGTAGAGGTATACTGTATATTGTGTGCACAGTGTAGAGGTATACTGTATATTGTGTGGCACAGTGTAGAGGTATACTGTATATTGTGGGGCACAGTGTAGAGGTATACTGTATATTGTGTGGCACAGTGTAGAGGTATACTGTATATTATGGGCACAGTGTAGAGGTATACTGGATATTGTGTGGCACAGTATAGAGGTATACTGTATATTGTGTGGCACAGTGTAGAGGTATACTGTATATTGTGGGGCACAGTGTAGAGGTATACTGTATATTGTGGGGCACAGTGTAGAGGTATACTGTATATTGTGGGGCACAGTGTAGAGGTATACTGTATATTGTGGGGCACAGTGAAGCGGTATACTGTATATTGTGTGACACAGTGTAGAGGTATACTGTATATTGTGTGGCACAGTGTAGAGGTGTACTGTATATTGTGTGGCACAGTGTAGCGGTATACTGTATATTGTGTGGCACAGTGTAGAGGTATACTGTATATTGTGGGGCACAGTGTAGAGGTATACTGTATATTGTGTGGCACAATGTAGAGGTATACTGTATATTGTGGGGCACAGTGTAGCAGTATACTTTATATTGTGTGGCACAGTGTAGAGGTATACTGTATATTGTGTGGCACAGTGTAGAGGTATACTGTATATTGTGGGGCACAGTGTAGCGGTATACTGTATATTGTGTGGCACAGTGTAGAGGTATACTGTATATTGTGGGGCACAGTGTAGCGGTATACTGTATATTGTGTGGCACAGTGTAGAGGTATACTGTATATTGTGTGGCACAGTGTAGAGGTATACTGTATATAGTGTGGCACAGTGTAGCGGTATACTGTATATTGTGTGGTACAGTGTAGAGGTATACTGTATATTGTGTGGCACAGTGAAGAGGTATACTGTATATTGTGTGGCACAGTGTAGAGGTATACTGTATATTGTGTGGCACAGTGTAGAGGTATACTGTATATTGTGTGGCACAGTGTAGAGGTATACTGTATATTGTGTGGCACAGTGTAGAGGTATACTGTATATTGTGTGGCACAGTGTAGAGGTATACTGTATATTGTGGGGCACAGTGTAGAGGTATATTGTGGGGCACAGTGTAGCGGTATACTGTATATTGTGTGGACCAGTGTAGAGGTATACTGTATATGTGTGGCACAGTGTAGAGGTATACTGTATATTGTGTGGCACAGTGTAGCGGTATACTGTATATTGTGTGGCACAGTGTAGAGTATACTGTATATTGTGTGGCACAGTGTAGAAGTATACTGTATATTGTGTGGCACAGTGTAGAGGTATACTGTATATTGTGTGGCACAGTGTAGAGGTATACTGTATATTGTGTGGCACAGTGTAGCAGTATACTGTATATTGTGGGGCACAGTGTAGAGGTATACTGTATATTGTGGGGCACAGTGTAGAGGTATACTGTACATTGTGTGGCACAGTGTAGAGGTATACTGTATATTGTGGGGCACAGTGTAGAGGTATACTGTATATTGTGTGGCACAGTGTAGAGGTATACTGTATATTGTGTGGCACAGTGTAGAGGTATACTGTATATTGTGTGGCACAGTGTAGTGGTATACTGTATATTGTGTGGCACAGTGTAGAGGTATACTGTATATTGTGTGGCACAGTGTAGAGGTATACTGTATATTGTGGGGCACAGTGTAGCGGTATATTGTGGGGCACAGTGTAGAGGTATACTGTATATTGTGTGGCACAGTGTAGAGGTATACTGTATATTGTGTGGCACAGTGTAGCGGTATACTGTATATTGTGTGGCACAGTGTAGAGGTATACTGTATATTGTGGGGCACAGTGTAGAGGTATACTGTATATTGTGGGGCACAGTGTAGAGGTATACTGTATATTGTGTGGCACAGTGTAGAGGTATACTGTATATTGTGTGGCACAGTGTAGCGGTATAATGTATATTGTGGGGCACAGTGTAGAGGTATACTGTATATTGTGGGGCACAGTGTAGAGGTATACTGTATATTGTGGGGCACAGTGTAGAGGTATACTGTATATTGTGTGGCACAGTGTAGAGGTATACTGTATATTGTGGGGCACAGTGTAGAGGTATACTGTACATTGTGTGGCACAGTGTAGAGGTATACTGTATATTGTGGGGCACAGTGTAGAGGTATACTGTATATTGTGTGGCACAGTGTAGAGGTATACTGTATATTGTGTGGCACAGTGTAGAGGTATACTGTATATTGTGTGGCACAGTGTAGAGGTATACTGTATATTGTGGGGCACAGTGTAGAGGTATACTGTATATTGTGGGGCACAGTGTAGAGGTATACTGTATATTGTGGGGCACAGTGTAGCGGTATACTGTATATTGTGTGGACCAGTGTAGAGGTATACTGTATATTGTGTGGCACAGTGTAGAGATATACTGTATATTGTGTGGCACAGTGTAGCGGTATACTGTATATTGTGTGGCACAGTGTAGAGTATACTGTATATTGTGTGGCACAGTGTAGAAGTATACTGTATATTGTGTGGCACAGTGTAGAGGTATACTGTATATTGTGTGGCACAGTGTAGAGGTATACAGTATATTGTGTGGCACAGTGTAGAGGTATACTGTATATTGTGTGGCACAGTGTAGAGGTATACTGTATATTGTGGGGCACAGTGTAGAGGTATACTGTACATTGTGTGGCACAGTGTAGAGGTATACTGTATATTGTGGGGCACAGTGTAGAGGAATACTGTATATTGTGTGGCACAGTGTAGAGGTATACTGTATATTGTGGGGCACAGTGTAGCGGTATACTGTATATTGTGGGGCACAGTGTAGAGGTATACTGTACATTGTGGGGCACAGTGTAGAGGTATACTGTATATTGTGTGGCACCGTGTAGAGGTATACTGTATATTGTGTGGCACAGTGTAGAGGTATACTGTATATTGTGTGGCACAGTGTAGAGGTATACTGTATATTGTGTGGCACAGTGTAGCGGTATACTGTATATTGTGTGGCACAGTGTAGAGGTATACTGTATATTGTGTGGCACAGTGTAGAGGTATACTGTATATTGTGTGGCACAGTGTAGAGGTATACTGTATATTGTGGGGCACAGTGTAGCGGTATACTGTATATTGTGGGGCACAGTGTAGAGGTATACTGTATATTGTGTGGCACAGTGTAGAGGTATACTGTATATTGTGGGGCACAGTGTAGCGGTATACTGTATATTGTGGGGCACAGTGTAGAGGTATACTGTATATTGTGTGGCACAGTGTAGAGGTATACTGTATATTGTGTGGCACAGTGTATGGGTATACTGTATATTGTGTGGCACAGTGTAGAGGTATACTGTATATTGTGGGGCACAGTGTAGAGGTATACTGTATATTGTGGGGCACAGTGTAGAGTATACTGTATATTGTGTGGCACAGTGTAGAGGTATACTGTATATTGTGTGGCACAGTGTAGCAGTATACTGTATATTGTGGGGCACAGTGTAGAGGTGTACTGTATATTGTGGGGCACAGTGTAGAGGTATACTGTATATTGTGGGGCACAGTGTAGAGGTATATTGTGGGGCACAGTGTAGAGGTATACTGTATATTGTGTGGCACAGTGTAGCGGTATACTGTATATTGTGTGGCACAGTGAAGCGGTATACTGTATATTATGTGGCACAATGTAGCGGTATACTGTATATTGTGGGGCACAGTGTAGAGGTATACTGTATATTGTGTGGCACAGTGTAGAGGTATACTGTATATTGTGGGGCACAGTGTAGAGGTATACTGTATATTGTGGGGCACAGTGTAGAGATATACTGTATATTGTGTGGTACAGTGTAGAGGTATACTGTATATTGTGTGGCACAGTGTAGAGGTATACTGTATATTGTGTGGCACAGTGTAGAGGTATACTGTATATTGTGGGGCACAGTGTAGAGGTATACTGTATATTGTGTGGCACAGTGTAGAGGTATACTGTATATTGTGGGGCACAGTGTAGAGGTATACTGTATATTGTGGGGCACAGTGTAGAGATATACTGTATATTGTGTGGTACAGTGTAGAGGTATACTGTATATTGTGTGGAACAGTGTAGAGGTATACTGTATATTGTGTGGCACAGTGTAGAGGTATACTGTATATTGTGGGGCACAGTGTAGAGGTATACTGTATATTGTGGGGCACAGTGAAGCGGTATACTGTATATTGTGTGGTACAGTGTAGAGGTATACTGTATATTGTGTGGCACGGTGTAGCGGTATACTGTATATTGTGTGGCACAGTGTAGCCGTATACTGTATATTGTGTGGTACAGTGTAGCGGTATACTGTATATTGTGGGGCACAGTGTAGGCTATATGTGTATAACATAAACATTCTCCCCATGAACACTTACAATTACTTGGCCCTTGGGGATCTCAGACACCTCTAACACTTGGCCGGGGGCTCGGTGGAGCTGATGTTGTGTTTCATCCTAATGAGAAAGATTTCATAATAAGGATTTGGAGAAGGGGCAGAGGGATAGCAGAGCAGGGAGAGGATGGTGCTGCTACTAGGGGCTCATACCATGGGGGAGTAATAAAGCCCACCATAATGCCCCCCCCCCCCCCCAGTAGAAATAATTCTCCTTATAATGTGACAGTGCAAAAATACCCTCTTGTAATGCCCCCAGTTGAGCTAATGTCCCCATAGTGCCCCCATAATGTCCCAGTATAAAATACCCCTATATAGTGCCCCCAGTAAATTCCCCCATAGTGCTCCTCTCCCCCCTTCCTGCTAGTGCCCCCCATAATGTACCAGTATAAAATTCCCCATATATAGTGCCCCAGTAGATGCTTCTCAGTGTCCGGCCTCTGATAGGCTGCCGGCCTAGTGTCCCCCATAATGCCCCCCCAATAATGTGCCAGTAAGTGTCCCCATAGATGCCCCCCATCATGTGCCAGTATCAAGTGCCTCTCTCCTCCCCCCCCCCCACATGTCCCAGTATCATAGTGCCATCTCCCATCCCCCCAATGTGCCAGTATCAAGTGCTTCTCTCCTTCCCACCCCCCATGTGCCAGTATCATAGTGCCAAACCCCCCCATGTGCCAGTATCAAGTGCCTCTCTCTTCCCCCCCATGTCCCAGTATCATAGTGCCATCTCCCACCCCAAAAAAAGTGGTAGTATCAAGTGCCTCTCCCCCCCATGTGCCAGTATCATAGTGCCAAACCCACCCATGTGCAAGTATCAAGTGCCAACCCCCCCCCACGTGCCAGTATCAAGTGCCTCTCTCTTCCCCCCCATGTCCCAGTATCATAGTGCCATCTCCCCCCCCAAAAAAGTGCCAGTATCAAGTGCCTCTCTCCCCCCCATGTGCCAGTATCATAGTGCCAAACCCACCCATGTGCCAGTATCAAGTGCCAAACCCCCCTCCCAGTATAAAAAAATAAAATAATAAACACTTATACTTACCTCCATGTCAGTGATGCGATGCAGCCTCTTCCTGTGTCCCACCCTGTATGTCCATATATGGAGTCAGTGCTTGTATTTCAGAAAAGTTTCTGCTGGGATTCGAACCCATGACCTTCTGTATCAAAGGCAAAGCACCTAACCACACGACCATAAGAGAGGCATTGACACTGACTGAAAAAATATGAGACTTCTACTGTTATAGCTGGCTAAGTGTACATCTATACACAACACACCCAGCTGCCCCAACACACCCAGCTCTGCTACATCTAATACACATGACAGCTGCACCAGCACACTCAGCTCTACTATATCTCTATATAAGACAGCTGCCCCAGCACACCCAGCTTTGCTACATCTATATATCTCTAAGTATTGCTATACAGTAGTTAGATATATAGAGATATAGCAAAGCTGAGTTTGCTGGTGCAGCTGTCATGTGTATTAGATGTAGCAGAGCTGGGTGTGATGGGGCAGCTATCATATATAGAGATATAGCAGTGCTGGGTGTGTTGGGGCAGCTGTCATGTGTATAGATGTACACTTAGCTAGCTATAACAGTAGAAGTGTCATATTTTTTCAATCAGTAGCAATGCAGCCCTTATGGTTGTGTGGGTAAATGCTTTGCCATACATGGTACATGGAGGTTGTGGGTTCGAATCCCAGACACTTCAGGAGACAGTAATATTAGATCACATTAGCGAGGGGGCCTGGTCCGCTGCCGCTGCTGCTATGAAGGGGCTCTGAACATTAAGACAAGAATCGATCATATTTAACTAACTTGAAAACTGTCACGCACGCTGCTGGGGCGCCGGGCCCCGAAGCAGCCGCTTCCCCGGTAGTTCCGCCACTGATATTGCCGTCCTGAGGATGGCAATACAGTTGGATCTATCTGGCAGGCAGTACATTCGGCCCAGGCCCCTGACCCACACCAACCTTTTTAACTTGTGTAACCAGTATTTTTTGTTGCTCAGGACCTCTATAGGCCCACTCTCTGTAGCCCGCCTCATCAGGACTAACTAAAGGGATGGTCAATGTTAAAGGGGCGGCACTGTGGAGGTCACTGTTAAAGGGGTGGGCACTGTTAAAGGGGTGGCCACTATGAAGGTCACTGTTAAAGGGGCAGTCACTGTGGAAGTCGCTGTTAAAGGGGAGGGCACTGTGAAGGTCACTGTTAAAGGGGCGGCCACTATGAAGGTCACTGTTATAGGGGTGGTCAATGTTAAAGGGGCGGGCACTGTGGAGGTCACTGTTGAAGGGGCGGACACTGTGGAAGTCACTGTTAAATGGGCGAATACTGTAGAGGTCACTGTTAAAGGGGCGGCCACTATGAAGGTCACTGTTAAAGGGGTGGTCAATGTTAAATGGGAGGGCACTATGGAGGTCACTGTTAAAGGGGTGGTCAATGTTACAGGGGTGGGCACTGTGAAGGTCACTGTTAAAGGGGTGGTCAATGTTAAAAAGGCGGGCACTGTGGAGGTCACTGTTAAAGGGGAGGGCACTGTGAAGGTCACTGTTAAAGGGGAGGCCACTATGAAGGTCACTGTTATAGGGGTGGTCAATGTTAAAGGGGCGGGCACTGTGGAGGTCACTATTAAAGGGGCGGGCACTGTGGAAGTCACTGTTAAAAGGGTGGGCACTGTGGAAGTCACTGTTAAAAGGGCGGGCACTATGAAGGTCACTGTTATAGAGGTGGTCACTGTTAAAGGGGCGGGCACTGTGAAGGTCACTGTTAAAGGGGTGGTCAATGTTAAATGGGAGAGCACTATGGAGGTCACTGTTAAAGGGGTGGTCAATGTTAAAAAGGCGGGCACTGTGGAGGTCACTGTTAAAGGGAAGGGCACTGTGAAGGTCACTGTTAAAGGGGCGGGCACTATGAAGGTCACTGTTATAGGGGTGGTCAATGTTAAAGGGGCGGGCACTGTGGAGGTCACTGTTAAAGGGGCAGGCACTGTGGAAGTCACTGTTAAATGGGCGAGTACTGTGGAGGTCACTGTTAAAGGGGCGGCCACTATGAAGGTCACTGTTAAAGGGGTGGTCAATGTTAAATGGGAGAGCACTATGGAGGTCACTGTTAAAGGGGTGGTCAATGTTACAGGGGCGGGCACTGTGAAGGTCACTGTTAAAGGGGTGGTCAATGTTAAAAAGGCGGGCACTGTGGAGGTCACTGTTAAAGGGGAGGGCACTGTGAAGGTCACTGTTAAAGGGGAGGCCACTATGAAGGTCACTGTTATAGGGGTGGTCAATGTTAAAGGGGTGGGCACTGTGGAGGTCACTGTTAAAGGGGCGGGCACCGTGGAAGTCACTGTTAAAGGGGCGGGCACTATGAAGGTCACTGTTATAGGGGTGGTCACTGTTAAAGGGGCGGGCACTGTGGAGGTCACGGTTAAAGGGGTGGGCACTGTGAAAGTCACTGTTAAATGGGCGAGTACTGTGGAGGTCACTGTTAAAGGGGCGGCCACTATGAAGGTCACTGTTAAATGGGTGGTCAATGTTAAATGGGAGGGCACTATGGAGGTCACTGTTAAAGGGGTGGTCAATGTTAAAGGGGCGGGCACTGTGAAGGTCACTGTTAAAGGGGTGGTCAATGTTAAAAAGGCGGGCACTGTGGAGGTCACTGTTAAAGGGGCGGACACTGTAGAGGTCACTCATTTCTGTGAGGGGGGGGGCATGTGGCATATTCTGGGGCCATGAGTGTGAAGAACTGTGTGAGGAGCTTTATGAGGTGTAAATCTGTGAGGGAGCGCCGGAATTGACAGAATGTAACTGTGTTGTTAGTACATTATTACACGATTTGGGGCCCCACTTTTGATTTTGCCCAGGGACACATTTTGTCTAAAACCAGCCCTGCTGGCAGAAGAGGGGTTTGATGCTGCCTAAAGGCCTTAGCTAGTTGTCCCTCTCTCTCTCAGAAGTTTGGTACTGTGGACAAAGGCTGTGGCCCAGGGTCTGTAGCATTGTATCCCTGTCACTCAGTAATTTGGCAGAGTCTCCTCTTCCAAGCATTGTTCTGTAACTGCAGAACACTAGGAACTCTAGCTAAACTAGAATCTTCTAGTGGGAGGGGTGGAGTGGAGAAATTTAGTACAGGCAGATACAATGTTACACTTTCCATTTCTCTTTTTCCAGACACAAACAAGTTTTCAGACATAACAACAGAGCTACACCCGACATTCAGAAGGTCAGTATGTCTGGTTTTGGTGGTAAACAAGTCTGGCTTTCTTTAAAACCTGTGGCAGTTGTGGAAAATACCATCTTCTCATTCAAAGTCCCAAAAGTCTCTCAGTATTCATTAACCCTTTCTACAGAGCCTCGCAAATACAGTGCAAATAAACAGTATATGAGAAAATATATATATAATGCAGTAACTAAGTATTAAACAGTATGTCAGTGCAAGTTAACCCTTTCAAGTGAAATAAAGTAAGTTTAAAACAGTGCATAGTGAAAATAGGCAAATGTGCACAAATGTCCAGACTTCAAATTACTCCTGCTCCAGGGCACTACACTGGTACCTATGTTTGTGCTGGAATGCCCATGGCTTATTTTAGTCCTGCAGATCTTGCACATGGCTGTGGTTTTGTGTGCCAGCCTTGTGGAGGAAAAAAAAGACATACAGGAGTTGGTCACACAAAGCTTGTGGAAGCTGAGCTTGGTATAATTTTGGCATGTTTTGTGTCTGCCCCCACAGTATCAGCGGTATCACTAGTTAAAGAGCTGACCACAATAGAAGCAGATCTGACCCTGGCAGTTTTTTTTTAGGTTTTGAAGGTACGCTGCCTCCACTTTATTGTCGCTGCAGCCACTTCCCTCCTTCTCTGATGTCACCTTCTCCTTAGCACCCCGATCTGGCTCCCAGGTCCTGTCCAACACACAATCATTATCATTAGAGATGAGCGAATCGAATCCCACTAAGTGGAATTCGATCTGAATTTCAGGATAAATTCGATAAGCCTAGAAGCCGAATTTCCTCGACTAGATGGGCCAAATGGTTCTTATCTGCCGAAACATTCTATGTTTCTGTGTTTCGTGTCAGTGAATCGATTTAACCTGAAATAGTATAAAAAACTAAAAAATTCAAACTTACCCTCCATTTGCTTGCGACCGGCCGCCAGCTTCCATCTTGCTTGAAGATCTTTGCTAAAATCCCGAGTGGCGCAAGATTACATTATCGACCGAGATCTTCAAGCAAGATTGCGGCGGCCGGCCCGTCGCGAGAAAATGGAGGCGGTAAGTTTGATTTTTTTTATTGTTAATTTTACACTCAGATGCCGCGATCATGTATGAACGCAGCATCTGAGAGGTACAATGACTGGGACGGCGCTATCGCAGCTCCCTGTCATTACACCCGCTACGTCATGAAGCAAATTTTTGGGGTGAAATTCGGCAAATCAGCCGAATCGAACTTTTAAGAAATTCGCTAATCTCTAATCATCATAGCCCTCACCTTTCCCCCCCCCCACTTTTTTCAGACTGTGATATGTCATCATAGGCTCCTTGGCGCCTCCTTATTCCCTCCTATGCATTTACCTCTCCAGCCACCACCATCGCTACAACTGCCACTACTACTACTACGACTCCTACCAGCACCACCAACACAGCTATGCATGAGGTCCGCACCTCCAACTGAACCTCCTCATGGCTGTCCAATTGCTGACACTTCTAACACAACTCATGGATAGGAAGACTATCTTCAGTATCAACAGCGTATGGGGTTATGTTTTATTCTTGTCAAGTCTAGTTGACAAGAACACAACTAGAGAAGAATCAGGAAGGATAAGGAGAGAGGAACTGTCTGTGGCCACCACCTGCAAAACCATTCTTTCTTTGGGGGCTGTCTTGCTGTTGCCTCCAGGGTGTCACCGCCAGCTCTGTGAGAAGGTCTGTTAGACATTCTTCGCTACCTCTTGCATGAAGTTCTTTGTTTTGGTTTCACTTTGTCATCTCCTTTCCTTCTCCCAGCTGTCATCTATTTGCACTGATTGTCTCCCTTTATATTCCCTCCCATACTGCCTCACTTTGCGGTTTATACTTCTTCCTGGATGAGTTGTTCACTGCTGGATGCTCCTGATTTCTCAGATAAGTCTGTTTCCTTTATTTGTGTTTACTTGCTGGCTTGATTGTAGGTGACCCTGACTCCGTCCGTATTAAGTGCAGGGAGCCGGTGGTCGTGTCCCCTCAGTATTGTAGGGTTTTCAGGTGTCAGATAGTATAAGGTACGTGGACATGCAATCGTCTACCAGAAAGATCTTTGCATGGGCATAGCAGTCAGGGAGAGCTCTAGGGGTTTTATAGGGCTCACCCATAGTTTGGGATCAAGCCAGTCGGATGTTTATTTATAAGTTCCAGCTTTCTGCAACACCATCCGTGACAAAGGGCTCCTGTTGTCACCTTCATGTACAAAAAGCGATATGATTTTGATGAAATTGATTCCCAATCACTGATGCATCCTAACCAAACCGTGGAGCCCTCAGAAATGTGGAGGGGCTGGTCAGGAATGAGCGTGGTCACTGCAGAAAGACAGACGTGTTTGTCTGCTCATGAGAAACTACAGCCTGGAGTCTGATTCCTCCCAAACATGATCACATGGTCATGACATCATCACAGGTCCTTTACCTCCTCCAGCAGTACAGCCTGGAGCCTGACTCCTCCCGCACATGGTCTCATGATCATGACATCATCACAGGTCCTTTAGCCCCCTGGTCTCTCCCCTCTCCATACACATAGTGTCCAGCGGTGCAGGTGGAGGTATGTGTACAGTCACCGCCATTGTCTGTCAGGATTAATGGGGCAGAGGCATCATTAACCTTTTCACTGCCAGCTTTCGTGACATTTGTACAATCGGCAGCAAGCACACTTTACAGGAGCCTATAATAATCTGTTCTAGAGAAGGGACACCCACCTAGCAGTAGATAATGGGTGGTGTAGTACACGCCTGCTGGTGACTTTCATAAGATGTAGGTGTTCCATCTCTGATGGATGCCAGTAAAATCTTACAAAGGTTCTCTCTGAAGACCATCCAGTTGCCTTCAATACAGTATCTAAAGGAACTCCTTTCTCTGCAGCTCTAGAAGAGGCAGCTGCTCTCATGGAGTGGACTTTGTAAATGGAAGTGTCTACGCCTGCATTGTCCATGGCTGTGAGGACCCACCCTCTAATAGTATTTGTGGTGGCCATATGATAAGGAGGTCTGGAGGTTATGAATAGTGTCATGGTGCTGTTCACTGCGACAGTTGTGGCCGTGTAGATTGGCTGCATGCTGTCTCGCGTACTGGCTGCAGGCTGACTCCTGTGTATGTTGGTTGCTTGGGGCTGCGCGCTGGCTGCGATGGTGTGTATGAACTGTGGCATGTGTTTGTGGCTCCTCTCACCTGTGCCGTGCAGGCTGGCTGCATGCGCTTTGTGTACTGGCTGTGGATGTTTCCATGTATGCTGGTTCTGTGATGCGTGCTAGCTGCGGCCTTGTGTGTGAATAGGATCTGAGTATGGATGCATTTCTGTTTGTTTCACGGGTTGCTTGTGCTCTGGCGTACTGGCTGAGGGTTACTCCATGTTTGCCAGAGGCAACGTCCAATACTGCAGCCTGTGTGTTCACTCCCTGTTCATGCAGGCTCCCCTCCCTGTTTGGTTCTGGTGGGGCTAACTTCCCTTGGTCTGTTCCTGGGTGTGGCTTTTCAGGTGCCCTCCTTTATCACAGCTATATCCATCTGTGAGCTGTGGGGCTTGTGGTCAGTCTTATCTTCTGCCTTGCTGGGTGTTGCACCTTGCTGCTTACTCAGAGGGATCAGTCTGTCTTGTGCCTTGCTGGGTGTAGCCCCTTGCTGCTGACCCAGGGGGTTTTGCCATCTGCCCTTGTTTGTGGTGTTGCCTTGTAATGCATTGTTGTTGTTGCTTTGTCTGTTCTATGTCTAGCTTGGCAGTGCCTACTGCTTCTGATATAGTCTGGTCCATGTCTTGTCTGCAGTTCCTAACTGCTTCTGTTCCTGTCCCATGTATGTACTGCCTTTGTGAGAGGGCTCCTGGGTTCTCCGGAGGGAGGACATCTAGTCTCTTTGCAGCTCTGCCTGTGACCACCATGTTTCCACTCCACATGGAGTCCAGGCGTCTGCTTCTGTGCTGGTTTCTGTTTGTCTTGTTTGTCTTGCTCTATGTCCTGTTCTGTTGTTCCGCTGGTGCTCGCACTAGCCTGGTTCTCTGCAGGTAGCGGCCATGTGTACTGGGACCCTCCTGGAGGTGTGAACAGTGAGCCCTCGGCCCAGTTCATCCCCACCACCAAGAACTCTGTGAAGAACGACTAGCTCTCTGCCCTATGGGTTTTGCCTCTGGTCTGCCGGTGCACTTGGTTCTGTGGTAGTGCTACCACTATTGCTCTACCTGCATTTTCATTATTACATGTGTAATAAAGTACTTTGTTGGTCCCTGTTCTGAATCTTGCCTGTGTCCTGTTTGCGATACGTCCCAGAGGTCTGGGCCTCCAAAACATGACAAATAGATTTGAGATGTCCTGTCTATAAGGCCCCGATTTGTTTATTCCTCCAGTGCTTTACCTAAGCACAGAGAAGGTTCACAGGAATCTCTGATTAGATGTATTTCACTGTCTATTGGTTTCTATGAGCAGTTCTACCTCTTAGAACAAGATAGTCGCCTACAAGAGTTTTCCTTAACCAAGGTTCGTGGATGTGGAACAATGTGGGCTCCTCCGTTCTGGCTGCCATTGCCAAAGATGAGACATGCGAGTTGTCTCTCGAGGGAGTGTCATTGATTGTCATACTACTGAGATATTTGAGTAACAGTTTGACCTCCCGTGTAGAGTATTTAGGGTGAATAGGCCTGAAAGATATGGCAACCTAAGGTAGACCTTATGTTATCTTTGGGATGAGTGGGTTCAAAGCTAAACCTGAAGACTTGATAGCAATGCTGGAATGAAAATTTTCTGATAAAAAGATCCAGCCATTTGTGTAGGATGTGCTAACAAATGTGTTTTATTAGAATACCATGTCTGAAACCCTGAAATAAGTTTATATGGCTTCCGTGTTTTGGGTCTCAAGGGTCTCAAGGAATAGACACTTCCATGCTTACCTGGATAGGTCTTCTTGTAAGAAGGAACCTTTGCAAAAAAAAAGTCTTTGTAATGCCTTGGAAGCAGGACCCCGAAACAGCTGTCTACAGATGGATATCTGGCTTGGCTATATTCCCTTGTCAAATCCCAAGGCTTGTTAGAAAGTAAGCTCATGACTCATAGGGAGCCATTTCAAAAGGTGCCTCTGATGAGATGTTTTCTGTCTTGGGAGATACCTCATATTCATTTCCCATGGAGTATTGCTAATAAATCTCCATACCATGGAGTACTTCAAGTAAATCTCCATACAGGGCTGGTCTCTTTAAGGCCCCCTGCACACGAACGTGTGCACCCCGTGGTCGTGCTGCGGCCCGCAAAATGTGGGCCGCAATGCACAAACGCGGTCCGTGGGGCAGCCGCAGCAGATCGCGGACCCATTCACTTTAATGGGTCCGCGATCCGGCTGTTCCGCAAAAAGATAGGACATGTTCTATCCTTTTGCGGAATGGAAGTACGGGACGAAACCCCACGGAAGCACTCCGTAGTGCTTCCGTAGGGTTCAGTTCCGTGCTTCAGTTCCGCATCTCCGGATTTGCGGACCTATTCAAGTGAATGGGTCCGCATCCGTGATGCGGAATGCCCACGGAATGGCACCCGCAAATGCGGTCCGCCATACGGCAACAGGAAGCACACGTTCGTGTGCAGGGGGCCTAAGGAGAATCAGCTCCCTGCCTAAACTAAGGAAGAACAGAAGGCAGGCTGGACAGATTCTTCAATTTCAGAGAAGTCAGATGCCCATCTGTTTAAGAATAATTTAGAAAGGACTGGGGGGACTTCTCCCTGCAAGACCTACTCCGTACATCTATAATTCACTCCATGTTCACTCCAGTGGCAGTGGAACGTGTTACAGCTTCAGAATCCCAGTCAACTTTTAAGTGAGAGTCACAGCAATTCTACTGACAAAGAGCTCCTTTGAGGGTACAAGCATTTATGAGATCTCATTGTTCTGATGGCTAGATGGCAACATCTTTCCTGACTAGTGAGCTCATTAACATTCCATTGCTGGTTCAGGGATTTCACCGTCATGTATTGGCCACTATGAATGGAGAGAACACAACATCAACACTTTGTCTCCTCCGATGTCTCCTCTTATTATTTCCAGTAATTGTATTTTATATGGGATTATAGGATTTTACATCGTCTCATCTTCTCTCCATTCAGGTTCCTACAATATTTGATCCTCTCAGTGGATATCTTCTATTTAAGATCCTTCTCCTGATTGACCCATCAAGGATGGATAGGGACAGGGACAAGATGGCGGAGAGTATAATAAATCTCACCCTAGAGATCCTCTTCCAGTTTACTGGAGAGGTGAGAGATTCTGATGATGTCATATTACATCATCTTATCTATGTTACTAACAGATGGACATGACTGGAGAGGTGAGAGACCGTGGAGATGTATGGAGTGATATTTATTACTGTGTTTCTCCATAACCAGGACTACACAGTAGTGAAGAAGTCCTCTAGTGAGCGCTGTCAGGACCCTGTGTCTGAAGGATGGGGCAGAACCCTGAGCCCAATCATGGGGCCTCCACCTCACCCCCTGATACATGAGGAAATCAATAGAGAGAAGATCCTAGAACTTACCAACAAGATGATTGAGCTGCTGACTGGAGAGGTGACACTGCTGGGAATGCTGGGACAGTATACAGGAACGCTATGAAGGGATCTGGGTGATGACTGTATCATTGTGTTGTCAGGTTCCTATAAGGTGTCAGGATGTCACCATCTATTTCTCAATGGAGGAGTGGGAGTATTTAGAAGAACACAAGGATCTGTACAAGGACGTCATGATGAAGGATCACCGGCCCCTCACATCACCAGGTAATAGACATGACTAAATACACACGTCCTCTCATTATCTGTATGTAAGGAATGAATTCAGTAACTGGATGTGTTTCCTACAGTAAAGGAAGAGATAATAACACCGGAGAGATGTCCCAGTCCTCTTCTTCCACACGAGGGTTCGGAAGAACATCACAATGTCCCACAGGATGATCAGGTAGATGGAGATAAGGTCTCATGAAATGTCCCCTATGATCTGTAGAAGGCTGTGAAGATCTTGTGCTTGTTACGCTGAGCGCTCCGGGTCCCCTGCTGGCCTCGGAGCGCTCACAGCGTCTGCCCCCAGGCAGCACTCCAGCGTCTCGGCGTGTGCGTCCTCGCTCTCTAGGGCGCGCGCGCACCGGGACTCTTAGATTCAAAGGACCAGTGCACCAGTGATTGGTGCCTGGTCCAAAGGGGTTATTAAGGGTTAAGGTTGTGAGAGGCAGTGCTGACTTAATTAGGCTGCACCTGTGCACTGCCCATTTATACCTTCTCCTCCCACAGCCTTCTGCCGGATCTTTGTGCCTTGTGCCTCAGAGAAAGCGTTCCCTATGATGTTAGTTTTCCTTACCTGTTGCCGTACCCGTTGCTACCGTCCACTCGCCTTTGAACCTTTGCCGCCTGCCCTGACCGCTGCTACGTCCGACTACGCTCTTACCTTCTCCCTGTGTACCACGCCTTATCAGCTGCCAGAGAGGTCGAGTTGTTACTAGGGGACACGACCTGGTAGTTACCGCCGCGGCAAATCCATCCCGCCTTGCGGCGGGCTCTGGTGAAGACCAGTAACTGCTTAGAACCGGTCCTCTAGTACAACCCGCGCCATCGCCTCTCTGGTCCAGAGGATTCACTACCTGTCCTGCCGGTTCGTGACAGTGCTCAGTCTTATTTTATCCACCAGTATCATATGTTTTTAATTTGTATAATGAGAAAGGTAGGAGATGGCAGGATTACAGCTGACCATAGACATTACATGTTGTCTGGATATTGTCACAATTTTCTGCCTATGGAGACTTTTAAGATGTGCTCCTCTGTGAACTGCTGCAGACCTTTTGTGGTTGCACAAGAGTGGCACAATTTTCTGAGCGGTCCTCGGCCGGGACAATGCCATACCACATGTGGTCAGCCAGCGTTAAGTTGTTCCCAGACCCAGACTGTCGGATTTTGCCTGTCCTACAATGCATCTATAAGACTCTAGGAGACTACTCCCTTCCATATCCTGCCCCATCTAGCAATTTCACATAAGGTTTTACCATTCGCTGAGAAAGGATGCTACTATGCACATTCATGGTTCTGTGTGTCCCATACTACACATCCTTCCTTGACTTGCCTAACTACCCACAGCTATAAGTATGCAGAGTGCATATCACACAACAGTGTACATTAGAGGATGGTCCCAAGACAGCAAGTCATACCACGGATTCTATTCTGGCACATCTAAATACAAGTCATCCTTCTTACTTGCATAAAGTATAATATAATATTGGCAGTTGATAGACAAGCTATGTAGGATTATTTTAATCAGCACATATAATTGTAACTCACCAGCAATGTTCTAGATGCTTAGATGCATACATACATTTTGAACCGTTTGATTATGGATACCTGGCCATGTAATCTCCAGTCTGACCACCAGTCCAAGGCTGTCCTGTCAGACAGAAGATCAGTCTCTCCTGTGTAGCTGACGTCCTGTGAACTACAAGATTACAGCATCATTTATCAGATCCCTCTTGAGAGCTCCCTCCCCACCAGCTACTCCTTCTAGTCTTCTGTATGTCCCCTAAACATAACATGCTGCTGAAGATATCATCTCTACATTATTCAATAAACTGGGACAGCACAGTTTTATGTGATGAGTCCAGGAAATGATTACCTTCAGAGTTATAGAAGTCATCTGATTCACACTAATTGTCTATACTATCTGGGTGTACTGAATCTCCAGTGCATTCCTATCAGATACAGCTTCACACTACTCTCCTCTTCCACCTGCTTGTGACAGCAATCAGGGACAAACCTATCACAAGCAGGAGACAGGGAAGACAGGCTGAAGCTGCATCACATAGGAATATACTAAGACTCTGCAGTTTCAGTTAGGAGACATCAGTTCTATCACTTGATGTCCTTAGATAAGACTCAGAATATAGGAAGTGGAGTGAGAAGTTATTCTGATCACTTTCTCTTTGCAGAGACATGATGGGAAATGTAGGTTCGGTTAAGAAAACTTTATCAGAACCGTGCCATAATTAATACATCATCATATACATACAAGGCATACACCGTTCCCTCTACACTTTAATAATAGCCTACTCCGCATCCTACAGGAAAGCATATTTTTGCTGAAGTGCTTATTTAAATGGAGCCTGTCACATCATTTTCATCGATATAACTAACAGAACTGCCCCACAGAAGATTGCAAACCAGACTGAAGAGGGAAGGGCTGCTTTAGCTGCTCATATCTTGGCATTGGAAGCCGCTAGAAATATGCATTCCCAGCTTTCAAACAATACCAGAAACACAGCCGAATTTCCTCGTTCTTCATAGTAACTAATCAGTTCCCTGAAATTGCGTTAAAAATAAAAATAAATCAATAAAATTTCACGTGGGATCTTCAAGCAAGATGGCCGCGGCAGCCTCTTCATACTCAAACAGATGAGGTAAGTACAATAAAAAAAATTTTAACTGAGAAACCCATGAGAGGCCTTAATATGGATCTCAGATGCTGCGATCATTGATGAACACGGCATCTTAGGAGATCAATGACAGCGAGTGGCTGTTCCTTGTCTTTGTACCGGCTATTTACAAAGGAATGCGATTCGTGACATAGTAATTAGTCACGAACCAAAGTTTTTGTAAAATTCAGTGAAGCAGCCAAATCAAATTTTTTAGAACTTTGCTCATCACTAGTAGAGACATATTAAATGTTTAGATCGTTGGGGACCTGCAACCTCGACTGATCTCTAGAACAAGAGGAGAAGCACGTATATAGTGATCTCTCTCCTCACTGTATGAGACGGGCTCCATAGAAGTCTATTGACCCGTCTTGGCAATTCTAGAGATAATACAACGAGATCCGTTCATAATGGATGCAGACGTTTGTATTATCATGATGGAAGTGAAAGTAGTCTTACGTGCTTCTTTCTCATTTGTTCTAGGGATCATTCGGGTATCAGCTCTCAGACCTCCATCAATCTAAACTTTTGATATTTCTCTACTCCTACTATCCTGCAAATGTATTGGAATAAAGGAGCAACTAGATTTATACAGGAGACCTGCAGATATTTGGGTCAGATATCTCCTTCTGTCAGGTCATTTTTGGTCTTCATGCTAACTGCTGATCTTTTCTGGTCATATAAAACCTTCCACACGACTTCTCCAACCGTCTGATGACTTCTACAATATTTGTTTCACAGCTTGTGAATCCGGGTGAAGATCTGAACAATATTAATCCTACAGAGACATATGTGAGGGGTGCTGAGCAGAATATAGAGGACATTCCTACAGATAACCGCCCAGGTGAGTAGTGACCACTAAGTAAAGCAGAAAAGAATCACAGGTTCTACTCATTCTCTGAATACAACCATTTTAGGTTGTGTTCTTTATGTTCTGTGTCAGCTAAAATACAAATTGTATATGGGTGAAAATGTGATAGCGTTATAGGTGATAACACATGCTGAGCATTAATAATACAGTTGGAATATGTCTACTCCTTCATTGGATCCATTTTTGCATTGAAACTTTTAGAACCAGTCTTGTCAGATTTTCAGCAATATATTCTCCAAAGACGATTCAGCTAAAATTCAAATTAAATATGGAAGAAAATGTGATAACACCTGCTGAACATTTATTATAAGAGATGTAAAAACTATATCTCGATTATGGACATGAAACATGCCTATGTGAACGAAGCCCATTTCTTAGAGGGAAAAGTCTTTGCCCAGTTTTGAGACTGAGGAACCATTAGCTTCAATTTGGATTACATCGTTACTGTGTGCTAACAATACAGAACATGAAGACATATACCAAATTAAGATATTAATCTTTATAGGCTGTGAGGAAAGAATCATGAGTGCCAGTAATGAAGGTCACTTTCTGCCTGCCAACATGGTCAGCAATCCAGGAACATTGTGGCTGTGCTGAACATTTCTTCATGGCTCTCGTGATAAATGTGCAATGCTTTTAGAAAAAGTTTTATGGCTTGCAGAAGGTGCTGGTGATGTCCAGGGGAACGTGTAAATATTTCAGAAATTCTTAAGTGGCTAAGAAGGCCTTCCTTGGGTTACGGCGACAGAACGGTCTGCCTTTTCACCACTTGATTTGACATGTTCCTACTCGCTGGAATTCCACCTTTCATATTCTAGTGTGTCTGTACGTCTGTGAAGAAGTCAGTGATTACATCATGCACGAGACCTCTATAGCAGGGAACGTGTTACTATAGCAGGGAACGTGCCACTCAGTCAATGGCAGTTCAGAAAGGATGCATGCCGCATGGTACAGCCATTTGAAGAGGCCAGTAAGGAAAGATATAAAACAAGAAGACAGCTCACCAACATTTTTAAGTACATCTCCTCGAGTCCAAGCATTGCAAACGGAAGGACAATTCTGTATTTGGACCGAATCACAAAAGTAACATGCCAGTATGAAAATATAAATCTCCTCCAGAAACCGTCTTGATTAAAATCCAAGTGATTCCAAAATAGTCAAAAACTCAGTCCCAGAAGGGGCTTTTACAAATTTGGGACAGTACTGTCTACTGGGACTGGTTGTGCTACATGAGTTTTTAACAGTTTTGGGATACAGTTGGATTTTAAGCAAGATGGTTGCTGGAGGAGATTTACATTTTTCACACTTTGATGTTACCTTTGAAGAGTCCGCCAGATTTGTGAGGGACAACAGTGGCATCAACTATGTCACCCCCCTGATATTTATATTAGAGCAAAGGATGACCCTGATGCAAGAATGACTGATAGAAGAAGAACTTCCACAACTTGCTCATTGCACTGTAGCTGTTGGAGACCTGTATGGATGAATTCTCATAAGGGAGGACGAGGAGCTATGACAGGAGGAGTTAGTGGTGCAATGGGACATGGAATTTTTCAAAGCACAGCAAGAGAACAAGGCTGACACTCATTATAATAGACATGCTGATGATGAAGATGCTGACGACATTGGCCATTACCAATGCTTAACTACTGGATTGCCTTTCTTTTAGCCTCTTGCTATCAATGAAAAATGGGAGAATGTTTTACTGATACCTGCATATGTCTGACCAGGAAACCCCTCTGCGCGCTAAGTCTCCAACCTCCCCCCTCTCTACTGGGGCAACCACTAGAACATGTAGCAGTGTTTGCATCAGCAACAGCCAATTCATATTGCTGAACATTTTGGAACAGTTTTTTTAAGTACTGCGCAAATAAGCATAAGGATATGCATCGCCTGAGCAATCACTTTCAGTCATACATAGACTGTGCCCTTTCTCCTGCACATAGCATGTTGACCCCATGGACTTCTGGGGAGGCAGATTGGAAGAGTGATTGGAACTGGCCCAGTTTGCTATCTGTGTGCTGTCTTGTCTGGCCTCCAGTGTACTATCAGATGGGGTATTCAGGACATCAGGTGGCATTGTCACACCAAAGCGGACAAAATATCATTCCTCAAGTCTGGAAAACATTACATATGGGAAAATGAATGAGGCACATGGATCTGGGAGGATTTTCGCACACTTCCAGCTAATGCCAATGAATAGATGTGCCATTGCTGACAGTGACTATTTACTGCTGGTCCAATGATGCCACTGCTGCTGCCACAGCTACTGCTTTCCTGGCTGCCACTACTATTACCCCTACACATATCTACTTCATTGTCTGTTATGTTCCACACTGTACTGCTGCTGCTCCCGAAAAAGGGAGAAGTTTTGAACCACAGTTTCAGATCAAGCCACTGCTTTCCCCAATACCACCGTGTGTACAGTATATAAACATGCAGGATTCAAAAATTTTCTATGGAGCCCAGCCTTTTCTACTTGTGCCTCTGGGTCTACTATTAAATTGTGATCTGTTTTTATCACCACCATTTTAGTCAATTGATACTTGAATTCTTCTCTATGACTTGTAATTTCTATGAAGTTTGATTTATATTTATATATTTTTGGCAGATGACTGTACTAGGACCTCAGTGGAACATCTGATATCTTCTGATTGTAACGTAGACGTTTGTGGTGTCACACGAGATACATATGAAGAACATGCCAATATCCAAGAAATGTCCTCCATTCAAAGGAAAAATGTATCGTTTGATCCTTTTAAAAAGGTCCAATCTTCTAACTCGTCACAGACTGTAACTAAAAGTCACATAAGTGGTGAACATCAAAAATCTCAGCCGAAGGAGAAGCCATTTTCATGTTCAAAATGTGGGAAATGTTTCAGTAGAAAACAGCTTCTTGTTAAACATGAGAGAATTCACACAGGGAAGACGCCATATTCATGTTCAGAATGTGGAAAATGTTTTGCTGAAAAACAACAATTGGTTATACATCAAAGATGTCATACAGGGGAGAAGCCATTTTTATGTTCAGAATGTGGGAGATATTATAGATATGAACAAGAACTTGTTAGACATCAAAGAACACACACAGGGGAGAAGCCATTTCCTTGTCCAGAATGTGGCAAATGTTTTGCTTTAAAAAAATATCTAGTTACACATCAAAGAACGCACACCGGGGAGAAGCCATTTTCATGTTCAGAATGTGGGAAATGTTTTGCTATAAAAAAAGATCTTGTTGGACATCTGAGAATTCACACAGGGGAGAAGCCATTTTCATGTTCAGAATGTGGGAAATGTTTTACTATAAAAAAAGATCTTGTTGGACATCTGAGAATTCACACAGGGGAGAAGCCATTTTCATGTTCAGAATGTGGGAAATGTTTTGCTATAAAAAAAGATCTTGTTGGACATCTGAGAATTCACACAGGGGAGAAGCCATTTTCATGTTTAGAATGTGGGAAATTATTTGCTTTTAAAAGATATCTTGTTAGACATCAAAGAACACACACAGGGGAGAAGCCATATACATGTTCAGAATGTGGAAAATGTGTTAACAGTAAATCAGATCTTGTTAAACATCAGAGAATTCACACTGGAGAGAAGCCATATTCATGTTCAGAATGTGGGAAAAGTTTTAGTATTAAATCAAATCTTGTTGCACATCAGAGAATTCACATAGGGGAGAAGCCACAATTATGATTAAAATGTGGGAAATGTTTTAAATCATTTATCAGCTTTTGTTACACATCAGATAATTCACAATGTTCAGAATGTGGGAAATATTTTGCTATAAAAAAAAAACATCTTGTTAGACATCAGAGAATTCACATAGGAGAGAAGCCATATTCATGTTCAGGATGTGGGAAATGCTTTAGTGATAAATCATATCTTGCACATCAGAGAATTCACATAGGGGATAAGCCATATTCATGTTCAGGATGTGGGAAATGTTTTCAGCAGAAATCATCTCTTGTTAGAAATCAGAGAATTCACACAGGGGAGAAGCCATCTACATGTTTAGCCATTAGTGACCTCTCATAATGGCAGTCAAAAACTAGCTTCAATCCAATAGAATATGCTTTTTGACAGCTCTGCATCAGAATAAAATAGCACTGCCAGGAAGTAAAACAGCATCTTGCTTTCAGTTACCAGAGGTAGCTGAGTTCTTGGAGCAACGATCGGGTGGCTCTATGAGAGGTCCCTAAACACACACTATCTCCTATACTGAATGAGTACTGGTTAAATACAGTTAAAATTGTCCTTGTTTAAAAAAAATCTCCTCTCACCAAAGATGTTTAATGAGAGAACATAAAGAAACAGAAGAGCAGGCCCCCTCAAAATCTTCTCTGGAGGAGCAGTACCATTGCTGACAGAATATAAGACAGATATTGGAATATCATGTAATGGAAAAAATTAGAGGTGGGACAGGGGAATCTTGCCGGATTTGTGGACTCAAATCCCACGTATTTTCCGTAATTCAAATCTGACCAATCCCGCCAACCCTGCGACGTAACGACGTCAGTCTGCCGCTCGTCGCCGGAGAGAAGAGACGCCTGCAAGCCCCGGACTTCCTCGGACTGCACTGCTGGAGCCTGCCTCAGCCTTACTGAGCACCCCAGCCACACAAACGGAGGTAATTACTAGTATCTACAGCCTGGAGCGGGAGCACTTCACGTTAGAGGAGTGTGGCCCGGAGTTCGCCTGCAGGTTCAGTGTCTTCACCGGCAAGGAATGGCACATTGGGACACTGTACGGCACATGGGGACACTGTACTGCACATGAGGGCACTGTATGGCATATGGGGGCAAGAAAGGGCACATGGGGGCAAGGAATGGCACATAGGGGCACTGTATGGCACATGAGGGCACTGTATGGCACATGGGGGCACTGTATGGCACATGAGGGCAAGGAATGGCACATGGGGGCACTGTATGGCACATGAGGGCAAGGAATGGCACATGGGGGCACTGTATGGCACATGGGAGCACTGTATGACACATGGGGACACTGTATGGCCCTCGGGGGCACTGTATGGCACATGAGGGCAATGTATGGCACATGGGGGCATTGTATGGTACATGGGAGCAGACGCATACATACAGGGGTCGCAGTTGCAGTAGGGGGGGTGGCTTTGACGGGTAAGGAGCCCCATGAATCAGTTTCACACTGGGGCCCCATGGAATGTGTGTATGCCACTGGCCTGGGCTAACCTATACTGGGGCACTATATCTCACACAATTCTTATGTACAGGATTCGAGATTTTAAAGATTCCAGAACCGATTCGGATTTGAAAAGAATTTGATTCGTCCCACCTCTAGAAAAAATACAGGTTTAACCAGTGGTGGGCCTTTATATGCAGCATTGATAGGACATTTCATTAATTATATTGGTTTGGTGACTGTTGTCAGCAATCGACAGCCCCTATAAATGAGTTTTTTTGATAAACCCTTATAAGAAAGCCTGAGAAGCAGATGAGGACATGTCTCGTCTCTGTTCTTGTGTCTCATAACTTGTTGTTACCAATCACTAATAAAGATTTTCTTTTATTATGTGTGTCCTTGTGTCCAGGCCTCTTTTTCTTCATTCTTTAGATGCCACCATGGATCCCAGACTTTGTGGAATTCATCAGGACACGTCCTTTTATAGGTGTGAAAGTAATTAAGCAATTTGGGAGAGCAGAAAGTTAGCCCCAATAGTTCACCTGCTGGTTGCCAAATTAGGTGCGACAGTATACTGGAGAGAACAGACACAGGAGACATACATGGAGTCCTCCTGCCGTAAAGCAGTTCTCTTAATTTAGTCCAGCTTAATTTATTCTTCAAGTTATGTAACAAGTCATTAAACTAGTCAAACTAGTACAAACCACAGTTATAGTTATTTGTATGAATACATCATAGTAACTGTCACATTGGCATTTGCCCAACCTGTGAGCATATCAGAATCTTGAGGAACAGAATCTGGTAGAATGATCTTGTGTAACACATGGAAAACAGGATCTGGCACTGTGATCTTATCTAATCCTTGGAGAACAGGATTTTATGACCCAGAGCCAACAGAAGAAACATCTGAAGAATGTACTGTAACCCCCTTAGGCTCCTTTCACACATCACATCATGAAAGATCCGAAAATGTACCCCTATAAAGAGGTTGAGCCTTGTGGTTTTTTTTTGGCAAACCCCCTCCCGTGGGCAGACCTGTGAAGGGAAGTCTACTTACCTGCTTCCTGGCTCTGGCTTCCCGCTCCTTCTCTCCCTGGCCTCCGCTGCCTTGCTGTTCCTCATGTGAAGTAGTCACGCCCTTAACTAGAGATGAGCGAATTTCTCAAAAATTTGATTCGGTTCGCCGAATTTTCCGAAAAGATTCAATTCTATCCAAATTTATTCATGGCGAATCGCGTAAAAAAACATTTCCTGGCTGCAGAGAGCCTGTATAGTGGTGTAGAACACTGTGCCTTGCAGTAACACGCTTAGGGAGTCTGCTGTGGTAGTGAAACAATACTGTGAGTCAGTGTGACACGCACATGACAGGTGTCGCTCTTATAATCACTGCACACTTCACTTATTTGGGCACTTACGGTGCCAAAACTGACCAAATAACTCAAGTGTGAACCCGGCCTTACAGGTCGATGTTAGCATCAAGAAGAAGCGCACTCCTTTTACACCGTTGTCAGCTGATTTCACATAAATGTCTACAGAACCTTCTCTATTAAACGCTTATACAAGTAGAGCCCCCCCCCCCCCCCCCGACAGAGTGGAGAGGGTTCCAGCAGTAAGTTTGTGTTGATGTCACTGATTATTTTGCCCATCCTCTGATCCGTCAGAACAATAACCCCCAAAAAATGGATCCTGTCAGTTGAGCATCAGCCTTCACTCGGTCAACATTTTGTCAGTAATCCATCAGTATTGCTAAAGCCAAAATAAACAGGAGTGGATCCAAAACAGAGATGACACGTGAATAGAATATTTGCATGTTTTCTGTGTTTTGTACCCACTCCTGCTTTTGACTACCAAATCATAAGCCAATTCTGATGGGACCATACAGGCCTTACAGCTGCTACATAGACAGGATCCATTGTGCGTCTAATTTTTCCTCCCTTCTGACAGATCAGAAGAAGGGTCAAATAAATGATGATGTCAACCAGGCCAAAAGGCAGAATAGTGGCCCAGTCATGAAGTGTGGAGGGTGGGAACAGCATGAGAAGTCCACAGAGTGATCCAATGACATAGTGGTGAGGTGGCAGCAGCACGAGGAGACCACAGAGTGGCCCAGTGACATAGTGGTGAGGTAGCAGCAGCATAAGAAGACCACATAGTAGTGAGGTGGCAGCAGCATGAGAAGACCACAGAGTGGTAAAGTGGCAGCAGCATGAGGAGACCACAGGGTGGTGATATGGCAACAGCATGAGGATACCACAGAGTGGCCCAATAAAATAGTGGTGAGGTGGTAGCAGCATGAGGAGACCACAGTGGCCCAGTGAAATAGTGGAGAGGTGGCAGCAGCATGAGAAGACCACAGAGTAGTGAGGTGGCAGCAGCATGAGAAGATCACAGAAGGGTGAAGTAACAGCAGCATGAGGAGACCACAAAGTGGTGAAGTGGCAAAAGCATGAGGAGACCAAAGAGTGGTGAGGTGGCAGTAGCATGAGGAGACCACAGAGTGGTGAGATGGCAGCATTATGAGGAGACCACAGAGCGGTGAAGTGGCAGCAGCATGTGGAGATAACAGAGTGGCCCAGTGACATCGTTATGATGTGGCAGAAGCATGAGGAGACCACAGAGTGGCCCAGAGACATAGTGTTGAGGTGGCAACAGCATGAGGAGACCACAGAGTGGTGAAGTGGCAGCAGCATGAGGAGACCACAGAGTGGCTCAGAGACATAGTGTCGAGGTGGCAGCAGCATGAGGAGACCACTGAGTGGTGAAGTGGCAGCAGCATGAGGAGACCACAGAGTGGTGAGGTTGCAGCAGCATGAGGAGACCACAGAGTGGCCCAGTGACAAAGTGTTGAGGTAGCATCAGCAAGAACAGACCATAGAGTAGCCCAGTAACATAGTAGAGAGGTGGCAGCAGCATGAGGAGACCACAGAGTGGCCCAGTGACAGAGTGTTGAGGTAGCATCAGCAAGAACAGACCATAGAGTAGCCCAGTAACATAGTGGAGAGGTGGCAGCAGCATGAGAAGACCACAGAGTAGTGAGGTGGCAGCAGCATGAGGAGACCACAGAGTGGTGAAATAACAGCAGCATGAGGAGACCACAGAGTGGTGAAGTGGCAGCAGCATGAGGAGACCACAGAGCGGTGAAGTGGCAGCAGCATGTGGAGATAACAGAGTGGCCCAGTGACATCGTTATGATGTGGCAGAAGCATGAGGAGACCACAGAGTGGCCCAGAGACATAGTGTTGAGGTGGCAACAGCATGAGGAGACCACAGAGTGGTGAAGTGGCAGCAGCATGAGGAGACCACAGAGTGGCTCAGAGACATAGTGTCGAGGTGGCAGCAGCATGAGGAGACCACTGAGTGGTGGAGTGGCAGCAGCATGAGGAGACCACAGAGTGGTGAGGTTGCAGCAGCATGAGGAGACCACAGAGTGGCCCAGTGACAAAGTGTTGAGGTAGCATCAGCAAGAACAGACCATAGAGTAGCCCAGTAACATAGTGGAGAGGTGGCAGCAGCATGAGGAGACCACAGAGTGGCCCAGTGACAGAGTGTTGAGGTAGCATCAGCAAGAACAGACCATAGAGTAGCCCAGTAACATAGTGGAGAGGTGGCAGCAGCATGAGAAGACCACAGAGTAGTGAGGTGGCAGCAGCATGAGGAGACCACAGAGTGGTGAAATAACAGCAGCATGAGGAGACCACAGAGTGGTGAAGTGGCAGCAGCATGAGGAGACCACAGAGTGGTGAGGTGGCAGCAGCATGAGGAGACCACAGAGTGGTGAGGTGGCAGTAGCATGAGGAGACCACAGAGTGGTGAGGTGGCAGTAGCATGAGGAGACCACAGAGTGGTGAGGTGGCAGTAGCATGAGGAGACCACAGAGTGGTGAGGTGGCTGCATTATGAGGAGACCACAGAGTGGTGAAGTGGCATCAGCATGAGGAGACCACAGAGTGGCCCAGTGACATAGTGGTGATGTGGCAGATGCATGAGGAGACCACAGAGTGGCCCAGAGACATAGTGTTGAGGTGGCAACAGCATGAGGAGACCACAGAGTGGTGAAGTGTCAGCAGCATGAGGAGACCACAGAGTGGTGAAGTGTCAGCAGCATGAGGAGACCACAGAGTGGTGAGGTTGCAGCAGCATGAGGAGACCACAGAGTGGCCCAGTGACAGAGTGTTGAGGTAGCATCAGCATGAACAGACCACAGAGTGGCCCAGTAACATAGTGGAGAGATAGCAGCAGCATCAGAAGACCACAGAGTAGTGAGGTGGAAGCAGCATGAGGAGACCACAGTATGGTGAGGTGGCAGCAGCATGAGGAGACCACAGAGTGGTGAGGTGGCAGTAGCATGAGAAGACCACAAAGTGGTGAGATGGCAGTAGCATGAGAAGACCACAGAGTGGTGAGGTGGCAGTAGCATGAGGAGACCACAGAGTGGTGAGGTGGCAGTAGCATGAGGAGACCACAAAGTGGTGAGTTGGCAGCATTATGAGGAGACCACAGAGTGGTGAAGTGGCATCAACATGAGGAGACCACAGAGTGGCCCAGTGACATAGTGGTGATGTGGCAGATGCATGAGGAGACCACAGAGTGGCCCAGAGACATAGTGTTGAGGTGGCAACAGCATGAGGAGACCACAGAGTGGTGAAGTGGCAGCAGCATGGGGAGACCACAGAGTGGCTCAGAGACATAGTGTTAACCACTTCAGCCCCATAGCTTAAACACCCTTAATGACCAGGCCACTTTTTACACTTCTGCACTACACTATTTTCACCGTTTATTGCTCGATCATGCAACTTACCACCCAAATGAATTTTACCCCCTTTCCTTCTCACTAATAGAGCTTTCATTTGGTGGTATTTCATTGCTGCTGACATTTTTACTTTTTTTGCTATTAATCGAAATTTAACGATTTTTTTGCAAAAAAATGACATTTTTCAATTTCAGTTGTAAAATTTTGCAAAAAAAACGACATCCATATATAAATTTTTCTCTAAATTTATTGTTCTACATGTCTTTGATAAAAAAAAAAAATGTTTGGGTAAAAAAAAAAAAATGGTTTGGGTAAAAGTTATAGCGTTTACAAACTATGGTACAAAAATGTGAATTTCCGCTTTTTGAAGCAGCTCTGACTTTCTGAGCACCTGTCATGTTTCCTGAGGTTCTACAATGGCCAGACAGTACAAACACCCCACAAATGACCCCATTTCGGAAAGTAGACACCCTAAGGTATTTGCTGATGGGCATAGTGAGTTCATAGAACTTTTTATTTTTTTGTCACAAGTTAGCGGAAAATTATGATTTTATTTTATTTTTATTTTTTTCTTACAAAGTCTCATATTCCACTAACTTGTGACAAAAAATAAAAACTTCCATGAACTCACTATGCCCATCACGAAATACCTTGGGGTGTCTTCTTTCCAAAATGGGGTCACTTGTGGGGTAGTTATACTGCCCTGGCATTTTAGGGGCCCAAATGCGTGCGAAGTAGTTTGAAATCAAAATCTGTAAAAAATGGCCGGTGAAATCCAAAAGGTGCTCTTTGGAATGTGGGCCCCTGTGTTTTGGGGTGTCTTTTTACATATACTCATGCTGGGTGAGAGAAATATCTCGGCAAAAGACAACTTTTCCCATTTTTTATACAAAGTTGGCATTTGACCAAGATATTTCTCTCACCCAGCATGGGTATATGTAAAATGACACCCCAAAACACATTGCCCAACTTCTCCTGAGTACGGCAATACCACATGTGTGACACTTTTTTACAGCCTAGATGCGCAAAGGGGCCCACATTCCTTTTATGAGGGCATTTTTAGACATTTGGATCCCAGACTTCTTCTCACGCTTTAGGGCCCCTAAAATGCCAGGGCAGTATAAATACCCCACATGTGACCCCATTTTGGAAAGAAGACACCCCAAGGTATTCAATTAGGGGCATGGCGAGTTCATAGAAATTTATTTTTGTTGGCACAAGTTAGCGGAAATAGATTTGTTTTTGTTTTTTCTCACAAAGTCTCCCTTTCCGCTAACTTGGGACAAAAATTTCAATCTTTCATGGACTCAATATGCCCCTCACGGAATACCTTGGGGTCTCTTCTTTCCGAAATGGGGTCACATGTGGGGTCTTTATACTGCCCTGGCATTTTAGGGGCCCTAAAGCGTGAGAAGAAGTCTGGAATATAAATGTCAAAAAAAATTTACGCATTTGGATTTCGTGAGGGGTATGGTGAGTTCATGTCAGATTTTATTTTTTGACACAAGTTAGTGGAATATGAGACTTTGTAAGAAAAATAAATAAATAAAAAATTTCCACTAACTTGGGCCAAAAAAATGTCTGAATGGAGCCTTACAGGGGGGTGATCAATGACAGTGGGATGATCAGGGAGTCTATATGGGGTGATCACCCCCCTGTCATTGATCACCCCCCTGTAAGGCTCCACTCAGACGTCCGTATGGTTTTTACAGATCCACGGATACATGGATCGGATCTGCAAAACACATACGGACGTCTGAATGGAGCCTTACAGGGGGTTGATCAATGACAGGGGGGTGATCAATGACAGGGGGGTGATCACGGAGTCTATATGGGGTGATCACCCCCCTGTCATTGATCACCCCCCTATAAGTTTCCATTCAGATGTCCGTATGTGTTTTGCGGATCCGATCCATGTATCCGTGGATCCGTAAAAAACATACGGATGTCGGAATGGAGCCTTACAGGGGGGTGATCAATGACAGGGGGTGATCAGGGAGTCTATATGGAGTGATCACCCCCCTGTAAGGCTCCATTCAGACGTCTATGTGTTTTGCGGATCCGATCCATGTTTCCGTGGATCCGTAAAAAACATACGGATGTCTGAATGGAGCCTTACAGGGGGGTGATCAATGACAGGGGGGTGATTAATGACAGGGGGGTTATCAGGGAGTCTATATGGGGTGATCACCCCCTGTCATTGATCACCCCCCTATAAGGCTCCATTCAGATGTCCGTATGTGTTTTGCGGATCCGATCCATGTATCCGTGGATCCGTAAAAAACATACGGACGTCGGAATGGAGCCTTACAGGGGGGTGATCAATGACAGGGGGGTGATCAGGGAGTCTATATGGGGTGATCACCCCCCTGTAAGGCTCCATTCAGACATCTATGTGTTTTGCGGATCCGATCCATGTATCCGTGGATCTGTAAAAAACATACAGACGTCTGAATGGAGCCTTACAGGGGGGTGATCAATGACAGGGGGGTGATCAATGACAGGGGGGTGATCAGGGAGTCTATATGGGGTGATCACCCCCCTGTCATTGATCACCCCCTTATAAGGCTCCATTCAGATGTCCGTATGTGTTTTGCGGATCAGATCTATGTATCCGTGGATCCGTAAAAAAACATACGGACGTCGGAATGGAGCCTTACAGGGGGGTGATCAATGACAGGGGGGGTGATCAGGGAGTCTATATGGGGTGATTACCCCCCTGTAAGGCTCTAGTCAGACGTCTGTATGTGTTTTGCGGATCCGATCCATGTATCCGTGGATCCGTAAAAAACATACGGACTTCTGAATGGAGCCTTACAGGGGGGTGATCAATGACAGGGGGGTGATCAATGACAGGGGGGTGATCAGGGAGTCTATATGGGGTGATCACCCCGTCATTGATCACCCCCCAGTAAGGCTCCATTCAGACGTCCGTATGTGTTTTGCGAATCCGATCCATGTATCAGTGGATCCGTAAAAAAACATACGGACGTCTGAATGGAGCCTTACAAAGGGGTGATCAATGACAGGGGGGTGATCAATGACAGGAGGGTGATCAGGGAGTCTATATGGGGTGATCAGTGGCTAATAAGTTGTTAATAAGTGACAGGGGGGGTGTAGTGTAGTAGTGTTTGGTGCTACTTATTACTGAGCTGCCTGTGTCCTCTGGTGGTCGATCCAAACAAAAGGGACCACCAGAGGACCAGGTAGCAGGTATATTAGACGCTGTTATCAAAACAGCGTCTAATATACCTGTTAGGGGTTAAAAAAATCGCATCTCCAGCCTGCCAGTAAATGATCGCCGCTGGCATACTGGAGATCCACTCGCTTACCTTCCGATCCTGTGAACGCGCGCGCCTGTGTGTGCGCGTTCACAGGAAATCTCGCGTCTCGCGAGATGACGCGTATATGCGTGACTCTGCGCAGGCCTGCCGCCTCCGGAACGCGATCCTGCGTTAGGCGGTCCGGAGGCGGTTAAGGTGGCAGCAGCATGAGAAGACCACAGAGTAGTGAGGTGGCAGCAGCATGAGGAGACCACAGAGTGGTGAAGTGTCAGCAGCATGAGGAGACCACAGAGTGGTGAAGTGTCAACAGCATGAGGAGACCACAGATTGGTGAGGTTGCAGCAGCATAAGGAGACCATAGAGTAACCCAGTGACAGAGTGTTGAGGAAGCATCAGCAAGAACAGACCACAGAGTGGCCAAGTAACATAGTAGAGAGGTGGCAGCAGCATGAGAAGACCACAGAGTAGTGAGGTGGAAGCAGCATGAGGAGACCACAGAATGGTGAAGTGGCAGCAGCATGAGGAGACCACAAAGTGGTGAAGTGGCAGCAGCATGAGGAGACCACAGAGTGGCCCAGAGACATAGTGTTGAGGTGGCAACAGCATGAGGAGACCACAAAGTGGTGAAGTGGCAGCAGCATGAGGAGACCACAAAGTAGTGAGGTGGCAGTAGCATGCGGAGACAACAGAGTGGTGAGGTGGCAGTAGCATGAGGAGACCACAGAGTGGTGAGGTGGCAGTAGCATGAGGAGACCACAGAGTGGTGAGGTGGCAGTAGCATGAGGAGACCACAGAGTGGTGAGGTTGCAGCAGCATGAGGAGACCACAGAGTGGCCCAGTGACAGAGTGTTTAGGTAGCATCAGCAAGAACAGACCACAGAGTGGCCCAGTAACATAGTGGAGAGATGGCAGCAGCATGAGAAGACCACAGAGTAGTGAGGTGGAAGCAGCATGAGGAGACCACAGTATGGTGAGGTGGCAGCAGCATGAGGAGACCACAGAGTGGTGAGGTGGCAGTAGCATGAGGAGACCACAAAGTGGTGAGGTGGCAGTAGCATGAGGAGACCACAGAGTGGTGAGGTGGCAGTAGCATGAGGAGACCACAAAGTGGTGAGGTGGCAGCATTATGAGGAGACCACAGAGTGGTGAAGTGGCATCAGCATGAGGAGACCACAGAGTGGCCCAGTGACATAGTGGTGATGTGGCAGATGCATGAGGAGACCACAGAGTGGCCCAGAGACATAGTGTTGTGGTGGCAACAGCATGAGGAGACCACAGAGTGGTGAAGTGGCAGCAGCATGAGGAGACCACAGAGTGGCTAAGAGACATAGTGTTGAGGTGGCAGCAGCATGAGAAGACCACAGAGTAGTGAGGTGGCAGCAGCATGAGGAGACCACAGAGTGGTAAAGTGTCAGCAGCATGAGGAGACCACAGAGTGGTGAAGTGTCAACAGCATGAGGAGACCACAGAGTGGTGAGGTTGCAGCAGCATGAAAAGACCATAGAGTAACCCAGTGACAGAGTGTTGAGGAAGCATCAGCAAGAACAGACCACAGAGTGGCCCAGTAACATAGTGGAGAGGTGGCAGCAGCATGAGAAGACCACAGAGTAGTGAGGTGGAAGCAGCATTAGGAGACCACAGTATGGTGAAGTGGCAGCAGCATGAGGAGACCACAGAGTGGCTCAGAGACATAGTGTTGAGGTGGCAGCAGCATGAGGAGACCACAGAGTGGTGAAGTGGCAGCAGCATGAGGAGACCACAGAGTGGTGAGGTTGCAGCAGCATGAGGAGACCATAGAGTAGCCCAGTGACAGAGTGTTGAGGTATCATCAGCATGAACAGACCACAGAGTGGCCCAGTAACATAGTGGAGAGGTGGCAGCAGCATGAGAAGACCACAGAGAAGTGAGGTGGAAGCAGCATGAGGAGACCAAAGAATGGTGAAGTGGCAGCAGCATGAGGAGACAACAGAGTGGTGAAGAGGCAGCAGCATGAGGAGACCACAGAGTGGTGAGGTGGCAGCAGCATGAGGAGACAACCGAGTGGTGAGGTGGCAGCAGCATGAGGAGACCACAGAGTGGTGAGGTGGCAGCAGCATGAGGAGACCACAGAGTGGTACAATAACATAGTGGTGAGGTGGCAGCAGCATGAGGAGACCACAGTGGCCCAGTGACATAGTGGTGAGGTGGCGGCAGCAGCATGAGGAGACCACAGAGTGGTGAAGTGGCATCAGCATGAGGAGACCACAGAGTGGCCCAGTGACATAGTGGTGATGTGGCAGATGCATGAGGAGACCACAGAGTGGCCCAGAGACATAGTTTAGAGGTGGCAACAGCATGAGGAGACCACAGAGTGGTGAAGTGGCAGCAGCATGATGAGACCACAGAGTGGCTAAGAGACATAGTGTTGAGGTGGCAGCAGCATGAGGAGACCACAGAGTGGTAAAGTGTCAGCAGCATGAGGAGACCACAGAGTGGTGAAGTGTCAGCAGCATGAGGAGACCACAGAGTGGTGAGGTTGCAGCAGCATGAAAAGACCATAGAGTAACCCAGTGACAGAGTGTTGAGGAAGCATCAGCAAGAACAGACCACAGAGTGGCCCAGTAACATAGTGGAGAGGTGGCAGCAGCATGAGAAGACCACAGAGTAGTGAGGTGGAAGCAGCATGAGGAGACCACAGAATGGTGAAGTGGCAGCAGCATGAGGAGACCACAGAGTGGCTCAGAGACATAGTGTTGAGGTGGCAGCAGCATGAGGAGACCACAGAGTGGTGAAGTGGCAGCAGCATGAGGAGACCACAGAGTGGTGAGGTTGCAGCAGCATGAGGAGACCATAGAGTAACCCAGTGACAGAGTGTTGAGGTAGCATCAGCATGAACAGACCACAGAGTGGCCCAGTAACATAGTGGAGAGGTGGCAGCAGCATGAGAAGACCACAGAGTAGTGAGGTGGAAGCAGCATGAGGAGACCAAAGAATGGTGAAGTGGCAGCAGCATGAGGAGACCACAGAGTGGTGAGGTGGCAGCAGCATGAGGAGACAACAGAGTGGTGAGGTGGCAGCAGCATGAGGAGACCACAGAGTGGTGAGGTTGCAGCAGCATGAGGAGACCACAGAGTGGTACAATAACATAGTGGTGAGGTGGCAGCAGCATGAGGAGACCACAGTGGCCCAGTGACATAGTGGTGAGGTGGCAGCAGCATGAGGAGACCACAGAGTGGTGAAGTGGCATCAGCATGAGGAGACCACAGAGTGGCCCAGTGACATAGTGGTGATGTGGCAGATGCATGAGGAGACCACAGAGTGGCCCAGAGACATAGTGTTGAGGTGGCAACAGCATGAGGAGACCACAGAGTGGCTAAGAGACATAGTGTTGAGGTGGCAGCAGCATGAGGAGACCACAGAGTGGTAAAGTGTCAGCAGCATGAGGAGACCACAGAGTGGTGAAGTGTCAGCAGCATGAGGAGACCACAGAGTGGTGAGGTTGCAGCAGCATGAAAAGACCATAGAGTAACCTAGTGACAGAGTGTTGAGGAAGCATCAGCAAGAACAGACCACAGAGTGGCCCAGTAACATAGTGGAGAGGTGGCAGCAGCATGAGAAGACCACAGAGTAGTGAGGTGGAAGCAGCATGAGGAGACCAAAGAATGGTGAAGTGGCAGCAGCATGAGGAGACCACAGAGTGGTGAGGTGGCAGCAGCATGAGGAGACAACAGAGTGGTGAAGTGGCAGCAGCATGAGGAGACCACAGAGTGGTGAGGTTGCAGCAGCATGAAGAGACCATAGAGTAACCCAGTGACAGAGTGTTGAGGTAGCATCAGCATGAACAGACCACAGAGTGGCCCAGTAACATAGTGGAGAGGTGGCAGCAGCATGAGAAGACCACAGAGTAGTGAGGTGGAAGCAGCATGAGGAGACCAAAGAATGGTGAAGTGGCAGCAGCATGAGGAGACCACAGAGTGGTGAGGTGGCAGCAGCATGAGGAGACAACAGAGTGGTGAGGTGGCAGCAGCATGAGGAGACCACAGGGTGGTGAGGTGGCAGCAGCATGAGGAGACCACAGAGTGGTCCAATAACATAGTGGTGAGGTGGCAGCAGCATGAGGAGACCACAGTGGCCCAGTGACATAGTGGTGAGGTGGCAGCAGCATGAGGAGACCACAGAGTGGTGAAGTAGCAGCAGCATGAGGAGACCACAGAGTGGTGAAGTGGCAGCAGCATGAGGAGACCACAGAGTGACCCAATGACATAGTGGTGAGGTGGCAGCAGCATGAGGAGACCACAGTGGCCCAGTGACATAGTGGTGAGGTGGCAGCAGCATGAGGAGACCACAGAGTGGTGAAGTAGCAGCAGCATGAGGAGACCACAGAGTGGTGAAGTGGCAGCAGCATGAGGAGACCACAGAGTGACCCAATGACATGGTGGTGAGGTGGCAGCAGCATGAGGAGACCACAGAGTGGCCAAGTGACATAGTGGTGAGGTAGCAGCAGCATGAGAAGACAACATAGTAGTGAGGTGGCAGCAGCATGAGGAGACCACAGGGTGGTGAAGTGGCAACAGCATGAGGATACCACAGAGTGGTCCAATAACATAGTGGTGAGGTGGCAGCAGCATGAGGAGACCACAGTGGCCCAGTGACATAGTGGAGATGTGGCAGCAGCATGAGAAGACCACAGAGTAGTGAGGTGGCACCAGCATGAGGAGACCACAGAGTGCTGAAGTAACAGCAGCATGAGGAGACCACAGAGTGGTGAAATGGCAGCAGCATGAGGAGACCACAGAGTGGTGAGATGGCAGCAGCATGAGGAGACCACAGAGTGGTGAGGTGGCAGTAGCATGAGGAGACCACAGAGTAATGAGGTGGCAGCATCATGAGGAGACCACAGAGTGATGAAGTGGCAGCAGCATGTGGAGACCACCGAGTGGCCCAGTGACATAGTGGTGATGTGGCAGAAGCATAAGAAGCCCACAGAGTGGTGAGGTGGCAGTAGCATGAGGAGACCACAGAGTGGTGAGGTGGCAGCAGCATGAGAAGACCACAGAGTGGTGAAGTAGCAGCAGCAGCATGAGGAGACCACAGAGTGGTGAAGTGTCAGCAGCATGAGGAGACCACAGAGTGGTGAGGTTGTAGCAGCATGAGGACACCACAGAGTGGCCTAGTGATAGAGTGTTGAGGTAGCATCAGCAAGAACAGACCATAGAGTGGCCCAGTAACATAGTGCAGAGGTGGCAGCAGCATGAGAAGACCACAGAGTAGTGAAGTGGCAGCAGCATGAGGAGACCACAGAGTGGTGAAATAACAGCAGCATGAGGAGACCACTGAGTGGTGAAGTTGCAGCAGCATGAAGAGACCACAGAGTGGTGAGGTGGCAGTAGCATGAGCAGACCACAGAGTGGTGAGGTGGCAGTAGCATGAGGAGACCACAGAGTGGTGAGGTGGCAGTAGCATGAGGAGACCACAGAGTGGTGAGGTGGCAGCATTATGAGGAGACCACAGAGTGGTGATGTGGCATCAGCATGAGGAGATCACAGAGTGGCCAAGTGACATAGTGATGATGTGGCAGAAGCATGAGGAGACCACAAAGTGGCCCAGAGACATAGTGTTGAGGTGGCAGCAGCATGAGGAGACCACAGAGTGGCTCAGAGACATATTGTTTAGGTGGCAGCAGCATGAGAAGACCACAGAGTAGTGAGGTGGCAGCAGCATGAGGAGACCACAGAGTGGTGAATTGGCAGCAGCATGAGGAGACCACAGAGTGGTAAAGTGTCAGCAATATGAGGAGACCAGAGTGTTGAGGAAGCATCAGGAAGAACAGACCACAGAGTGGCCCAGTAACATAATGGAGAGGTGGCAGCAGCATGAGAATACCACAGAGTAGTGAGATGAAAGCAGCATGAGGAGACCACAGAGTGGTGAGGTTGCAGCAGCATGAGGAGACCACAGAGTGGCCCAGTGACAGAGTGTTGAGGTAGCATCAGCAAGAACAGACCACAGAGTGGCCCAATAACATAGTAGAGTGGTGGCAGCCGCATGAGAAGACCACAGAGTAGTGAGGTGGAAGCAGCATGAGGAGACCCCAGAGTGGTGAAATAACAGCAGCATGAGGAGACCACAGAGTGGTGAAGTGGCATCAGCATGAGGAGACCACAGAGTGGCCCAGTGACATAGTGGTGATGTGGCAGATGCATGAGGAGACCACAGAGTGGCCCAGAGACATAGTGTTGAGGTGGCAACAGCATGAGGAGACCACAGAGTGGCTAAGAGACATAGTGTTGAGGTGGCAGCAGCATGAGGAGACCACAGAGTGGTAAAGTGTCAGCAGCATGAGGAGACCACAGAGTGGTGAAGTGTCAGCAGCATGAGGAGACCACAGAGTGGTGAGGTTGCAGCAGCATGAAAAGACCATAGAGTAACCCAGTGACAGAGTGTTGAGGAAGCATCAGCAAGAACAGACCACAGAGTGGCCCAGTAACATAGTGGAGAGGTGGCAGCAGCATGAGAAGACCACAGAGTAGTGAGGTGGAAGCAGCATGAGGAGACCACAGAATGGTGAAGTGGCAGCAGCATGAGGAGACCACAGAGTGGCTCAGAGACATAGTGTTGAGGTGGCAGCAGCATGAGGAGACCACAGAGTGGTGAAGTGGCAGCAGCATGAGGAGACCACAGAGTGGTGAGGTTGCAGCAGCATGAAGAGACCATAGAGTAACCCAGTGACAGAGTGTTGAGGTAGCATCAGCATGAACAGACCACAGAGTGGCCCAGTAACATAGTGGAGAGGTGGCAGCAGCATGAGAAGACCACAGAGTAGTGAGGTGGAAGCAGCATGAGGAGACCACAGAGTGGTGAGGTGGCAGCAGCATGAGGAGACAACAGAGTGGTGAGGTGGCAGCAGCATGAGGAGACCACAGAGTGGTGAGGTGGCAGCAGCATGAGGAGACCACAGAGTGGTCCAATAACATAGTGGTGAGGTGGCAGCAGCATGAGGAGACCACAGTGGCCCAGTGACATAGTGGTGAGGTGGCAGCAGCATGAGGAGACCACAGAGTGGTGAAGTAGCAGCAGCATGAGGAGACCACAGAGTGGTGAAGTGGCAGCAGCATGAGGAGACCACAGAGTGACCCAATGACATAGTGGTGAGGTGGCAGCAGCATGAGGAGACCACAGTGGCCCAGTGACATAGTGGTGAGGTGGCAGCAGCATGAGGAGACCACAGAGTGGTGAAGTAGCAGCAGCATGAGGAGACCACAGAGTGGTGAAGTGGCAGCAGCATGAGGAGACCACAGAGTGACCCAATGACATGGTGGTGAGGTGGCAGCAGCATGAGGAGACCACAGAGTGGCCAAGTGACATAGTGGTGAGGTAGCAGCAGCATGAGAAGACAACATAGTAGTGAGGTGGCAGCAGCATGAGGAGACCACAGGGTGGTGAAGTGGCAACAGCATGAGGATACCACAGAGTGGTCCAATAACATAGTGGTGAGGTGGCAGCAGCATGAGGAGACCACAGTGGCCCAGTGACATAGTGGAGATGTGGCAGCAGCATGAGAAGACCACAGAGTAGTGAGGTGGCACCAGCATGAGGAGACCACAGAGTGCTGAAGTAACAGCAGCATGAGGAGACCACAGAGTGGTGAAATGGCAGCAGCATGAGGAGACCACAGAGTGGTGAGATGGCAGCAGCATGAGGAGACCACAGAGTGGTGAGGTGGCAGTAGCATGAGGAGACCACAGAGTAATGAGGTGGCAGCATCATGAGGAGACCACAGAGTGATGAAGTGGCAGCAGCATGTGGAGACCACCGAATGGCCCAGTGACATAGTGGTGATGTGGCAGAAGCATAAGGAGCCCACAGAGTGGTGAGGTGGCAGTAGCATGAGGAGACCACAGAGTGGTGAGGTGGCAGCAGCATGAGAAGACCACAGAGTGGTGAAGTAGCAGCAGCAGCATGAGGAGACCACAGAGTGGTGAAGTGTCAGCAGCATGAGGAGACCACAGAGTGGTGAGGTTGTAGCAGCATGAGGACACCACAGAGTGGCCTAGTGATAGAGTGTTGAGGTAGCATCAGCAAGAACAGACCATAGAGTGGCCCAGTAACATAGTGCAGAGGTGGCAGCAGCATGAGAAGACCACAGAGTAGTGAAGTGGCAGCAGCATGAGGAGACCACAGAGTGGTGAAATAACAGCAGCATGAGGAGACCACTGAGTGGTGAAGTTGCAGCAGCATGAAGAGACCACAGAGTGGTGAGGTGGCAGTAGCATGAGCAGACCACAGAGTGGTGAGGTGGCAGTAGCATGAGGAGACCACAGAGTGGTGAGGTGGCAGTAGCATGAGGAGACCACAGAGTGGTGAGGTGGCAGCATTATGAGGAGACCACAGAGTGGTGATGTGGCATCAGCATGAGGAGATCACAGAGTGGCCAAGTGACATAGTGATGATGTGGCAGAAGCATGAGGAGACCACAAAGTGGCCCAGAGACATAGTGTTGAGGTGGCAGCAGCATGAGGAGACCACAGAGTGTCTCAGAGACATATTGTTTAGGTGGCAGCAGCATGAGAAGACCACAGAGTAGTGAGGTGGCAGCAGCATGAGGAGACCACAGAGTGGTGAATTGGCAGCAGCATGAGGAGACCACAGAGTGGTAAAGTGTCAGCAATATGAGGAGACCAGAGTGTTGAGGAAGCATCAGGAAGAACAGACCACAGAGTGGCCCAGTAACATAATGGAGAGGTGGCAGCAGCATGAGAATACCACAGAGTAGTGAGATGAAAGCAGCATGAGGAGACCACAGAGTGGTGAGGTTGCAGCAGCATGAGGAGACCACAGAGTGGCCCAGTGACAGAGTGTTGAGGTAGCATCAGCAAGAACAGACCACAGAGTGGCCCAATAACATAGTAGAGTGGTGGCAGCCGCATGAGAAGACCACAGAGTAGTGAGGTGGAAGCAGCATGAGGAGACCCCAGAGTGGTGAAATAACAGCAGCATGAGGAGACCACAGAGTGGTGAAGTGGCATCAGCATGAGGAGACCACAGAGTGGCCCAGTGACATAGTGGTGATGTGGCAGATGCATGAGGAGACCACAGAGTGGCCCAGAGACATAGTGTTGAGGTGGCAACAGCATGAGGAGACCACAGAGTGGCTAAGAGACATAGTGTTGAGGTGGCAGCAGCATGAGGAGACCACAGAGTGGTAAAGTGTCAGCAGCATGAGGAGACCACAGAGTGGTGAAGTGTCAGCAGCATGAGGAGACCACAGAGTGGTGAGGTTGCAGCAGCATGAAAAGACCATAGAGTAACCCAGTGACAGAGTGTTGAGGAAGCATCAGCAAGAACAGACCACAGAGTGGCCCAGTAACATAGTGGAGAGGTGGCAGCAGCATGAGAAGACCACAGAGTAGTGAGGTGGAAGCAGCATGAGGAGACCACAGAATGGTGAAGTGGCAGCAGCATGAGGAGACCACAGAGTGGCTCAGAGACATAGTGTTGAGGTGGCAGCAGCATGAGGAGACCACAGAGTGGTGAAGTGGCAGCAGCATGAGGAGACCACAGAGTGGTGAGGTTGCAGCAGCATGAAGAGACCATAGAGTAACCCAGTGACAGAGTGTTGAGGTAGCATCAGCATGAACAGACCACAGAGTGGCCCAGTAACATAGTGGAGAGGTGGCAGCAGCATGAGAAGACCACAGAGTAGTGAGGTGGAAGCAGCATGAGGAGACCAAAGAATGGTGAAGTGGCAGCAGCATGAGGAGACCACAGAGTGGTGAGGTGGCAGCAGCATGAGGAGACAACAGAGTGGTGAGGTGGCAGCAGCATGAGGAGACCACAGAGTGGTGAGGTGGCAGCAGCATGAGGAGACCACAGAGTGGTCCAATAACATAGTGGTGAGGTGGCAGCAGCATGAGGAGACCACAGTGGCCCAGTGACATAGTGGTGAGGTGGCAGCAGCACGAGGAGACCACAGAGTGGTGAAGTAGCAGCAGCATGAGGAGACCACAGAGTGGTGAAGTGGCAGCATCATGAGGAGACCACAGAGTGACCCAATGACATAGTGGTGAGGTGGCAGCAGCATGAGGAGACCAGAGTGGCCCAGTGACATAGTGGTGAGGTGGCAGCAGCATGAGGAGACCACAGAGTGGTGAAGTAGCAGCAGCATGAGGAGACCACAGAGTGGTGAAGTGGCAGCAGCATGAGGAGACCACAGAGTGACCCAATGACATGGTGGTGAGGTGGCAGCAGCATGAGGAGACCACAGAGTGGCCAAGTGACATAGTGGTGAGGTAGCAGCAGCATGAGAAGACAACATAGTAGTGAGGTGGCAGCAGCATGAGGAGACCACAGGGTGGTGAAGTGGCAACAGCATGAGGATACCACAGAGTGGTCCAATAACATAGTGGTGAGGTGGCAGCAGCATGAGGAGACCACAGTGGCCCAGTGACATAGTGGAGATGTGGCAGCAGCATGAGAAGACCACAGAGTAGTGAGGTGGCACCAGCATGAGGAGACCACAGAGTGATGAAGTAACAGCAGCATGAGGAGACCACAGAGTGGTGAAATGGCAGCAGCATGAGGAGACCACAGAGTGGTGAGATGGCAGCAGCATGAGGAGACCACAGAGTGGTGAGGTGGCAGTAGCATGAGGAGACCACAGAGTAATGAGGTGGCAGCATCATGAGGAGACCACAGAGTGATGAAGTGGCAGCAGCATGTGGAGACCACCGAGTGGCCCAGTGACATAGTGGTGATGTGGCAGAAGCATAAGGAGCCCACAGAGTGGTGAGGTGGCAGTAGCATGAGGAGACCACAGAGTGGTGAGGTGGCAGCAGCATGAGAAGACCACAGAGTGGTGAAGTAGCAGCAGCAGCATGAGGAGACCACAGAGTGGTGAAGTGTCAGCAGCATGAGGAGACCACAGAGTGGTGAGGTTGTAGCAGCATGAGGACACCACAGAGTGGCCTAGTGATAGAGTGTTGAGGTAGCATCAGCAAGAACAGACCATAGAGTGGCCCAGTAACATAGTGCAGAGGTGGCAGCAGCATGAGAAGACCACAGAGTAGTGAAGTGGCAGCAGCATGAGGAGACCACAGAGTGGTGAAATAACAGCAGCATGAGGAGACCACTGAGTGGTGAAGTTGCAGCAGCATGAAGAGACCACAGAGTGGTGAGGTGGCAGTAGCATGAGGAGACCACAGAGTGGTGAGGTGGCAGTAGCATGAGGAGACCACAGAGTGGTGAGGTGGCAGTAGCATGAGGAGACCACAGAGTGGTGAGGTGGCAGCATTATGAGGAGACCACAGAGTGGTGATGTGGCATCAGCATGAGGAGATCACAGAGTGGCCAAGTGACATAGTGATGATGTGGCAGAAGCATGAGGAGACCACAAAGTGGCCCAGAGACATAGTGTTGAGGTGGCAGCAGCATGAGGAGACCACAGAGTGTCTCAGAGACATATTGTTTAGGTGGCAGCAGCATGAGAAGACCACAGAGTAGTGAGGTGGCAGCAGCATGAGGAGACCACAGAGTGGTGAATTGGCAGCAGCATGAGGAGACCACAGAGTGGTAAAGTGTCAGCAATATGAGGAGACCAGAGTGTTGAGGAAGCATCAGGAAGAACAGACCACAGAGTGGCCCAGTAACATAATGGAGAGGTGGCAGCAGCATGAGAATACCACAGAGTAGTGAGATGAAAGCAGCATGAGGAGACCACAGAGTGGTGAGGTTGCAGCAGCATGAGGAGACCACAGAGTGGCCCAGTGACAGAGTGTTGAGGTAGCATCAGCAAGAACAGACCACAGAGTGGCCCAATAACATAGTAGAGTGGTGGCAGCCGCATGAGAAGACCACAGAGTAGTGAGGTGGAAGCAGCATGAGGAGACCCCAGAGTGGTGAAATAACAGCAGCATGAGGAGACCACAGAGTGGTGAAGTGGCAGCAGCATGAGGAGACCACAGAGTGGCCCAGTGACGTAGTGGTGATGTGGTAGAAGCATGAGGAGACCACAGAGTGGTGAGGTGGCAGCAGCATGAAAAGACCACAGAGTGGTGTAGTAGCAGCAGCATTAGTAGACCACAGAGTGGTGAGGTGGCAGTAGCATGAGGAGACCACAGAGTGGTGAGGTGGCAGTAGCATGAGGAGACCACAGAGTGGTGAGGTGGCAGCATTATGAGGAGACCACAGAGTGGTGATGTGGCATCAGCATGAGGAGATCACAGAGTGGCCAAGTGACATAGTGATGATGTGGCAGAAGCATGAGGAGACCACAAAGTGGCCCAGAGACATAGTGTTGAGGTGGCAGCAGCATGAGGAGACCACAGAGTGTCTCAGAGACATATTGTTTAGGTGGCAGCAGCATGAGAAGACCACAGAGTAGTGAGGTGGCAGCAGCATGAGGAGACCACAGAGTGGTGAATTGGCAGCAGCATGAGGAGACCACAGAGTGGTAAAGTGTCAGCAATATGAGGAGACCAGAGTGTTGAGGAAGCATCAGGAAGAACAGACCACAGAGTGGCCCAGTAACATAATGGAGAGGTGGCAGCAGCATGAGAATACCACAGAGTAGTGAGATGAAAGCAGCATGAGGAGACCACAGAGTGGTGAGGTTGCAGCAGCATGAGGAGACCACAGAGTGGCCCAGTGACAGAGTGTTGAGGTAGCATCAGCAAGAACAGACCACAGAGTGGCCCAATAACATAGTAGAGTGGTGGCAGCCGCATGAGAAGACCACAGAGTAGTGAGGTGGAAGCAGCATGAGGAGACCCCAGAGTGGTAAAATAACAGCAGCATGAGGAGACCACAGAGTGGTGAAGTGGCAGCAGCATGAGGAGACCACAGAGTGGCCCAGTGACGTAGTGGTGATGTGGTAGAAGCATGAGGAGACCACAGAGTGGTGAGGTGGCAGCAGCATGAAAAGACCACAGAGTGGTGTAGTAGCAGCAGCATTAGTAGACCACAGAGTGGTGAAGTGGCAGCAGCATGAGGAGACCACAGAGTGTTGAAGTGGCAGCAGCATGAGGAGACCACAGAGTGGTGAAGTGGCAGCAGCATGAGGAGACCACAGAGTGGTGAAGTGGCAGCAGCATGAGGAGACCACAGAGTAGTGAGTTTTCAGCAGCATGAGGAGACCACAGAGTGGCATAGTGACAGAGTGTTGAGGTAGCATCAGCAAGGACAGACCATAGAATGGCCCAGTAACATATTGGAGAGGTGGCAGCAGCATGAGAAGACCACAAAGTAGTGAGGTGGCAGCAGCATGAGGAGACCACAGATTGCAGCAGCATTAGGAGACCACAGAGTGGTGAGGTGGCAGTAGCATGAGGAGACCACAGAGTGGTGAGGGGGAAGTATTATGAGGAGACCACAGAGTGGTGAAGTGGCATCGGCATGAGGAGACCACAGAGTGGCTCAGAGACATAGTGTTGAGGTGGCAGCAGCATGAGAAGACCACAGAGTAGTGAGGTGGCAGCAGCATGAGGAGACCACAGAGTGGTGAATTGGAGGTGGCAGCAGCATGAGGAGACCACAGAGTGGTGAATTGGAGGTGGCAGCAGCATGAGGAGACCACAGAGTGGTGAGGTGGCAGAAGCATGAGGAGACCACAGAGTGGGGAGGTGGCAGCAGCATGAGAAGACCACAGGGTGTTGAATTAGCAGCAGCATGAGGAGACGACAGAGTGGCGAAGTGGCAGCAGCATGAGGAGACCACAGAGTGGCCCAGGGACATAGTTGTGATGTGGCAGCAGCATGAGGAGATCACAGAGTGGCACACTAATATTAATTCCCTTCTAGAATGTCCTCATTAGTAATACTGCCCCCTACAGTGCCCCCAACAGTGTTAGTGCTCCCCAAGAGTGCCTCCATTAGTAGAAGAGCCCTCCGGTAATAATAATGTCCTTACAGAGGCTCTAATAGAAATAAGGCCCCCCTATTTTTCCCCCAGTGGTAATAAAGCTCTATACAGACCCCTCAGTAGTAATAAGGCCCCCCATAATGATATTAATCGAAATAATGTGGATCCCTCCTATAGAGCCCCCAGTAGTAATAAGAATGCTTAATGTCCCCTGGATTTAAAATGTCCCCACGGTGTCCCCAGTATTTATAATACCCCCTACTGTTATAATGCTCCCCTTGAAGTGCTCCAGTATTTATATTGCGCCCTACTGGTATAATGCCCCCTATTGTTAAAATCAGGGCCGGCTCCTGGTTCATGTGGGCCCTTGAGCGATAAATCACAGTGGGCCCCCTTGAGGCTTTTTTTACATTTACATGTCCCCCTGTGTCTTCCAGACGGTATAATGACCACTAGTGGTCCTTCACACAGTATAATAACCCCCCCAATGCCCCCCCCACTTTATAATGACCCCCAGTGGCCCTCCATTCAGAATATTAACCCCCAGTCGCCCCCCATTCAGAATAATGACCCCCAGTAGCCCCCACACTGGGGGATCACTGTATAGAGGGGGCACTGTGGGTCATTATACTGTATGGTGGTCACTGGGGGTCATTATATTTAATTAGGGCTCTGGGGGTCATTATACTGAATGGAGGGTCAGTGGGGATCATTATACTAAATGGGGGACACTCGTGGTCATTATACTATGTAAAGGGCCCTCACAGTATAACGACCCCACAGTGGCCCTCCATTCAGAATAATGACCCTTAGTCGCCCCCACACTGGGGGTTATACTGTATGGAGGGGGTACTGGGGGTCATTAGATTGAATGGGGGCTCTGGTGGTCATTATACTAAATGGAGGGTCAATGGGGATCATTATACTAAATGGGGGGCACTGGGGGTCATTATACTGTGTAAGGGGCACTCACAGTGTAATGACCCCCTCACATACCTATCATTACTGGAGCGCAGGGGAGCCGGCGGTCCTGTCATTCACTAACCGCAGCTCCCTGTGCGCCTTCTCTCCTCAGGCCCGCTGCAGCAGTGAGACACACGGACGTCATGTCATCACCCCTGGGCCAGGCCTGGAGGAGAGAAGGAGATGTGCAGTGATGTAGCTAGAACTGACTGGGCCCCACAGCAAATTTTAGTACATCAGCCCCCCCCCTCTTCAGTGGGTTCACATCACGTTTTTCCTATCGGTTTGATGTATAGAAATGTGCAGCACTCCACGTTTTTGTATCCTGCAGAGTCCATTAAAAAATGCATACGTTAACGTATATGTTTTTTTTTTACAATGGAACTGTATGGTGAACGGACGCCACTGTACGGCATCAGTCTGAGGCATCTGTTAATGTACACATTTTTGATATACATTAAATGGATGGCACAAATGGGATGTGAACCCAGACCTAGTGTCAGAATAAGCATCAGTACACAGCGTGGCGGAGAGGGGAGGCTGCCATGTACTGACAGAGCAACAAATCACCTGACCCAAGAAAGAGTCAAAAAAACCCACCCCATGAATGCACATCCAACAATAACTCAATAATAAAAATATATAAAGTTTATTAGACACACCAACAAATACACATTAAAAATTTGTATACAAATGAAACAAAGTGCGGTATGCAATTGAATATACAGTACAGACCAAAAGTTTGGACACACCTTCTCATTCAAAGAGTTTTCTTTATTTTCATGACTATGAAGGCATCAAAACTATGAATTAACACATGTGGAATTATATACATAACAAACAAGTGTGAAACAACTGAAAATATGTCATATTCTAGGTTCTTCAAAGTAGCCACCTTTTGCTTTGATTACTGCTTTGCACACTCTTGGCATTCTCTTGATGAGCTTCAAGAGGTAGTCCCCTAAATATGGTTTTCACTTCACAAGTGTGCCCTGTCAGGTTTAATAAGTGGGATTTCTTGCCTTATAAATGGGGTTGGGACCATCAGTTGCGTTGAGGAGAAGTCATATCAACCAGCTATATAAAAACTCCAATAGACAGCATTAGGAAAATGCTAAATAAGGTAAGACCACTGAATAAATAAAGGCAGACCGAAATGGGGTCAAATATCAGGAGCCAAAACCTACATAGACAGCTGGTGCAGTGGACCTGGAAGCATGAGAAACTCCCAACGCGTATCGCCGGAGCAATCCAGCTTCCTCAGGGGTACATCACCTTTCTGATGTACTGACAGAGCGCTACCTGGTCCTGGTGGTCAGGGATGAGGTCTGTGTCTCCCAAGGATCATTTTCTACTGGGAAATACAGGGCACATGTGACGGTAACGTACACTACACACAGGGGGGAGGATAGTGACCAATGCGCTCCACCCTCACCCCTGGCCCTGCCTACTTGCCTCGCAAGTCCTAATGACAGGGGACAACTAGACGGCAGTCCCTAACTTAGTATACATGCTGGGAAGACAGTCAAGACAAATAACGGAACATGAACAGACCGGGTCAATACCTAGAGAGCTACGCAGTACGAACGAATGAGCAGAGAATAGTCAGGAAAAGCCGAGGTCAAATACCAGGAGAGAAACGAAGTACAACAGGAGTCCGCAAAGAATCGTCAGGTGGAAGCCGGGGTCAGGATACCAGGAGAGATGCGCAGTACAGGAGGAGCAGGCAGAGAATCGTCAGGGAACACAGGATCAGGTAAGTATGCAGGAACAAAACAATCACCAGATACCTAAAATTAACAGGCAACCTGTGGCCAGCAGGCTGCCTGTATTTATAGTGGGGAGTGAGGGTCATGTGACGTGGCCAGCATCACATGACCGACAGACCGACCAGTCGAGCACCGAGTGATCAGCTCGGCGCTCAAGGCAGACCTAGGAGCAGGGAGCCTCCCAGCTAGCAAAGCTGCCCTGGGAACAAGGTCAAACACAGATCCTCGCTCCCGAAGCTAAGCAGCAGGTCTGCGGCTGATGGGAGACCGAGTGCGCCTTCAGCACCCCGTTACAGTACCCCCCCCCCCCTTTTTACGAGGGGCCACCGGACCCAAGACTTCAGGCGATGGCCTTTCAGGGTGTTTTAAATAAAATTTTTGAACAAGTCTAGGAGCATGAACCTCCCTGGCAGGTACCCAAGATCTCTCTTCAGGTCCATACCCCTTCCAGTGAATCAGGTACTGCAAGGAATTCCACACCTTCCTGACATCCACTATTTTAGACACCACATACACAACAGCATCATTAACAAGAACCGGCAGAGGCGAGGCTTTTGATGGTACTACTGGTTCAACATATCTTTTAAGTAGAGATTTATGGAACACATTATGAATGTGGAATGACTCGGGCAGCTCCAACCTAAACGATACTGGGTTAATCACCTCCATGATCTTATATGGTCCAATAAAACGAGGAGCAAATTTTTTTGAATCTACCTTGAGAGAGAGATTCTTGGAGGATAATCACACCTTATCCCCAACCAGAAAATTTGCGCCCCTTGAACATTTTCTATTGGCTTTGAGTCTTTAAGAACTTTGAGCCTTTTCTAGGTTCATTTGAACCCGGGCCCAAACTGTGCACAGTTCAGAATAGAGCCTATCCGCCTCAGGGTTAGAGGAGTAGAGGAGGAGACGGATGTCCCAGAATGAAAACGGGGATGAAAACCATGGTTACAAAAGAAAGGGGAGACCCCAGCAGAAGAATTAACACGGTTATTCAAAGCAAATTCAGCCAACGGAAGGTATTTAACCCATAATTGCTGGTCATCAGCAACATACGACCTCAGGAATTGTTCAACAGACTGATTAAGGCGTTCAGTCTGCCCATTACTCTCAGGGTGGTAGGCGGAGGAAAAAGACAAGGAAATCTGACATCTTTGACAAAAAGCCCTCCAAAATTTGGACACAAACTGCACACCCCTGTCATTTTCCGGGATACCATGTAACCGTACAATTTCTTTCACAAAAATAGATGCCAGGGTCTTGGCATTCGGGAGTTTAGACAGAGGAATGAAATGAACCATCTTGCTAAACCTATCGACCACTACCCAAACCACAGTCTTACCCTCCACCGGCGGCAGGTCAGTATTAAAGTCCATCAAGATATGGGACCAGGGTCTACTAGGAATGGGTAGGGGTCGTAGGTTACCAGCAGGGCGAGTCCTAGGTGTCTTAGACCTAGCACAAACCTCACTGGCTGACATGTAGGATTTGACATCCCTAAATAGAGTGGGCCACCAATAGGATCTAGAAACCAGCTCTCTAGTGCCCTCAAAACCAGGATGTCCACAAAAGGCAGAATCATGACACTCACCCAACAGCTGGAGACGAAATTGTATGGGAACAAACAACTTATCTGTTGGGGTGGTTGCCGGTGCCAGATGTTGTTCAGCCTTAATGAGAGCCGAGATATCTTGGGTTAAGGCTGCTACGAAGATATTTGCTGGTAGGATGGATTCAGGCGGTGCCTCTGTAGGCTGAAAAGCATGGAAGCTCCGAGATAATGCATCAGCCTTCATGTTTTTACTTCCAGGCCTGAAAGTAATGGAGAATTCAAAACGAGTAAAAAACAGTGCCCATCTAGCCTGATGGGGATTCAACCTCTTAGCAGATTCGAGAAACGTAGGGTTCTTATGGTCAGTGACAACAGTTACACAATGCCTTGCCCCCTCCAGAAAATGCCTCCACTCCTCAAATGCCCACTTAATGGCCAGCAACTCCCGATTCCCTATGTCATAGTTTCTCTCGGTTGAAGAAAATGTTCTGGAAAAGAATGCACACGGTCTTAGGTTAGTTAGACTAGCAGGACCTTGTGAAAGGACTGCTCCTGCGCCGTCCTCAGACGCATCCACCTCCACAATAAAAGGTCTCTCCTGATCTGTCTGGATCAGAATGGGAGCGCTACTGAATGCCTTTTTTAATGTTTCAAACGAAGTAATGGCCTCAGTAGACCAGTTCTCCAAATCCGCCCCTTTCTTAGTAAGGTCGGTCAACGGTTAAGCAATTACTGAAAAATTCTTAATAAATTTACTGTAGTAATTGGCAAAACCTAAGAACCGATGTAAGGCCTTTAAGGATGAAGGCCTTACCCATTCCTTAATAGCTAGTACATTACCAGGATCAATCTTGAAGGCGTGAGGGGTCAGGACATGCCCTAGAAACAGTATCTCCTGTACACCAAAGACACATTTCTCTTGTTTAGCGGACAACTGATTCTCCCTCAACACCTCTAATACTTGTCTAACATGAGACACATGAGATTTGAAATCAGGAGAAAATATCAAAATGTCGTCAAGATAGACGATGACAAATTTACCTAAAAACTCTCTAAGAATATCATTCATAAAGTTTTGGAACACAGCTGGGGCATTGCTGAGTCCAAAAGGCATAACCTGATATTCAAAGTGCCCTGCCGGAGTATTGAACGCCGTCTTCCATTCACCTCCCTCCTTGATTCGGATTAGATTATATGCCCTTTCAGGTCAATCTTAGAAAACCAAGTTGCCCCCAGAACCTGGTTAAATAAATTCGGAATCAATGGGAGAGAGTATCTATTCTGGATAGTGATCTTATTCAATTTCCAGTAATCGATACAAGGCCTAAGAGCACCATCCTTCTTCTTAACGAAGAAAAACCCTGCTCCCATAGGAGAGACAGAAGGTCTAATGTGCCCCTTACCGAGGCTTTCCTTAATATAATCCTCCATGGCCTTGCGTTCAGGCTGAGAGAGATTATAAATACGCCCCTTAGGAAACCTGGCACCTTCTACTAACTCTATGGCGCAATCATAAGGTCTATGGGGTGGTAGAACCTCCGGGGTAGGTGATGAGAACACATCAGAATATTGCCTAATGACCGTGGGTAATATATCAGATTCTACTGAGACCCCAGCTTGTACCACAGACAAGCACGAGTCACACTTAGGTCCCCATTTCACCAACTCCCCCCTGTAGCAATCAATAGTGGGGTTGTGTAATCGGAGCCAAGGCAACCCTAGTACCACCTCGACCGGTAAGTTCTCCAGGACTAAGAGGGAACATTTCTCAGAGTGGCACACCCCCACGGTTAAAGAAATCCCTGAGGTACATGACCTCACCATACCACCTACCAGGGGAGTTGCGTCAATAGCCATGAAATGGATAGGTGTAGGAAGAGAAAAAATTGGAATACCCAGTCTAATGGCGTACTCAGAGTCAATAAAGCTGTCCGCTGAACCAGAGTCAATAAAGGCCTTACCCGGCCATTTATTAACCCCCAGAGATATTGTTATAGGTACCAAAAGCTTACATTTCGTAATATCAGGGTGTTTTAAATTAAACACCCAGGGTGTAACTGGTCTTTAGGTTGCCTTGCATTGGGAGACTTAACGGAGAAGGCCTTCTGGACACTGGTTGATCCAATGGTCAGGATCTCCGCAGTAAAAACACTCCACGTCTGCGGCGCAGATTCCCTTGAGTCATGCCGACCTGCATGGGTTCTTCGGTAGAGACCTCAGCGTTGTTTCTGGGATAGACCTCAGGCTGGACCACCATCTGAGAAGAGAACTGTCGTTCCTGTCGTCTCTCTCTAACCCTTCGGTCAAGTCGGACTACAAGGGTCATCATCTCCTCTAGAGTCTCTGGAAGCTGATAACTCACTAGAAGATCTTTTAAGTTATCAGACAGACCTGACCTGAACTGACTCTTAAGTGCTGGTTCATTCCATCCTGAAGGAACACACCATCTTCTGAATTGGGTGCAATACTCCTCCGCAGGTAGATCGCCCTGAACCAGAACTTTTAGAGCAGTCTCGGCTACCAGTGTCCTGTCTGGTTCATCATACAGGGTACCCAGAGCCTGAAAAAAAACCTCCACTGATGTTAAACAACTGGCGTCAGCAGGTAAAGAAAATGCCCAGTCCTGGGGATCACCCTGTAACCAGGAAATGACAATGCCCACGCGTTGACTCTCGGGGCCAGAGGATACGGGGCGCAAACGGAAAAAAAGTTTACAATTTTCTTTAAAGGAAAGAAACTTCTTCCGATCTCCAGAAAAGGGCTCAGGAAGCTTAATCTGGGGCTCTAAATGTGGACTGGAGGCCTGAGGGATGGAAGTACCTTGTCCAAGCTCAAAAGAACAGAGTTTCTCCCCTAGCTCCTGCACCATCTGCGTTAGGTTAGAGATATGGTCAGTCAGGGTCACCAGAGGATTCATGATTGTCACGGAACCATGAACCAGACGTACAACAAGAGATAAGTGAAAATAAGAAGGCTTTATTGAAAATAAAGCTGTAAAGCAAAAGTCCAAACGGATGGTGAAACCGAGCAGAGTCTTTGCGAAGCCAGAGGTCAGGAACCAGAAGGGTAGTCAGACGAAGCCAGGATCAGGAACCAGCAGGGTAGTCAGACGAAGCCAGGATCAGGAACCAGCAGGGTAGTCAGACGAAGCCAGGATCAGGAACCAGCAGGGTAGTCAGACGAAGCCAGGATCAGGAACCAGCAGGGTAGTCAGACGAAGCCAGGATCAGGAACCAGAAGCAGCAGCAGTCTTAGAAGCATGTGAACACAAGAGGACCAAGCAAGGAACTGAAGCCACAGACCTCCTATATATATGAGCTAGGCATCCAGCTCCTCCCAGGGGAAGGAGGAGCCGCAGGGTGGAAGGCTACAAGAAACCCAGGACCCAAGATGGCCGCCAGCACATGTCAAACGAAGGAGAGCAGCAAGCAGGTAAGACCATGACAGTACCTCCCCCTCAAGGGCCCCTCCTCCGCGGAGCACAAAACGGTTTCTGAGGGAAGCGTGCGTGGAAGGCTCGGAGCAAGGCAGGAGCATGGACATCTGCGGAGGGAACCCAGGAACGCTCCTCTGGACCATAACCACGCCAATGGACCAAAAACTGCAACCGACCGCGGACCAGGCGTGAGTCCAGGATATTGCTCACCTCATATTCCTCACGATTGCCCACTTGGACCGGACGAGGCCGAGGAACCGAGGAAGTGAAACGATTACACACCAGTGGTTTCAACAGGGAGACATGAAACACGTTGGAGATCCGCATGCCAGGAGGAAGCGCAAGGGCATAGGCTACCGGGTTTACCCTGCGAAGCACTCGGAAGGGACCAACAAAGCGAGGCGCCAGCTTGGGAGTGGGCACTCGAAGGTTGAGGTTGCGGGTGGACAACCATACACGGTCTCCGACCTGGTAGGAAGGAGCAGGCGCTCGTCTGCGATCAGCCTGGAATCTCTGGCGCTGCGCAGAGACCTCAAGGGACTTCTGGATCTGTACCCAAGAAGCACGTAGGACGGAAAGGTGATCCTCCACAGCCGGAATATCCTGGGGAGAGAATACCTCCGGTAACACGGCAGGTTGGAACCCATAATTGGCCATGAAGGGAGACGTCCCAGAGGAAGAGTTCACCGCCGTGTTCCTGGCAAACTCAGCCCAAGGCAGGAGGTCAACCCAATTGTCTTGGTGATCGGAGACATAGCAACGAAGGAATTGCTCCAAGGCCTGATTGGATCGTTCTGCGGCCCCATTGGACTGAGGGTGGTAGGCCGAGGAGAAGGAGAGATGAATCCCCAATTGGGAGCAAAAGGCGCGCCAGAACCTGGACACAAACTGACTCCCCCGATCCGACACAATCTCCTTAGGCAAACCGTGCAACCGGAAGACCTCCCTGGCAAAAATCGTGGCCAACTCTTGTGCAGAGGGTAACTTCTTGAGAGGAACACAGTGGCACATTTTGGAAAACCGATCCACAATCATGAGAATGACCGTATGGCCTCGGGATGCAGGGAGGTCCACAATGAAATCCATCCCCAGGTGTGACCATGGGCGCTCCCCGGTGGCTATGGGTTGCAGAAGGCCCAACGGAAGGTGCCGAGGGGACTTACTCTGGGCACAAACGGAGCATGCCGCTACATATGCGGCGATGTCGGAACGTAGGGAAGGCCACCAGAACAGACGTGAAACAGCCCAGGACAGCTGATTCTTTCCAGGATGCCCCGCGGTCTTGGAGTTATGGTAGGTTCGCAACAACCGAGTGCGCAACTCCTCAGGCACAAAACATCTGCCGTTGGGTCTCCCAGAGGGAGCACCAGATTGAGCCGCCAAAATCTGCTCACCCAGGGGAGAGGTCAGGCTGGTGCGAATGGCGGCCAGGATCTGATTCGGAGGTATGACCGAAGTCGGAATCGACTCCTCCCTGGACAGCTCGGAGTACTGCCGTGATAAGGCATCCGCCCTGATGTTCTTGGAACCGGGTAGGTAGGAGACCACGTAATTAAAACGTGACAAGAACAGAGCCCATCTGGCCTGACGTGGTGTCAATCTCTTGGCCTCAGAAAGGTAGGTCAGATTCTTGTGGTCCGTCAGGATGAGAACCGGAACCACCGAACCCTCGAGCAAGTGCCTCCATTCTTTAAGGGCCTGCACGATGGCCAATAACTCCCTGTCACCAATCTGATAGTTGCACTCCGCGGAAGACAGTTTCCGGGAGTAAAACCCACAAGGAAGCAGAGGACCCTCTGGTGTTCTACGCTGAGACAGAAGGGCGCCTACTCCCGTCTCAGACGCGTCCACCTCGAGGACAAAGGGCAACCCAGGGTTGGGATGCGACAGAATCGGAGCCGACACAAAGGCGGACTTTAGGGCCTCAAAAGCTCGGATGGCCTCGAGCGGCCAGACCTGGGAATTACTGCCCTTCCTGGTCAGATCCGTGAGAGGCTTGGCCAGCATGGAAAAGTCCCTGATGAACTTCCGATAATAATTGGCGAAGCCCAAAAAGCGCTGCAGGGAACGAAGACCACTGGGCTGGGGCCACTGTAAGACAGCCGAAACCTTCTCAGGATCCATGGAGAACCCCTCAGCGGAAATGATGTAACCTAAGAAGGTTACCTGGGATCGGTGAAATTCGCATTTCTCAAGCTTACCGAACAGCTTGTTCTCTCGTAACCGTTGCAACACTCGTCTGACATCCAGAATGTGGGCCTCCATGGATTCAGAATATACCAAGATGTCATCCAAATAGACTACCACACACTGCTGCAACAGGTCACGGAAAACATCGTTGATGAATTCCTGAAAGACTGCGGGCGCATTGCACAACCCAAAGGGCATAACCAAGGATTCGTAATGACCGGTCCTGGTGTTAAACGCGGTCTTCCACTCATCGCCCGCCTTGATCCTTACCAGGTTATATGCCGCCCTCAGGTCGAGTTTGGTAAAGACCGTGGCCCCTTTAAGGCGATCGAACAGCTCGGAAATCAAGGGTATCGGGTAAGCGTTCTTGATCGTGATGCGATTGAGACCCCTGTAATCGATGCAAGGCCTCAACTCACCGCCCTTCTTTTTCACAAAGAAAAATCCAGCCCCTGCCGGGGACGAAGATTTGCGAATGTGTCCGCGTGAAAGCGCCTCCCTCACGTACTCCTCCATGGCCTCATTCTCCGCTACCGACAGTGGATAGACTTTGCCACGAGGAGGAACGGCACCAGATTGTAACTCTATGGCACAATCGTATGGGCGGTGCGGAGGTAGGGCAACCGCGCGCACCTTATCGAATACATCCCGGTACTCCTCGTATTCAGGAGGCAACAGAGAGTCCGAGGAAGTACACAGCAACTTGACAGACCCATGGATGCAACTAGCCCCACACTGCGGTGACCACGAGAGGATCTCGACCGATCTCCAATCGAAAGTCGGATTATGCTTCTGGAGCCAGGGGTACCCCAAGACCACCGAGTAGTGTGGAGACGAAATAACCTGGAGGCAGACCGACTCTCTGTGAACGGCACCAATGGCTATCCCCACTGGAAGGGTCTCATGAGTCACGTGTGGCGGCAGAAGGGGTCTGCCGTCTATCGCCTCAAGAGCCAGTGGGGAACCTCGAGCCTGCAGAGGAATGGAATTGGCGGCAGCGAACACACTATCAATGAACAAACCACCAGCACCAGAGTCCACCAACGCCTGGGTCGTCACTGAGCCCCCGACCCAGGAGAGGACAACAGTGATCAGTGGTTTGTCAACACGGGAAACCGGGGACGAGGAGACTCCACCCAAGATCTGCCCCCGACAGGATCTCAGGGTACGAGCGTTTCCCGGACGGTTCGGACATGCCAACCGAAAATGCCCACCGAGACCACAGTACATGCATCGGCCCTCGCGTCTCCGGAGTGCCCTCTCCCCCTCGGACAGGCGAGCAAACCCCAGCTGCATGGGTTCACCCCCAGACAAGTCATCCCCAGGAGGCGTGGGAGGAGAGGGAGGCACGGGTGGGACAGCAAACGTAGGCACCAATCTGTTAGAAGACCTCCGCAGGTTCTCCTTAAAGGAAGGTCTCTCCCTGAGTCTGGTGTCAATCAAAATCAGGAAAGAAATAAGAGACTCGAGCTCAACTGGTAGGTCCTTAGCTGCAACCTCATCCTTCAAGGCATCCGAGAGACCATGAGAGAAAGCAGCGACCAGAGCCTCATTATTCCAGCCCACCTCTGCTGCCAGGGTATGAAACTCAATGGCGTATTCAGCTACGGATCGTGAACCCTGTCTGATGGACATAAGGAGCTTCGCAGCAGAGGCAGCACGAGCCGGCACATCGAATACCTTCCGAAGAGAAGCAACAAAACCGGAAAACTCGGCAACCACCGGATTGTTGTTCTCCCATAAAGGGCTGGCCCAGGCCAAGGCCTTGTCCGAGAGCAGCGAGATCAAGAAGCCCACCTTTGATCTCTCAGTAGGAAAGGCATGTGGCAGCAACTCGAAATAAATGCCCACCTGGTTAAGGAAACCTCGGCACTGAGTTGGCTCTCCCCCAAAGCGCTGTGGAAGAGGGGCAGAACCGGTCATACCCCGAAACACCGCAGGCGCAACAACAGGTGTCGGGGTAGACTCTGGCGCAACAACCGGAGCGGCAGTAGGAGCGAGCCCAGGAGCGACAACCGACCCATCGGCAACGGGAGCGAAATGAGCCGTGCGTTCAAGCAGGGTTTGCAACGCCACAGCGAACCGACCCAACAGGTGATCCTGCTGATCAAGTCTGGCAACCAGCGTGGGTAGCGAGGATGGCCCTGTACCGTCAGAATTCATGGCTTGGTCCTAATGTCACGGAACCATGAACCAGACGTACAACAAGAGATAAGTGAAAATAAGAAGGCTTTATTGAAAATAAAGCTGTAAAGCAAAAGTCCAAACGGATGGTGAAACCGAGCAGAGTCTTTGCGAAGCCAGAGGTCAGGAACCAGAAGGGTAGTCAGACGAAGCCAGGATCAGGAACCAGCAGGGTAGTCAGACGAAGCCAGGATCAGGAACCAGCAGGGTAGTCAGACGAAGCCAGGATCAGGAACCAGCAGGGTAGTCAGACGAAGCCAGGATCAGGAACCAGCAGGGTAGTCAGACGAAGCCAGGATCAGGAACCAGAAGCAGCAGCAGTCTTAGAAGCATGTGAACACAAGAGGACCAAGCAAGGAACTGAAGCCACAGACCTCCTATATATATGAGCTAGGCATCCAGCTCCTCCCAGGGGAAGGAGGAGCCGCAGGGTGGAAGGCTACAAGAAACCCAGGACCCAAGATGGCCGCCAGCACATGTCAAACGAAGGAGAGCAGCAAGCAGGTAAGACCATGACAATGATACAGTGGTTAGGTTACGGCCTGTTAATCTGTGACGGTAACGTACACTACACACAGGGGGGAGGATAGTGGCCACTGCACTCCACCCTCACCCCTGGCCCTGCCTACTTGCCTCACAAGTCCTAATGACAGGGGACAACTAGACGTCAGTCTCTAACTTAGGATACGTGCTGGGAAGACAGACAAGACAAATAACGGAACGTGAACAGACCGGGTCAATACCTAGAGAGCTACGCAGTACTAACGAATGAGCAGAGAATAGACAGGAAAAGCCGAGGTCAAATACCAGGAGAGAAACGAAGGACAACAGGAGTCCGCAAAGAATCGTCAGGTGGAAGCCGGGGTCAGGATACCAGGAGAGATGCGCAGTACAGGAGGAGCAGGCAGAGAATCGTCAGGGAACACAGGATCAGGTAAGTATGCAGGAACAAAACAATCACCAGATACCTAAAATTAACAGGCAACCTGTGGCCAGCAGGCTGCCTGTATTTATAGTGGGGAGTGAGGGTCAGGTGACGTGGCCAGCATCACATGACCGACAGACCGACCAGTCGAGCACCGAGTGATCAGCTCGGCGCTCAAGGCAGACCTAGGAGCAGGGAGCCTCCCAGCTAGCAAAGCTGCCCTAGGAGCAAGGTCAAACACAGATCCTCGCTCCCGAAGCTAAGCAGCAGGTCTGCGGCTGATGGGAGACCGAGTGCGCCTTCGGCACCCCGTTACAGCACAGTATAATACACTAGAATCTATATAATATAAAGTTATTAGCCCTACCCCCGAATAATAATACAATTAGGGGGTCATTTATTATATAGAAATATGTCTATATTAGGCTTATTTCTGACACAGATTGTGGCGTAAAAGGTCCTTAGCACCGCAATCTGTATCTTTTCCCGCTCATGCCAGGTCAAAAAAAAGTGGTGTGGGCAGGGAAGGGGTTACAGTTATGGCCGTACAGTTATTGGATACCACCGCCATATAGTGATAACACTGCCATCAGTGGCGTGCCCAGGGGGGGGGGGGGGCGGGGCGCTATCCGCCCCAGGTGCCGGCACTCACGGGGGAGCCAGCAGTCCCAGAAGCAATGAGCGCTTCCATCAATACAGATGGAAGCGCTCATTGCTGAAGCGCTGACACCCACATACTGTGGCGGGGCAGGGAGCGGAGCACATAGTACTCTGATCACCGCAATAGGCTTCAGGCCTGTAGCCTATCTGGTAGTGAAATCCCGGCGCAGGCGCGCGTGATTACATCATCGCGCGTGCCTGTGCCGGGACTCAGCAGCACAGTGCTGGGACTCTGCGAGCAAGCGCAGGTAAGTACCGTATTTTTCGCTTTATAAGACGCACTTTTTCCCCCCCAAAAGTGGGGGGAAAATGGCTGTGCGTCTTATAAAGCGAATACTTCGCTGGCCGCTATGCTGCACAGCGTGGCCAGCGAAGTATCAGTGACAGTGTGGAGGGAGGAGGCGGGGCCCGGTGCAGTGACTCTACTCTAATATACCGGGCCCCGCAACTGTTAGATATAAATCAGATTGAATGTTTAATAGTATATGCTCTGTACGGCTCTTACTGTAGTACTGTAAGTATAGCGCAGACCAGCATCTCCATCGGTCATGCACCGCTTGCCGCACCTCCTTCCTCATGCGCCGTCTGCTCTAGTTCCCTGTCATGCGCCGCCTGCCCCAGCTCCCTCTGTCATGCGCCGCCTGCCCCAGCTCCCTCTGTCATGCGCCACCTGCCCGTTCATTCATAAAGTGAGATAAGCAGGCAGGCGGCGCATGAGGAGGGAGCTGGGGCAGGCGGCGCATGACAGAGGGAGCTGGAGCAGACGGCGCATGAGGAAGGAGGTGCGGCAAGCGGCGCATGACCGATGGAGATGCCGGTCTGCGCTATACTACAGTAAGAGCCGTACAGAGCATATACTATTAGATATAAATCAGATTGAATGTTTAACAGTTGCGGGGCCCGGTGTATTAGAGTAGAGTCACTGCACCGGGCCCCGCCATGAGTGTCTCCGCCTCCTCCCTCCACACTGATGCATCTGATGGGGGATCTGTAGATGACACTTATGGGGATCTGTGGATGACATAAGTGTCATCCACAGAGCCCCATAAGTGTTATCCACAGATCCCCCATCAATGTCATGCACAGATCCCCCATCAGTGTCATGCACAGATCCCCCCTCAGTGTAATGCACAGATCCCCCCTCAGTGTAATGCACAGATCCCCCCTCAGTGTCATTCACAGATCCCCCCATCAGTGTCATTCACAGATCCCCCATCAGTGTCATCCACAGATCCCCCATCAGTGTCATCCACAGATCCCCCATCAGTGTCATCCACAGATCCCCCATCAGTGTCATCCACAGATCCCCCATAACAGTGCGTCATCCACAGATCCCCCCATAACAGTGCGTCATCCACAGATCCCCCCATAACAGTGCGTCATCCACAGATCCCCCATAACAGTGTCATCCACAGGTCCCCCCATAACAGTGCGTCATCCACAGATCCCCCATAACAGTGTCATCCACAGATCCCCCCATAACAGTGCGTCATCCACAGATCCCCCATAACAGTGTCATCCAGAGATCCCCATAACAGTGCGTCATCCACAGACCACCTTTAGTTCAAAAGCTACCAAAAGCACACCTTTTGGTTCAAAATATTTTTTTCTTATTTTCCTCCTCAAAAACCTAGGTGCGTCTTATCATCAGGTGCGTCTTATAAAGCGAAAAATACGGTATTTAGCTTTTATTTTTTTTATTTTTTTCTTTTATGTGCCAACTTTGGGGGACATGAGGGGGCCGGGGTGCACACAGGACAGAGGAAGTGTGGGGGGAAGATATGGTAGGATACTGTGTGGGGGCAAATTTTTTTATTTTATTTTATGTGCCAACTTTGGGGGACATGAGGGGGTGCACACAGGAGGACGTGTGGGGGGGAATATGGTGGAATACTGTGTGGCAAATTATTACTATGTGGGGGGAAAATTACTATATGGGCAATGTGGGGGGCAGTGTGGGGGACACTACTGTGTTGGGGCAGCATGGGGGACACTACTGTGTGGGGGCAATGTGGGGGACACTACTGTGTGGGGGGCAGTGTGGGGGACACTACTGTATGGAGGCAGTGTGGGGGACACTACTGTGTGGGGGGCAGTGTGGGGGACACTACTGTGTGGGGGGCAGCGTGGGGGACACTACTGTATGGAGGCAGTGTGGGGGACACTACTGTGTGGGGGGCAGTGTGGGGGACACTACTGTGTGGGGGGCAGCGTGGGGGATACTACTGTGTGGGGGCAGTGTGGGGGACACTACTGTGTGGGGGGAAGCATGGGGAACACTAACTATAGTGTGGAGGGAAGCGTGGAGGACACTAACTACTGTGTGGGGGGCCGCATGGGGGACACTACTGTGTGGGGGGCACTACTGTATGGGGGCAGTGTGGGGGAAACTACTGTATGGGGGCAGTGTGGGGGACACTACTGTGTGGGGGCAGCGTGGGGGACAGTACTGTGTGGGGGCAGTGTGGAGGACACTACTGTGTGGGGGGCAGTGTGGGGGACATTACTGTATGGAGCAGTGTGGGGGACACTACTGTATGGGGGCAGTGTGGGGGACACTACTGTGTGGGGGCAGTGTGGGGGACACTACTGTGTGGGGGCAGTGTGGAGGACACTACTGTGTGGGGGGCAGTGTGGGGGACACTACTGTGTGGGGGGCAGTGTGGGGGACACTACTGTGTGGGGGGCAGTGTGGGGGACACTACTGTGTGAGGTACACTACTGTATGGGGGCAGTGTGGGGGACACTACTGTATGGGGGCAGTGTGCAGGACACTACTGTGTGGGGGGCAGTGTGGGGGACACTACTGTGTGGGGGGCAGTGTGGGGGCCTTTCTATTGGGGAGGCACTGTAGGGGCCATTCTATTATTTCTGGGGACACTATACAGGGATTATTACCTGGAGCACAATATAGGGTGTTATTATAACTGGGGGCACTCTTGGGGACAATATAACTGCTGTGGACACTATAGGAACATTTGGAGTAATTTATCAAACTGGTGTAAAGTAGAACTGGCTTAGTTGCCCATAGCAGCCAATCAGATTCCACCTTTCATTTTTGACAGCTCTTTTGGAAATCCAGTTCTACTTTACACCCGTTTGATAAATGACACCAATTAGGTCTATTAGGGTCACTATTTTTTCAGCACTATAGTACCTGGGACATTGGGGAGCACAACGGGCACAGTAATGGGAGTGGCAGCAGGATGACACTGTGGGGACACCAGGATGGGGGGGGTTTGATGGAAAAATTGAGAAATCTAACGTGTCCGTCTTACAAACTCTATAGAGACGAGATGCGGCTGAAAGAATTTTCATGGCGGTCTAACGGAGGAGAAGAGGAAAGAGAAGGTCTACATCATAGGAGATGTCCCTGGATGTAAGAGGTATGTGGTCAAGTATTGGGGGGGGGGGGGTGCCAGAGAAATGACCCGCCCCGGGTGCCAAACACCCTGGGCACGCCACTGACCGCCATACAATGATAAAACCACCATACAGTGACCGGATAAAAGGGTATAAGAGGGCACAGTACAGGGAATGACTAGGGACACTGCACAGGGTGTGGTAAGAGGGCACAATGCAGGGTATAAAGGGGCACAGTACTGGGTGGGGGGGCACAGTACAGGGTGGGGGGCACAGTCACATGACCCTGTGACGTTAGAAGGTCCTTATGGTGAATGCGGTTTAGATGCCACCATAATGAGAGGCAGAGGAGTGAGACAGGGGCCCTGGATGGACAGGAGGGGTGGACACAGCAAGTAGGTGGAAGGGGCTCTGAGGGGGATTCATACAAGAAGTAGTGGCAGGAGGTCTGTGCAGGAAACAATAGGAGATAGGAGGGTGGAACAATAGCTCTGGATACATGAGGGAGGAAAGGAGATAGCAGGGGCTCCATGAAGATGAGATAGGGGGTTATGGGGGGGGGGGGCAGGTGTCATGGAGGCGAACTGCTTAATGAAGCAGTAAAACAACTAAATAGAATGAAGCAGCATCCAGCAGCAGCACGAATAGTTCCCTCCCTCCTGTCCCACAGAGAAGAGACAGTCACACTGCAGACTTAATCACAGACTGTCTGCATACTTCTCTGCTCCAGCCCTGCCGGTCTTTCTCCTCAGGCAGCAAGTCCTGTGTAGAAGGGGCGTGTCTGAGTCTCTGCAGCAGCCGGCCTCATGTGACTCAGATGGCCCACAAAAGGGGTACTGCGTAAGTGAAATGACAGCAGTGAGAGCTTCCATCTGTATTCATGGAAGTGCTCATAGCAGCTCAGTGGGCCCCCCCAGGAGCATTGAGCCCCGGCACTTGCCCGGGGATGCCGGGTTATGACTCCGGTCCTGGTTATAATGCTCGCCTTGAAGTGCCTCCAGTATTTATAATGCCCCCTGCAGTGCCCCCTGTATTTATATTCCTCAGCCCCTCCGCCATACAGTCCCATGTAAATAATATTATTTCCCTTCTCCTCCATAGAGTCCCATGTAAATTCCATCACACCATCTCTCCAGCCCCCTCAAATGTACAGTCCCATGTAAATAGCATCCCTGTCTATCTACAGCCCCCTCCAAAATACAGTTCCAAGTAAATAACATCACCCCCTCCCCAGCCACCTTCAACATACAGTCCCATGTAAATAACATCACCCCTCTATATTCAGTCCCATGTAAATAACATCACTCCACCCCACTGTCCCATGTAAAAAAACTTCAGCCCTAACATACAGTCCCAGTTAAATAACTACAATACACTATATGTGTGTGGTCTGTGCTCCTGAATATAAATGCATAACGGCATAGGCAGGTGTAGTGTAGGACCCGCCTGAACTGTGACCACCTTGTCGCTTGGTAGGTGGTCTTAGATGTGTTTTGATCAAAATGTATTGACCAAGTGTCTCAGATTTTATCAATAGAGTGAGGGCTTAGTCCATATGTTATGCTTGCATCTATTATTATAGTGCATTATTTTCTGTGACAGGAGACGTGGTGCCTAGATCTCACGGTCACATGAGCCCTGTGGGGGCTGAACTGGAAGAGGGGGGGAGGGGTAGGAGGACATTGGAGCACAGGCAATGTGTAGCGAAATGGGTGTTTTTTCTACTGCTGACAGGAGAGAAGGAGCAGGAGCAGCCAGAGGAGCTACAGGGTGGTAAGGAAGACAAGGCAGAGGACCTAGACACCCTGTGGTAGTATGCAGTAGAGATGGAGGCAGGGAGTCCCTCCGAGTCACTTGCACAAATGGCACGATGCATGCTCACTTTCTTGCGTAGTGACAGCCGAATTGTCACCATTCGGCAGCTGGATGACTTCTGGTTCTCCACCTTGTTGGACCCTCGTTACCGGTCCAAAATGGGGGCCTTTTTTTACACCCACTAAAAGGGAGGACAAACTGACCTACTACAGAGACATCCTATGTAGTCAGTTGGCCGCTGCCTATCTGCGCCATCGTCCATCCTCTCGCAGGTCTGACCGGGGGACCCTCTGCGCTCATGTTCCACTGCCATGGCTGCTGGGGAGGGGTGGGGTGGCAGGAGCAATACCAGCTCCATCAGCAGCAGCAGCCTGAGTCTACAGTCGCTGATGAGTAGCTTTCTTCACTCTTATAGTGAAGAAACTACTCACCAGCAGCAGCAGGTAGACCTTGAGCAGGACCTGAACCAGCAGGTGGTGGCATACTTGGACAGCACGCTGCCAACCCACATTGAAGAGCCACTGGACTACTGGGCAGCCAAACTGGATTTGTGGCCGAAACTAGCAGAGTTTGCCCTGGAAAAGATGTTTTGCCCGGCCAGTAGTGTCGCATCAGAGCGGGTGTTTAGTGCTGCGGGAGCCATATCAACCCCAATGAGAACTCGCCTCTCCACCCTAAATGTGGAGAGACTGACCTTTGTCAAGATGAATCAGGCGTGGATCAGCCAGGATTTCCACCCACCAATGCCTGATGCATCAGACTAGATTATCCATGGTGCCACACCAACTACCTGCCTCAGCTACTATTCTGATCCTGCCACCCGCCTGATGCCACACATCTGATGCCAAGTGCTTCTTCATTCACCCACATTCGTCAGCGGTTACTGGTATTGCCACCCACCGCCCCACTCTGTCACTGAGTCTCCTGATGCTGCCATATCCACAATATGTCACCTTGCCACTCTGTGGTATCCTGATGCTGATGCTGCTGCCATCTCCACACTATGTCACCTTGCCACTTCGTGGTATCCTGATGCTGCTGCAATATCCACACTATGTCACCTTGCCACTCTGTGGTATCCTCCTGATGCTGCTGCTGTCACCACCTCCAGACTCTGTCATTGTGCCTCTCAGTGGCCTTCTCCTGATGCTGCTGCCGCCAACTCCAGACTCTGTCATTGTGCCACTCTATGGTCTCCTCATGCTGCTGCCAACTCCATACTCTGTAATTGCGCCACTCTATGTTTTCCTCATGCTGATGCCACATCCACACTCTGTCGTTGTGCCACTCTGTGGCCTCCTGATGCTACCGCCACCTCCAGACTCTGTCATTGTACCGCTCTGTGGTCACCTCATGCTGCTGCCACCTCCACACTCTGTCATTGTGCCGCTCTGTGGTCTCCTCATGCTGCTGCCACATCCACACTCTGTCATTGTGTAACACCCCAGAGTTGTGTTACTACACGCCTCTACCCCACTACTATCTTCTAAGAGCCTGTATATTGTCATCTGATGTAATTTATATTATGTCTTCACAAATGTGCATCTAAAACCATGTTAAATACTATTGTTCCTGTAATTTTCCAGGTTCACCAGCAAGTGGCAGCAACACGTTGTCAAGGTACTAGTCCTAGTTTAGTGAATCTAGGCTGGAATGGATTATTCCAGTTTAGCTCCCACTCTGTGAGCGAAGTGGGCTGTTCCCACATCCTGCAGCATGGGTGGAGAAGGAAGTTAGATTCAGTGTAGCCTCTCCCCTGCTAGGGGAAGGCTGTGTGATAGCGTTCAGGAGAACCCCTGCATAGGGAAGACAGCAAGGATCTTGTCTCAGCTGAGACTTGATCATATTCCCAGTCTGAGCACCTTCAGTCTCAGCTGGATGAAGAAGCAGAAAATTTACTACAATCTCCAGAGTTCCAGGAAGAAAGCATCCGCTGAGAAATCATCTGTGAGTTAAGTCCAGAGGCGTAGGAGAAGCCATTCCTCCTTAGCTAGTCTGTCCCCATACAGCAGAAGTTACAGAAAAGTGCAGAAGATTAATTCCTGCCACAGTTACAGATCTACCAAGCAGACGACTTATCCTGCAAGCTCCAAAGTTTAAATCAGAAGTATTCATTTCCTACCAATCATTGCTAAAACCTGCTGGGACCAGTGACCAAAGCTGTATACTGCTTGGATATAAGTTATATTCAGTAAAGAAATGTTTGAACTCCATCTAAAGGTCTGGACATCATTTCTGCAGCAAAATTCCTCTATTACTCCTACTATCACTACACTCAAATTTATTGCAAGTGAGCCAGGAGCCAGGAGTCCAGCAGTACCCAGGTAGGAGACACCGTTGACACAATTATCACACCCTATAGAGACATTATAGGCCATTACACCACTCTGGCATTTGAAATCTGGGACGTGCGTTATAACACCTTGGAAGGGCCCTGGGGTAGTACCCTGTGCACGCTGCAATTGGCGTCACAACAAATACAGAACATTACCAACCCGTATCCTGGCCATTGCAATTGTGCCGCTCTGCTGCCTACTTAAGCTGGCACCACTTCCAGACTCTGTCATTGTACCACTCTGTGGTCTCCTCATGCTGCTGCCACATCCACACTTTGTCATTGTACCACTTTGTGGCCTCCGCATGCTGCTGACACCTTCAGACTCTGTCATTGTGCCGCTCTGTGATCTCCTCATGCTGCTGCCACATCCACACTTTGTCATTGTACCGCTTTGTGTTCTCCGCATGCTGCTCACACCTCCAGACTCTGTCATTGTGCCACTCTATGGTCTCCTCATACTGATGCCACATCCACACTCTGTTATTGTTCCGCTCTGCGGCCTCCTCATGCTGCTTCCACCTCACCACTATATCATAGGGACACTCTGTGGACTTCTCATGCTGTTCTCACCCTCCCCACTTCATGACTTGGCCACTATTTTGCCTTTCAGCCTGGCTGACATCATCATTTATTTGACCTTTATTCTGATCTGTCAGAAGGGAGGAAAAATGAGACACACAACGGATCCTGTCTGTGTAGCAGCTGTAAGGCCTGTATGGTCCCATCAGAATTGGCTTGTGATTTGGTAGCCAAAAGCAGGAGTGGGTACAAAACACAGAAGACGTGCAAATATTCCATTCACGTGTCATCTCTGTTTTAGATCCACTCCTGTTCTTTTTGGCATTAGCAATACTGAGGGATTACTGACCAAATGCTGACCGAGTGAAGGCGGATGCTCCACAGACAGGATCCGTTTTTTGTGGGTTATTGTTCTGACGGATTAGATGAAGGGCAAAATATCTGTGACGTCAACACAGACTTAATGCTGACCCCCTCTCCACTCTGTCAGGGGGCTCTACTTGTATACGCGTTTAATAGAACTGGTTCTGTAGACATCTATGTGGAATCAGCTAACGATGGTGTAAAAGGAGTCCGCTTCTTCTTGCTGCTAACATTGGCCTGTAAGGCTGAGTTCACACTTGAGTTATTTTATCGGTTTTGGCCCCTGACTGCCCAAATAACTGAATTGTGCAGTGATTCTAAGAGCGAAACCTGTCATCTGCATGTCATACGGACTCACATTGTTATTTCACTACCAAAGCAAACTCCCTATGCGTGTTACTGCAAGGCACAGTGTTCTACACCACTATACAGGCTCTCTGCAGCCAGGAAATAGCCGTTTTATAATGCAATTCGCCGCAAATCGAATTTTTGAAAAATTCGCTCATCTCTAATCATGAGATAAATGAGTTGATAATAAACTGCCTGTGTGTAATGCTATGTATAGGAAATCGGGTCCTTTTCAAGCTGACAATAAAACAGAGGACACAAAAATCCATGTTCACAGAATTTATTGTAATGAAAAATAAAAGGTAGTGAAAATAGACTGGGCTCTCTGGAGATCACATCACGCTTCTGGACAGAATATCCATTCACCTTTTTTATTGCTTTTTATAACAGCTATTCCTTGGTAATTATTACATATATTTCTTAATCACTTTACCTTTTCATAACTGTAACCTACCGTATTTTTCGCCCTATAAGACACACCGGACCATAAGATGCACCTAGGTTTTTGAGGTGGAAAATAAGAAAAAATATATTTTGAACCAAAAGGTGTGCTTTTGGTGGGTTTTGAACTAATGGTGGTCTGTGGATGACACTATTATGGGGGATCTGTGGATGGCACTGTTATGGGGGCATCTGTGGATGGCACTGTTATGGGGGATCATAGGGGCATCTGTGGATTGCACTGTTATGGGGGCATCTGTGGATGTCACTGTTATGGGGGCATCTGTAGATGTCACTGTTATGGGGGCATCTGTGGATGGCATGACACTGCTATGGGGGGATCTGTGGATGACACATATATAGCATCTTATCTAATGTGTTATCCACAGATCCCCCATAACAGTGTCTCTGTGTAGTGAATGGGGGCTGGCATCTGATTTTGTAATGGCAGCGGGCCCCGGTGCAGTCACTGTATTCTACTACACCGGGCCCCGCTCACTGTAGTATAATCATATCTAACGTGTAGGTATTGTTAAACTATTCAAATCATCTGAAATCCAGTGCATGTACTACTTACTACTAACTTTGTAGCAGCCAGGAGGTGGGGCAGGCGCTGGAAGCGTGACCCACTACAACACGCACCTGTGCCACCTGCTTCCTTCATAATGTGGGCGGAGCAGGCGCCTGACGTAGTGAGTTACACTGTCGCCCGCCCGGCCTCCTGACTGCTACGAAGTTAGTAGTAAGTACTACAAGCGATGGATTTCTGATCATTTGAATAGTTTAACAATACCTACAGGTTAGATATGATTATACTACAGTGAGCGGGGCCTGGTGTAGTAGAATACAGTGACTGCATCGGGCCCCGCTGCCATTACAGAACCAGATGCCGGCCCCCAGCCCCTCCTCCCTCTCAGCCGATACACCTGACGGCAGCAGCATTCGCCCCATAAGAAGCACGGCTATTTTTCCCCACTGCGTCTTATAGGACAAAAAATACGTGTTTTTTTTCTGGTATTATGTTATTAAAAAAAAAATTACAAAGAAAATGGATGCTTTCCTGCATGAGTTCTATAGTGGGCAATAATATTTGATTTAATTTTAAAACACCTGCCACATTCAGAACATGAAAATGGCTTCTCCCCTGTGTGAACTCGCTGATGTTTAACAAGATCTGATCTAGTGTTAAAACATTTTTTACACTCAGAACATGAATATGGCCTCTCCCCTGTGTGAATTCTCTTATGTCTATTAAAATATGATTTATCTGTAAAACATTTACCACATTCTGGGCATGAATATGGCTTATCCCCTGTGTGAATTCGCACATGTTTAATAAGATTTGATTTAAGTTGAAAACATTTCCCACATTCTGAACATAAATAGGGCTTCTCATCTGTGTGAGCTTTTAGATGTTTGACAAGGGTTGATTTCAGGGTAAAACATTTGCCACATTCTGGGCATGAAAATGGTTTCTCTCCTGTGTGAATTCTCAGATGAGTAACAAGAGCTGATTTCTGTCTGAAACATTTCCCACATTCAGAACAAGAAAATGGCCTCTCCCCTGTGTGAATTCTCCAGTGAGCAAAAACTGATGCTTTCTGAGTAAAACATTTCCCACATTCTGAACATGAATATGGCTTCTCCCCTGTGTGAGATCTCCAATAGTCACTCTGTCTGTGACTTTTATTTTGGTTAATAGTCTGTGATGAATCAGAAGATCTGACCTGTTTTAAAGGATAAGATAATATATATTTGCTTTGAATGGCTGATGGTATATCTGGGGCAATGGCATGTGCTTCATATGTATCTTGTGTGATACCCCGATCATCTGCTTTAAGATCTGAAGATATCCGATATCTCTCTGAGCTTCCGGTACAGTCATCTGCTAAGAAGAAAACAGATTTTTATCATTTTTGAATAAACCTATGAGTCAAACCTATGGAAAAGCAAGGCCCATCTAGCTCCCCACACCACCAACACCTCATTGTTGGACCTCACTGCTGAGCTTGATTCTCCTGCTGTCAACATCCAGATTGACACTGCAGTAATGACCTGTCTCCCTTGTCTCACATCAATTGGCCACATGATGCAAGGGGGGCATATCACTGCTGCGGCCAATGATAGGCTACAGTGTCATCAAACTAGATTTTGATGAAAGCGGGACAGCGAAAGAGCTGGGACCCAGAGAAGTGGGTAGGTATGCTTCCAAGCTTGAGGGGGAAGCCTGTCAAAAGACCCCCAACCCTTTTACCTCTTTCAAACAGTACATCCATTTTTAGAAACCCCATTTTATTTTCAATAAACTACGATTACCCATATTTAAACGCTATGTACACTTTCAGGGGCCTTTTTTTTTATATTGCATTGTACTCATTTTGAGCTAAAAATTATTTATTATTTATTATAAGTTTTGTATCTCAAACGGGAGACCCTCTCCATCTTAAACTCACATTTCTCCATCTTAGGCTAGTTTCACACTAGCGGTATGAGAACCGGCCGCCACCTGAAAAAATTCAGAGAATCGGCCGGACAAAAACCACTGTAAATATTTGCTGGGTTGCAGCTAAATGGTGCAGGACACCATTATAGTTAATGAGGCTGGAGGGCATTCAGGTCCAGTCTGACAATGCCAGATCTAGAGAGTTCCTGCAGGCTGTTCTCTACTGGATCTCGTTAAGCTAGTGTGAAACTAGCCTAAGCAACAAAACTAAAAGTGGTTGAGAGGGTGAGGACTATGACGATGACTGTGTATTGTATAGGACATAGGAGCCAAATAGGGACGCTGAGGAGTAGGAGGAGAAGGGTGGGGGTCATAGAGGCAATGTACAGGCAAAACCTCTAAAGGGGCAGACATGCTTTTATTGTAGTTAGCTCAGGAACTGGTGATGCTGCTGATATTGTGGGTGCAGGCTCAAAATGTGCCAAACCTAGGCCATGCTCCGCTGCCTCTAGCTTTATGTGAGTAACTTCTGGATGGTGTTTATTTCTCCATAAGGCCAGAACATAAAACGACAGCCGTGTGCAAGATCTGCAGGACTGAAATAAGCCCTGGGCGTTCAAATACATACATAGGTTCTAGGGCTCTACTGCAGCACATTTGGCAGTATCACTGCACCCCGTGGGAAAATAGAACAAACTAGAATTCAAGTCTTTCTCTTTTCCTGGCCTTCTTTGTGGCCACCAGCCTGTATCTCCTGCAGTGCTGCATCCTTGTCATCATCATTATCAGCTGCTTCTTCTTCTGCTCAGACTCCATCTCCTCCTTGCTCTCCACTTCATCGTGAGACTTCCTAAACGGAAATGTGTGGCTATGAGAAAAGCTGAACTCCCACCTGGCCAAGTTGCAGGCGGTTCAGTTGCTGCCGTACCACTTAGTTGGGGAGTGGTCCCGGTGGTGTGGTGGGACTCTGCTATACAATCAAGAGTACCACTCCTATATGGAAAATTTGACTCAGTCTGCAAATGTCATGCACTTCCATGCCTTTGCCGATATTTAATTTTTCTGGGGTGTGGCCTGGGTTGTATGCTGCCACTTTTGGCCAAGCAAGAGTACTCCTGCTATCTGGAAAATTTGACTTTTCAGTCCACAAATACTGCACACTTCCTTGCCTTTGCCTAAACTTAATTTTTCTGGGGTGTGACCAAGATGGTGCATAGTATTGTAGTATGGGATGATTTTTTGAAGCTTTGTAAATAAAAGTAATGACAGCACAGTGTGTGGCATGGCTAATGCCAGCAGTCTTTTTACAAAAAACATCAGAAAATTCTTGATTTTTAGCAGGGAGACCTCGGAAACTAGTGGCAGCGATTAGAACCTGGGAATTAAAACATCTTCCTGTATAAGGTTTTCCCAATTGCATTAATTCAGCTCAATAATTTACTGCATCATGGAGGGTAAACCAAGGATACCCCAAAATAACTGGAGAGGAGGGAGAGTGAACTGACAGAAAATAAACTGTCTCACAGTAGATACTTTTTATTGACAAACCTTACTGAAATTACGAAAGTGCAGCAGTGTTTCTCAGCACCTTTGGCTTTCATAAACTCTACTCTCCTTTTCCAGTGAGTGGAGTACAGATCCATAGAAAGTATATTGGATCTGTAGTCCTCATGCTGGAAAAGCCAAACTCTGAGAACCACTGCTGCACCTTCATGATTTCAGTAGCCATTTAGATCCCCTTTAAGACCCAACTATGGAATCTTAGTGACTCTCCAGATAAAGGAGTGCCATCTAAAGAACTAATGCCAATTCCTATGCAGTGCCAGAATCAACAAGAGCCTGCATTGATGAACATATACCTTTCCATTCAATCTTAAGGCTGTATTACACTGGCCGATATTTTGCCCGATAATCCTGCCGCCGGTTGCCCGATGAACGAGCTGCACTTTCCTGATTTCAGTAAGGCTTAAGTGCCATTTAAGTTTTCAATGAGAAGTATCTGTTAATGTCCCTGTGCTGACCGATGAGCTGTGGTGATGTATGGGGAAGGTGTTACCAGGTTGTATTATTGCAAAAGTACTTCCAAAACAGGTTCAAGCTTGCCATGAGATTATGACCAACCATCTACATATCTTTCTCCTTGTCCCTGGTGACCATCATCCCTGACACTCGTAGCTTTGACCTTCCATCCTCTTGGGTGTACGTCTCCATATTGTGCATTCTATTAGCACACAGTGACTTGATAAGAGCCTAATAGGAGCTAATGGTTCCTAGAGGTCCCTTTACACAGGCCAAGAGTCAGGGGAAATTAACAGGAAGGACTGTTCCTAGGAATGATCGTTCCCGATAATGGCCCTGTGTAAAGATGCCACCCATCACCCAGTGAAAGAGGAATCACTTGTTCATCCGGAGAAAGCAGCTCGCTGTTGCAGATGCCCAAATCATTTCTTCTGGGCAGCAGATTGTGCTGTGTAAACAGGGATCTGCTGCCCACAAGCAATTCTCCATGGGGAGAAGTGATTGCAGCCACGGACACTGATGAGTAGGTGCAGTGGCCGGGTTTAGGGAGGCCCCAACGCTACACTGGGCCCCCTGGACAACGTCGAGGTGTCACGACGTGTTGCTGCTCTCCGGAAGGGATGGTAAGGCATGTTGCGCCTTAATGGTAAATAAGTCCAGAGAGTCAGCGTCTGCAGTAAACCAGAGTGCTTCTTTACTGGAGGAATTCAGGTACAAAACAATACAGGCGAGGCATTGGGCTGGCTTCTCCAGTATCCTCCCTGGCAGAAGAAGGGTTTGATGCTGAGGAGAGGCCTGAGCTAGCCGTCCCTCTTTCTCTTCAGAAGGCTGGTACCCTGGTCCAAGGCTGGTGATCTAAGGTCTGTGGCAGTGTATCCCGTCTCAGCGTCTTCTTCTGGTCAATCAGGAGTCTTGCAGAGTCTCCTCTTCCAACCACTGTTCCCTAACTGCAGCACCCTAGGGGCTCTGACTGCTCTCCTTGTATACAGTTTTTGCTAGACTAGAATGTTCTAGTGGGTGGGGTGGGGTGGAGTGGAGAACTCAGAACAAACAGATACATTGTGTCAGCTCCCGTCTGGTATAGACTTACATTAGAGCTTCAATGATACTCAATGGCAGGACACAGCAGGTTTTCCGAGCAAAAACAAGTTTCCAAACATAACAACAGAGCTAAAACCAGATATTTAAAAGGTCAGGCTGTCTGCTTTTTGGTGGTAAACAAGTCTGGAGTTTTTCCCTCCAAACATGGTCTTCTTTAAACCCTATGGCAGCTGTGGAAAATTACCAGCTTCTTAATCAAAGCCCTAACAATCTCTCAGTATTCATTAACCCTCTCTACAGAGCCATGTAAATACAGTGATAATGAACAGGATATATATCACTACATATATATAAAATTCAGTGACACAGTATTAAACAGTATAAGTTAACCCTTTCAAGAGAAGTAAAGTAAGAAGTTTTAACTTTGCATAGGGGATATAGGCAAATGTCAAAGTACTCCCTGCTCCACGGCACTACACTGGCAATTAGTGAGTTTATTTCTGATAATTGCCTGCTAACTTGATCCAAACTGGGATACTTTTCTCTGATCAGCAGATAATGAAGAAATAGTTCTCGGTCACATATATATACAACCACGGTCCCAGGCACTGTGTTCAGTGGTGATCTGCGGCCAGTGCTTCCCATTCACTGCTGCAGTCCTGGGTTCTGTCTGTGTAGGTACTGTTGTTTCCTGCAGCACTTCCTTATGGGCCGGCACGTGTCACTTCCTGGGCTTTATGGGTTAGGTCATGTGACCTCGCTGACCAATCCTAGCCCTCCTGCACATATATAAGTGGCTCTGCCCCCTTCCCAGATGCCTCAGTGTCAAGGTCCTTGTGTCCTGCTAAGAGTCCTGATATCCGCTTGTGTTCCTGACTCGTACTTGTGTTCCTGGATTCTGCTACCCGTGTGATCCCTGCCTGCTTGCCTTGACTCTCCTGTTGCCGATCCGGATTGCCTGACCTGTACCTGTGCCGCGTGTCCTGATCTTTTGCCTGTCTGACTTCGCCTCTGCCTCATCCTTTGGTCCTGCACTGTTGCTCCTGGTAACGACTCAGCCTGCTGACAACGCTTGTGCCTCTGGTACCTTTCTCAGGTAGCTCCTGGTCCGCCTGGACCAGCTGCCTTGTTTGCATATCCTCCTCAAGAGGTAGCGACCTGGTGTTCCCCCCCGGGAAAGTCTATCCCCACCATCAGGGGTCCTGTGAAGATCAAGGGGTTCACTTAGACAGCGCTTTTAGAGGAGTTAGGACACGTGGCACGGTGGGTTCACACCCGTTGGTTCGTGACAACATAGACAACTTCCAACTGTATTATTAATGCTCAGCATGTGTTATCACCTATAACGCTATCACATTTTCACCCATATACAATTTGTATTGTATTTTAGCTGACACAGAACATAAAGAACACAACCTAAAATGGTTGTATTCAGAGAATGAGTAGAATCTGTAAGTCTTCTCTGCTTTACTTAGTGGTCACTACTCACCTGGGCGGTTATCTGTAGGAATGTCCTCTGTACTCTGCTCATTACCGCTCACATATGTCTCTGTAGGATTAATATTGTTCAGATGTTCCCCCGGATTCACAAGCTGTGAAACAAATATTGTAGAAGTCATCAGACGGTTGGAAATGTTGTGTGGAATGTTTTATATGAACAAAAAACATCAGTAATTAGAATGCTGACCATAAATGACTGTATAGTAGGTTGCTACTAATGTTGATTCCTCATTGCAACCAGCAGACTGTAAGCCAGTTAATCTGTATATAAATTGGGTCTTACTCTAAGAAGTTGTTGTTATGTCATGTACTTTATGCTGCTCCTCACTGTGTGTGTGCCTGTGAGACCCTGCAAAAGTTTGGTGAGCCACTATACATGGCGGCAGCACCAGAACCTGCCATGATCTCAGAAGGATGTGCTGAGAGTCAACAGAGGCGCATGCTGACATCAAGGTGAGCACTGTGGCGCTAAGGTATGTACAAAAACGCTAGCTAGGAGGAGCCAGGTGAGGAAAGGTCTGTATCTGAAACCTAGGACCCCCGCTGATGGGTTGTTTGAGAAGGCACCAGTGCTTGTAGTAGCACCTCGTCCTTCTCTCTGCCTACCATGCACAGTGCTGTACATTGTATACCTGGTGTGCTTGGTATCGTGCTCAGCCTCATTCGTTTCAAAGTGGCTGAGCTTCATCTAGGCCACGTAACTGATGAACATAAAGTCACACGGCCTTGGGAAAGCTAGAGAAGACTGCAGTGCTACTGTGTGCCTTCTCAAACAGCTAAGTGTGGGGGGAGTCCTGGGCGTCAGACGCCACCAATCAGATACTGATGACCTATCCTGAGGATAGGTCAAAAGTAAAAACACTTGGAAAACCTCTTTCAAGACTTGAACTATGTTGGCCACCTGGTGGCTTAGATCCATACTTTCATGTACACAGAATATTATGTGACATGCACACTGCATTTTCAGCTGTGGGTAGTTGGTAAATCTGTGAAAAGTAGTGAGGTAGGCCACAAGGACTCACAGAGGCACACAGGAGAATCCTTACTAACTTGTACAAACCTGCCTGAAATTCCTAGTTGAGGCAGGCTGTGAAAGGGAGAAGCTTCATAGAAACCCATAGCTATAGATACCAAAACTTTGATGGACCCACTGTCACAAACCAGCGAGTGTGAACCCACTGTGCCACGTTTCCTACCTCCTCTAAGGGCATTGTCTAAGTAAACTCCTGGATCTTCACAGTACCCCTGATGGTGGGGATAAACTTTCCTGAGGGGAACACCAGGTCGCTACCTCTTGAGGCAGCTAGTCCAGGTGGACCAGGAGGTGCCTGAGAAATGTACCAGAGGTGCAGGACCGAAGGATGAGGCAGAGGCGTAGTCAGACAGGCAAAAGGTCAGGGCAGACGGCACAAATACAGGTCAGGCAATCCGGATCAGCAACAGGAGAGTCAAGGCAAGCAGAAAGGGATCTAACAGGTAGCAGAGTCCAGGAATACAGATACGAGTCAGGACTACAGGAACACTAGCAGAAACTAAGAACCTTAGCAGGACACAAGGACCTTGACACTGAGGCATCTGGGAAGGGGGCAGAGCCACTTATATATGCGCAGGAGGGCTAGGATAGGTCAGCGAGGTCACATGGCCTTTAAGAAAAGTTATGCAGGAAACAAACAACAAGCATATTGTGGCCAGGGCTGAGAGGAAACTGTGGAGCAGATCCCCGCTGAACACGGTGCCTGGGACCGCGGCGGGAAGCAGGAGAACAGCGGCGCACAGCAGCTGCTGTTACACCCACTGAGTATTGCACAGTCCCTCACCCAGCAAAAAGCTCTCAAAAAATTCTCATGCCAAAATGGAATGACAGAGGAGCCCATTATACAGGTCTCAATATCCAAAATATTGTGAGAAGATCCAGACAACATGTAATTTCTACGTTCAGCTGTAATCCTGCCATCTCCACCTTTCTCGTTATACAAGATAAAACATATGATACTGGTGGATAAAACAAGACTGAGCACAAGATCTTCACAGCCTTCTACAGATCGTAGGGGACATTTCATGAGGCCTTATCTCTATCTACCTGATCATCCTGTGGGACATTGTGATGTTCTTCAGAACCATCCTGTGGAAGAAGAGGACTGGGACATCTCTGCAGTGTTATTATCTCTTCCTTCACTGTAGGAAACACATCCAGTGACTGAATTCATTCCTTACATACAGATAATGAGAGGACGTGTGTTTTTAGTCATGTCTATTACCTGGTGATATGAAGGGTCGGTCATCCTCCATCATGATGCCCTTATCTCCATCTACCTGATCATCCTGTGGGACATTGTGATGTTCCTCTGACCCATCCTGTGGAAGAAGAGGACTGGGACATCTCTCCGGTGTTCTTCTCGCTTCCTTAACTGTAGGAAACACATCAAGTGACTGAATCCCTTCCTTAGATACAGATAATGAGAGGACGCGTGTATTTAGTCATGTCTATTACCTGGTGATATGAGGGGCCGGTGATCCTCCATCATGATGCCCTTATCTCCATCTACCTGATCATCCTGTGGAACATTGTGATGTTCTTCTGAACCATCCTGTGGAAGAAGAGGACTGGGACATCTCTCCGGTGTTCTTCTCTCTTCCTTAACTGTAGGAAACACATCCAGTGACTGAATTCATTCCTTACATACAGATAATGAGAGGACGTGTGTATTTAGTCATGTCTATTACCTGGCAATGTGAGCGGCCGGTGATCCTCCGTCATGACGTCCTTGTACAGATCTTTGTGTCCTTCTAAATACTCCCACTCCTCCATGGAGAAATAGACGGTGACATCCTGACACCTTATAGGAACCTGACAACACAATAATACAGTCATCACCCTTCATAGCGTTCCTCTATAATGTCCCAGCATTCCCAGCAGTGTCACCTCTCCAGTCAGCAGCTCAATCATCTTGTTGGTAAGTTCTAGGATCTTCTCTCTATTGATTTCCTCATGTATCAGGGGGTGAGGTGGAGGCCCCATGATTAGGCTCAGGGTTCTTCCCCATCCTTCAGACACAGGATCCTGACAGAGCTCACTAGAGGTCTTCTTCACTACAGTGTAGTCCTGGTTATGGAGAGACACAGTAATAAATATCACTCCATACATCTCCAGAGTCCCTCACCTCTCCAGTCATGTCCATCTGTTAGTAACATAGATAAGATGATGTAATGTGACATCATCAGAATCTCTCACCTCTCCAGTAAGCCGGAAGAGGATCTCTAGGGTGAGGTTTATTATCCTCTTCGCCATCTTGTCCCTGTCCATCCTTGACGGGTCAATCAGGAGAAGGATCTTATTTAGAAGATATCCACTGAGCGGATCCTTTATTGTAGGAACCTGAATGGAAAGAAGATGAGACGATGTAAAATCCTACAAAATTCCATGTAAAATACAATTACTGGAGATAATAAGAGAAGACATCGGAGGAGACAATAAAGTGTAGATGTTGTGTTCTCTATTGTATGGCTATTGCTTGCATATGAGTTGAATAGTTTATCAAAGCAGTCGCTCCATATTTCACGTCCTACCTTCACATGACCACTGCAGTCAATCTAGGGGAACACAGGCAATGACAGTACGAAGTGGAAAATATCCATCACTCAAGAATAAAATCTGATAACTTAATTTAGGACACAGAGAAATTCTAATCCAAATTACCTATATGTTTAGAGCGTGCAAGACGCTTAGTCAATCTCTAACGCGGATATCCTCTCCTTCAAGTCTCATCATGAATCCAGCAAAACTTAAGTGGGTTTAGACGCCTCGGAAAAAAATATTGATCTTTCGCTAGTTCACTGCACAAACGATCAGATTATCTGATGAATGAGCGTTTCGCTTGTTCATAGAAAAATCGGTACCAACTTTACAGATTGTCATACGTTTTAGAACGGCGGATAGTTCCGTAATTCTGACATATAAAGATAGTGGTGAGCGAGAGATGACGATACGCACTGCGGGGCTCAGTACATAATTCACTACCAGGAATGGCCTGAAAAACATGGAATAAACCTGTAAAAAGATCTCTAAAATGAATATTTTTCTTAGGCTCCGCTCAAATCTCCAAGAGTGATCCGCCGCTACACCTGGTACATAGTGTACACACTTAAACATATATATATATATTGTATATACACAGTGAAAGGATTAATGATCCCTCTGCCCCACAGACTGTACACATACCTCCTCCTGCACCGCTAGACACTACATGTATGTGGGAGGGGGGAGACTAGTGGGCTAAAGGACCTTTCATGATGTCATGACCATGTGACCATGTGGGGGAGGAGTCAAGCTTGTAGTTGTGCTACTTAGGTAGTTAAAGGACCTGTGATGATGTCATGACCATGTGACCATGAGTGGGAGAAGTCAGGCTCCAGGTTGTGAAGTGTCGTACCTGGAGATATATTATTGATGCCTCTTAAACGACGCATATCGTGGCGCAGCTGACCAATTACATGTGCAGGGATGCGGAAAGGCAATCACCTAAAGATGTGCCAGATTTTAGGAAGAGCAAGCATTGGTTCTAGTTGTCCAGGAATGATGTAAAGGGTTAAGATTAGCAGACGCGGTCTCAAACATTCGAAACAGGGGCACTTAGTGAGGCGGTCAGTACGTACCCGGATACGCGATACGATCCAACTCTGAGATAAATTGAAAAAGATGAAGAATGTAGGGGAATCCTTACGCCAAACAATTGTGAATTTCTCTGTCACAACTCACAATTTTTCACTGGCCCTGAAAAGTGGGTGTGGAGAGGACAGGGCCACTGGCCCCAGAACATTTACCGTTATTTATGCCAGAAACTGGTGTAAATAAGGACTGAAATCTATGCCAGTTACGAGCTGGAATCGATTTCCATCTGGCACACAGGCGGTCGGACGAGGCACTTCATTTATGATAAGGCCAGAGCAGGACCCATCAAGACCAGTGTAGCGCACGCTGGTCTTGATAAATCAGGGCCATAGTCTTTAGTCTGAGTTGAGATATTCAGTGGTAAAAAAACGGATTTAGGCCTCATGCACACGACCATTGTTTGGTTCCGCATCCGAGCCACATGTTTTGCTTCAATAGGTCCGCAAAAGATGCAGACAGCGCTCGGTGTCCTGTCCGCATCTGTTGCTCCATTCTGTGGCCCCGCAAAAAAAAAATATATATAGAACGTATCCATTTTGCGGACAAGAATAGGCATTTTCTATCATGGGCCGCCCATTACATTTTGCAAATTGCAGAACATACAGGGGTGGCTTCCGTGTTTAGTCATATTCTGCTTATAGTAAGAAGTAGTGTTGGTCGAGCACCAAAGTGCTCGGGTGCTCGAGTAGAACACCTCAGGATGCTCGGGTGCTCTACCGAGCACCCGAGCACAATGGAAATCAATGGGAGAGCTCGAGCATTAAACCAGGCATTCCCTGCTCTGAAGAGGGGAGGGTGTCTGGTTAATAGTAAAAGGTCAGAAATTGATGGAAACACCACTGAAATGGTTCGGGAACAGCATGGGGAGGATGTCTGGATGCATCTTGGACTCCCAGGTCGCTGCTGGGAACGATGTTGTCCGAGTAGTACGCCACTTTTACAGACTGACAATAATACTCACTAAACCGAAGATAAAATAGATTTTAGAGGAAAATGTGTTAGGAAACATTCTTTCCTGTATATTTACTTGTATGAAAAGTGAAAGGGCTGCCAAAAATTACAAGGAACCGGCACTCCAATACACCCTTTATTACACATAATTACATATTGTGCTGATCTGACCATCTAAAACATTAGGGATGAGGGTCTGCTGCTGAGCTGACCATCTAAAACATTAGGGGTGAGGGCCTGCTGCCGAGCTGGTGATCTAATAAATTTTGTGGGCGACGGCCTGCTGCCGAGCTGACCATCTAAAAAATTTTGTGGGCGAGGGCCTGCTGCCGAGCTGGCCATCTAAAACATTATGGGCGAGGGCCTGCTGCCGAGCTGACCATCTAAAAACATTTGTGGGCGAGGGCCTGCGGCCGAGCTGACCATATAAAAAATGTTGTAGGCGAGGGCCTGCTGCCGAGCTGACCATCTAAAAAATGTTGTGGGCGAGAGCCTGCTGCCGAGCTGACCATCTAAAAAATTTTGTTGGCGAGGGCTTGCTGTCGAGCTGACCATCTAAAAATTTAGGTGTGAGGGTCTGCTGCTGAGCTGCCTCTAAAACATTATGGTTGAGGGCCTGCTGGTGACCCTCAAAAACATTATGGGTGAGGGCCTGCTGGTGACCCTCTAAGACATTATGGGTGAGGGTCCGCTGCTGAGCTGACCCTCTAAAACATTAGGAGCGAGGGCAGCCTAATAGGCATGTTGATATGATAGAGGAGGAGGACGAGAAAAAGGAGATTGAACCATATACACTTTTTAGTGGTGGAAGAGAAGTAGAGTAAAGAAGTCAGGGGCAATCCAGGTCTTGTTAATCTTTATAAGAGTCAACCGTTCAGCTTTTTCAGTTGACAGGCGATGCGCTTATCAGTTATTATGCCCCCAGCAGCACTAAATACACGCTCTGACAAAATGCTGGTGGCAGACCAGCACCTCCAAGGTGTAGAGCGCCAGTTCGTGCCACGTGTCCAGCTTGGACACCCAGTAGTTGTAAGGCACACAGGGATCACTGAGGACACTGATACGGTCTGTTATGTACTCCTTCACCATCTACCAAAATGTTTCCCTCCTTCTGACACTAGGCAGCGCATCAGGTTGAGGGTGCTGGCTGGTTGTCATAAAACTGTCCAGGCCTTGGAGAGTGTTGCCCTGCCTCTATTGGAACTGCTGTGTGTTCCCCTCGTCTTCCCTCCTCGATTGGCCAAGGAACTATGTACTGTGCTGCCAGCGTTGTCAGCTGGAAATTTTTGAAGCAATTTTTCCACAAGGACCTTATGGTATTGCACCATTTTGGTCGTCCTCTCCACCACAGGAATGAGAGATGAGAAGTTCTCTTTGTAGCGGGGGTCGAGAAGGGTGAACAACCAGTAATCGGTGTTGGCCAAAATGCGTACAATGCGAGGGTCACGGGAAAGGCAGCCTAACATAAAGTCAGCCATGTGTGCCAGAGTCCCAACAGACAAGACTTCGCTGTCCTCATCAGGAGGATGACTCTCAATCTCCTCATCCTCTTCCTTCTTTTCAACCCATCCACGCTGAGCAGATGGAATAAGACTTCCATGGGTACTACCCATTAATTAATGTCACTGATATTTCGGATACACAAGCGTTATACAGGAGATGTAGCGCAGGTAATGTAACTGTCCGCAGCGGACACCGTCTACAGAAAAAGTACACTGGATGTCACAGATATTTTTAGGCTGTGCACACGTTACACGGGAAATGTAGCGCAGATAATGTCGCTGTCACCAGCGGCTAAAAAAATTACACTGAACGTCACTGATATTTCGGATGCGCTAACGTTATACTGGCGATGTAGCGCAGGTAATCTCGCTGCCACCAGCAGCAATTTTTTTTTATTGAATGTCACTGATATTTTGTATACGCAAACGTTATACAGGAGATGTAACGCATGTAATGTAAGTGTCCGCAGCAGACACCGTCTACAGAAAAAGTACACTGGATGTCACAGATATTTTTAGGCTGCGCACACGTTAGACAGAAGATGTAGCGCAGATAATGCCGCTGTCTGCAGCGGCCAAACAATTGCAAGCTATGTAGCGCAGGTTGCGCTAAAAATATATATTGCTGCCAGATACAACTATATTCCTTAAAAGGACTTTTGGGTCTCTAACAAGTTCTAGCAATTTAGTGCAGGTTGCACTAAAAATATATATTGCTGCCAAACACAATAGTCCTTAAAAGGACTTTTGGGTCTAAAAACAAGTATAAAAACTAAAATATTGCTATTTCAATCCCTACACTATCTCTCCCTTCTGCTCTCCAGCTCTCCCTGACTAATATATAATATATGGCACCCGATGACACGTTCCGGCAAGCCAATCACTGTAATGCCAGCAGCCAACATTGCTACAGCATTACAGTAAGGACAGTACTTACCTGCACGTTTATTGGCTGCGTAGAAGCCAACAAACGTATGGGGAGGAGACTCGAGCATCGCGCTTGAGCACACGCGGTATTCGGCCGAACACCGCGATGTGCCGAGCATGCTCGCCCAACACTAGTAAGAAGTTGAAGAAAAATCAGCAAGAACACTGAAAACCTGGGTGAAGAAGAAGTGACCATCCATTAAAGACAACAGAACACCATCTATCCTATAGTGTGAGACTGGGACCCAACCGACTCCCCTCGTATCTCCAAGCGTAGAAATATTTTCTCTGTCAGTAGACTCCAGGGAGGCAGTGAGATGTTAAATAGTTTAGAGAAAAAACACAGGTCAGGACCTACGCCATGATTTAAGCCCCCAGAAATCCAAATTCACAGAGTACCGCCTCCAGAAACCCCCAATGGCCCTATCAAATGGTTTTTCATCATCTAATTAGAGAACATTGCTGGTCCTGGAGAGTCCTGGAGGCTTCATGACGTCAAATATCCTTTTGTCCCATCTTCAGGCCTCATGCACACGACAGTTGTTTTTCTCGGCCTCCGTTCAGTTTTTTTTGCGGATAGCATGGGGACCCATTCATTTTAACTGGTTATCAAAAAAATGCTGATTGTTCATCCGTTTGTGTTCCGCGTCAGTTTTCCGTGTTTCCCTTCAGCAAAAAAATAGTGCATGTCCTACTTTTTTCACATTTGCGGACAAGGATAGGCATTTATTACAAGGGATCTGTGGGAAAAAAACTGATCCTCCCCAAAAAAACGGATGCCACATCCGTTTTTTTTAGCGAACACACAATTTGCGGACGCATAAAAACAACTGTCGTGTGCATGAGGCCTTACTCTGGAGAATTCTGAAAGCGCCCGCCTGATCTGGGGAAATGACGGAGGGAAGTATCACATGAACTTTGGAAGCCAAGACTTTCTAAAATAGTGTAAGTTCACTATTCAGTAGAGATATGGACCTATAGTTGGCAGGAAAGTTTAGTTTAGATAATAAATCTTAGAGTTAACATTTCTTTCTGGAACCGACCAGTGGTCAATGTAGAATTAAACAGACAATATGGAAGAAGGGCAGAGCTAAATGTTTTATCATATTCCCCAAAAACCCCATCAGGTCTAGGTGTTTTATGAGATTTTATGGCCCAAGACAATTCCATGTAGGAAATATGGACATTGAGAGAATTTAACTCTTCTTGTTAGTAACAGGTAGAGACAGAGAACTAAAAAAAAACTGACACTAAGGAGTAGCTAGGTCAGGGCGTATTTGGATCCTCCCTCAAGTTATTGTCACCGCCAGTTCTGTGAGAAGGTCTGGCAGACGTCCTTCTCTACCTCTTGCATGACGTTCTTTGTTTTGGTTTCACTTTGTCATCTCCTTTCCTTCTCCCAGGTGTCACCTATTTGGACTAATCGTCTCCCTTTATATTCCCTCCCATACTGCCTCACTTTGCGGTTTATACTAATTTCTGGATGAAGTGTTCACTGCTGGAGGCTGCTGCTGCTGTTTGCTCAGGTAAGTCTTTTCATGTATTGTGTTTCCTTGCTGGCTTGATTCTAGGTGACCCTGATTCTGTCCGTATTAAGTGCAGGGAGCCGGTGGTCGTGTCCCCTCACTATTATAGGGTTTTCAGGTGTCACACAGTCTTAGGTACGTGGGCATACAATCGTCTACCATTGAGACCCTTGCATGGGCATAGCAGTCAGGGAGAGCTCTTAGGGTTTTATAGGGCTCACCTATATGCTCCTTAGTTTGGGATCAAGCCAGTCGGACGTTTATTCATAATTTCCAGCTATCTGCAACATCATCCATGACATTATAAACCACCGTAACCGTCTTTAGCATGGATCCGGTTTCAGCCTTGATTGACAACATGCAAGGTGTTTCGCTGGCGGTAGCAGATCTCCGTAAAACTGTGTCTCAGTTCCAGGTGACCGGTTCTGCTGGCGTTCATGGAGTTTGTTCCTAGCCTAAGATCTCGCTTCCGTATGCGTTCTCCGGGGGTAGTGAAAATTTTGTTCGCTTTAGAGAGGCTTGCAAACTCCATTTTCGCCTACTTCCCTATTCCTCTGGTGATGAAGAGCAGAGGGTGGGGATCATCGTCTCGCTGCTCAGGGATAACGCTCAGTCTTGGGACTTTTCGCTGCCGGTGGGGGCACGGCCCCTTCGATTGGTGGATTCATTTTTTGTAGCCCTGGCGCAGATATATGATGATCCGGATCGTATTGCTCTGGCTGAATCTAAACTGCATCTTTTATGCCTGGGTAAACAGTCTGCAGAGATATATTGTTCTGAATTTCGGAGATGGGCAGCTGATACTGGTTGGAATGATGCTGCACTCCGAAGTCAATTTTGCCATGGTCTTTCATAAAGATTGAAAGATGCATTTGCTTTTCATGAGAGACCAGCCTCGTTAGAATCTGCCATGTCTCTAGCTGTTCGTATTGACAGGCGTCTTAGAGAGAGAGAGGAGACTACTCCTTCCTGTCATATTCAGCCCAAGGACAGTGGGGCTGTTTCATTCAGTGTGCAGGGGTCTCAGTCTCTCTCAATCCCCTCTGAGGAGGAGGCCATGCAGCTGGGTTTGCTTGCCTCTGATAGTAGAGGATTCAGCTCTCCGAGGAGGGTTTGTTTCTGTTGTGGGGTATAAATCATTTGGCTAATGTTTGCCCCTCTAGGAGATTCATGGAGTTTTCTGAGGGTAATAAAAAAATAAAAAAAAACTCTAAAAACTTTCCCTTTGCTACTATTGGCAAGGTTGATGCGGAAATTGAAGGTTTGCCATTTGCTTGTAGTTCCTGTTTTCTCCTACCTGCCAGGGTGGCGCTAGACAGCAAGAACATTGTTTGTGAGATTTTTGTAGATAGTGGAGCAGCTGTCAATCTCATTGATAATCAATTTGCAATAACACATGGTTTCCAGGTATGCACTTTGGAAAAGGATATACCTGTTTTTGCTATCGATTCCGCTCCACTTTCTCAAAGATCGTTAAAGGGCATAGTTCACAATATCCGTTTGACTGTGGGTGACGCTCATGTTGAGGATATGTCATGTTTCGTCCTAAGCAGATTACCTACTCCTCTAGTGTTGGGGCTACCCTGGCTCACTAAACATAACCCCACTATTGATTGGCAAGCAAGGCAAATAAATGGTTGGAGTGAGTTTTGCAGAGATAATTGCCTCACGGCGTCTCTTTCAGAGGTTTCTACCAAGACTGTACCATCTTTTCTCTCAGAATTTTCGGATGTGTTTTCCGAGAGTGGTGTCCAGGAGCTGCCCCCTCACCGGGAGTACGACTGCCCTATTAATCTCATCCCAGGCGCCAAGCTGCCAAAATCACGTTTATACAATCTCTCCCAACCTGAAAGAGTCGCTATGTGTACTTATATCTCTAAGAGCCTGAGAAAGGGACACATCCGACCCTCGAAGTCACCTGTTCTTTAAGACCTTGTCTGGATTTCAGGGAGCTGAACCGTATCACGATTCGTGATCCATATCCGCTTCCTCTGATCCCGGACCTGTTTAACCAGATTGTTGGGGCTAAAGTTTTTTCTAAGTTGGATTTAAGAGGGGCATGCAACCTAGTCAGGGTCAGGGAAGGGGACGAATGGAAGACGGCCTTCAATACCCCTGAGTGTCATTTCGAGAATTTGGTTATGCCCTTTGGTTTGATGAATGCTCCGGCCGTCTTCCAACATTTTGTGAACAGCATTTTTTATCATTTAATGGGAAAATTTGTTCTGGTGTATCTAGATGACATTTAGATTTTTTCTCCTGATTTCAAGACTCATCGGGACCACCTACGTCAGGTCTTGCTGATTCTGCGGGAGAATAAATTGTACGCTAAACTGGAAAAATGTGTGTTTGCAGTTCCGGAGATTCAATTTCTTGGTTTTCTTCTCTCCACTTCTGGTTTTCGTATGGACCCTGAGAAGGTCCGCGCTGTGCTTGATTGGGAGCTTCCTGAGAATCAGAAGGCGCTGATGCGGTTTTTGGGTTTTGCCAATTATTACAGAAAGTTCATTTTGAATTATTCCTCTGTTGTTAAGCCGCTCACTGATATGACTAAAAAGGGGGTAGATTTTTCCTCGTGGTCGGTAGATGCGCTTAAAGCCTTTTCTTGTATCAAAGAGAGTTTTGCTTCTGCTCCCATTTTGGTACAACCTGATGTCTCTCTACCTTTTATTGTTGAGGTGGACGCTTCTGAGGTGGGTGTGGGTGTGGTCTTATCTCAGGGTCCCTCTCCTGCCAAATGGCGACCGTGTGCCTTTTTCTCAAGGAAACTCTCCTCTGCAGAGAGAAATTACGATGTGGGAGATAGGGAGTTGTTGGCCATCAAATTAGCTTTTGAGGAATGGCGCCATTGGTTAGAGGGAGCCAGACACCCTATTACCATGTTTACCGACCATAAGAATCTGGCCTACTTGGAGTCAGCCAAGCATCTGAACCCGAGACAGGCCAGATGGTCTTTGTTCTTTTCTAGGTTTAATTTTGTTGTCACGTTCCGCCCTGGGGTTAAAAATGTAAATGCGGATGCCCTGTCACGTTGTTTTCCCGGAGGGGGGAACTTTGACGACCCGGGTCCCATTTTGGCTAAAGGGGTGGTCGTCTCTATATGTACCAAATGGCTAGAAGAGCGCTATTCGGTACTTTATTCGTTTTTCCCTTGTTCTAAAGTGACCGGCAAAGACACCCAAACTTATGGAACTATTTTGGGCAGCCCACCCAGGGTGAACCGGTCACAGAAGACTTCCATGTTTCTTTGAGAACCCCTAAATCGATCTGGGTGAAATTTGAATATGTTGATCACCCAGATCGGGGCTATCAGGGGACATATGATTTGTGGGCATACCTCATGTAAAAAGGGGTGTTGCAGATATTGGGGGAAACTGTGACTTTTCTGCCTAGAGATAATCAAGTTGTTACTGTATCAGGCTTGATTATCTCCAGGACTAGGGTAGGGCATTGTATGTTTATGCTGGAAGGGTGTTATGTTTCCATTGTACTTGATTGGCTATACTGTGTCCCTCCCTGTAGGATGTCCCCTAGCATGGGGACTTGCATAAAAGCCTGTGTGTGTTAATTAAAGCGTGTTCTATTTTGTACCCTTCTTCTTGACTTCGTCTGATGTTTGGGGATTCGCATCCTTTATTAAGGGAATCATCTTAAAAAGTTATTGGCATTTCGTATGGAATTCGTCTACTTCAACTCCCGAACGGAGCGCTATATTCACCAGGCTCGGGCGGTTCGGGAGGAAACTACCGAATGTGGTTTAAATATACTTGGTTTCCTTACAGACATCATCTCATTCCCAACAGAAACAGGGCAGAACATTGCTTCCTCTACACCGTCTTCCAAACATATGTGTTTTTTCAACTGCTGAGCATGGGTGATAGAAGCCACACAGCAGATCATTTGCTATTCTGAATCAAGCAGCAAATTTCTCACTGAATCTCCAGCCGTCAATTATGCTGGAGCATCTGCATGAGTAGCGTAAAGTGGTCAATGACTACATCATGCACCAGACCACCACAGCAAGGAAGCGTGTGTTCTTTCAAGACCAGACAGTGGCAGCTCATCAGGGATGCGTGTCACGTACTTAGGTCCTTTGAAGAGGCCACCAGATTTATGAGTAGGGACAACACCAGCATCAACTATGTCACCCCCCTTATACGGTATATTATATCAGAGCAAATGCTCAGGCTGATGTAACAGTTTCTGCACCTTGGTCACTGCCCTGTAGCTGTTGTACATGCACATGGACGAAGTTGCATGGAGGAGGATAAGGCTGAGGAGCTACAACTGGAGGAGTTGATGATGCGGGGAGACATAGAGTTTTCCCAAGCACAGCAAGGGGACAAGGCTGACACTCATTATGGCAGACATGATCCTGCTGCTGATGATGACACAGGCCATGACCAACCATCAAAGTGCGGGATAGAGCCTGAAACAACTCAGTTCTGAAGCAAGCTGGTGAGCATGGCAAGCTGCATGATTGGTTGCAAAGTGATGACTAATGGTTAGCCATGCTTTTAGACCCATGCTATAATAGCAAAATGTGGGAATGTGTTCCTACTATGGGAATGGAGGCAAGACAGAAAAGCTGATTGGAATTAGGAGCTTACTCATTATCAGCGTGTATCAGTACATGATTGCAAAATCCACTATGGATGGTTGAGCAGAAAATACACAAGATCCTTATACTCCTATGAAAAAAATGCCAGCCTTTTTGTTAAGAGCAGGAGAGTGAAATGTTATTGCACAGTCTACGTTGAGATCTATCTATTCCTGCATCATGAGAACATCACATTTATTTTTATGTTAAGACCAAAGAGAAGCTAAAATGAGTTTTGTGGTAGCCTCAGTTAACGGCTGTGGTGACACATTAGGTCTAGCAGAATCTGACACCAGTGGTGTCAACTAAGGGAACTATTCTGTTAATTTTACAGGTCCCTTTTGTTTTTTTTTTCACTCTGCACATAATGAGGAGCACTTAAGGAGTTGTTAGAAGCATTCTGGAGCAGGGGCATACATAGAAATCATGGGTCCCAATAGCAAAACTTAGAATTAGGACCCCCTTACTGCAATAAGAAATATAATTATTGTAGCTAATCAGTTCGAGAGTGTGTCACCACTCCACACACACACACACACACACTGTAAGGTTTAATTGTGAAGTTTTTTTTTAAAATACTTTTTATTTTATACTTTTAATGAAATTGTACGTGTATTATGCTGGTTATACCTGCACGCAGGTTAAAATGGCAGAACTGGAACTAGCTCCAGTCCTGCCAGCTTCAGCAATGTGTAACATATATGTTATAGCTGACACCAAAATCTAATAGTGCAAGCTCAAAATATATATATATATACAATTTGTAACACCTATAGGTTGGGACAGACACGGACAGTGAGCCCCAACCCAGAACCTAGCCCGGTTTCCCTACCTACTTGCAGTACGAGCCCTAGGTAGCAAGACAGCAACTGGTCGACTGCCCCTGTGCTACTTATGTGCAGAGACAGACAAACCCCAAGGGACAAAACAACACAAAACAGGGTTGTACGTAAATGGGTCAGAACCAAACAGGCTATGTAGTACCAAACAAGAGACAGAGTGGTCAGAAGACGTGCCGGGGGCAGAGGAAGGGGCAATCCAATTAGCACAGGAACCAGGAACACAGCTATTGAGTCAGAGACTATCACTGGCACCGTTGTATGGCCAGAAAGGGGTTTAAATAGAGTACTGAGTTCCAGGATCAGAATCTGATAGGTCATGACTCGGAGCTCCATTGTGAAAAGTAGTGTTGAGCAAATTGAAGTATCTGAAGTGGAAAAATGTTATTCACCACAAGGCCGAATCTCCTCGTGCTTTGTGGTAACGAATCTGTTATTCCTGAAATGGTGGTAAAAAAAACAAAACAAAACATACTCACCTTATTCATTTGCATGCAAAGAGGTTGTCGCGGTCATCTTAATTACAGAAACCGTGTGAAATCTCACGTGGGGTGACGTGTGCGGCACCGCGCTGGCCGGGTACGAAATTCTTCAATCAAGATGGCTGTGGCGGCCTCTCTGTGATCAAATGCATAAGGTATGTTTATTTTTTTAAAATACTGGATTAGCCCCTGATCCGCGATCAGCTTTAAACACGGCACCTGAGGGGTTCAATGGCGGGGGCGGTGCAATTGCTGTTCCCCATCATTGCGCCCACTACCTACAAAGGGATTCGCTATGACATTAAGTAATTCCTCACAAATCAAATTTTTCATAACTTTGCTTGTCCCTAGTGTAGGGATTTGCTCTAGTAGGCAGGGTAAGCGGACGCAATACAGAGGCACAACCATGGTTGAAAAGCAAAAGTTAAGTGTTTATTCACACAAAAAGGCAGAAAGGAAAAACAATACTTTGCAAGAGTCCTGGTGTTAATTCACACAGCAAGAGTCCACAGAACAAAAACATGTCACCTGGCAGTCCACAGCAGGCTTTCTGGCACCTGACTCCCAACAGGCGTCTCTCAGTGAGATGTGGCTTCTTTTCACTCCCAGGAAAGTTCTCAGTTCCCAATCACACAGAGACTGACAGCGCTCCACTGTCAAAGAGGAAAAAACCCACACCCAGCTGAGCTGCTGGCTGGGTTTTTAAATCCCAGCCCAAAACCTGACCTGGAATGTGGGGAACAGCCACCCACCCTGCTCTTTGGCTGCTCCCAAAAAGAACCAGCCCGGATCGGCTTTACAGCCACACTAAGTAAAAAACAGTCTCAGCCAGCCTAGCTGCTGCTGACACACTAAACTACCGGTTCCTATCTCACCGAGGCCAGGAACCTCGGTGACACGTACCTTCCGTCAATGACGGACCCCTGCGTCTTCCTACACTAGTCAGAAACACTAGCACATAGGAATCAAGCAGCTGCTAATCTCCTCCAGGACAAACCCGCTGTGGGGAGAAACAAAGCATTGCATCCCGTTGCTAAGGATTCTGTTGCATCACCAGTGGGTGTGTCTCAGCAGAGCATCTCTCCTGGCGAGGCAGTGCCGAAGATCGCGCCGCTGAAGCCTGGACAGGTAAGTTTGTGACCACTTCCTATCATTTTCAAGAGGGGTCCAGTCCCTGCCCCTCATTGCCCTAATAGAAATATGCTGTTACTAATAGGGCAATAAGGGGCAGGGACTGGACCCCTCTCAGAACTTGAAGCATATGTCTATGGGGGGGGTTGTCTATGGTTGTATATATACAGTAAACACCACCAACCCGTTCCCCCACCCCTCCACATTGCAGGATTGTGTGTCTTTTTTCGCTTACAGTCATTGACACAATGTGATGAGTGCTGCAGCTGTCGTTCAGCCTCACCTCCAGGTCACCGTGGTTCAGAACGTTGGACTCTTGGATTTAACCAGTTACACGGCATTGGGGCAGGAAGAGCACTCGCACAGCACTCCCATTGCTCCTGTAATAGTGTCGGACTGAAGTAGATCATGCAGGAAGAGCCCAGAGTGGAGGTCGGGTGGCGATGCCTACAATTCAGTATCTCCCTGCTTATCGGCCAGCTTTTTCTTTCTTTTGTACGACACTTGACTTTACTGTGACTGTAGCTAATGTATTTTGTCTTTTATTATCAATTTAAAAAATAAAATTACTGCTTCCCTGTATGACTTTTAATGTGCTCAATAAGATTTGCTTTTCGATTAAAACATTTCCCACATTCAGAACATGAAAATGGCTTCTCTCCTGTGTGAATTCTCTGATGTGTAACAAGAGCCGATTTATCTGTAAAGCATTTCCCACATTCAGAACATGGAAATGGCCTCGGCCTCTCCCCTAAGTGAATTCGCTGATGTAAAACAAGATTTGATTTCTGGTGAAAACATTTCCCACATTCTGAACATGAATATGGCTTCTCCCCTGTGTGAATTCTCTGATGTTTCTCAAGATCTGATTTCTGTTGAAAACATTTCCCACATTCAGAGCATGAAAATAGCCTCGGCCGCTCAACTGTGTGATGTCTCTGATGTATAACAAGATCTGATTTCTGATGAAAATATTTCCCACATTCTGAACATGAAAATGGTTTCTCCCCTGTGTGAATTTTGTGATGTCTTAAAAGGTCTGATTTTTGTATAAAACATTTCCCACATTCTGAACATGAATATGGCTTCTCTCCTGTGTGAGTTTTCTGATGTAAAACAAGAGCTGATTTACTGCTATAACATTTCCCACATTCCGAACATGAAAACGGCTTCTCCCCTGTGTGAATTTTTTGATGTCTAAAAAGGTCTGATTTCTGGTGAAAACATTTCCCACATTCTGAACATATAAATGGCTTCTCTATCATGTGAGTTCTCTGATGAATAACAAGAGCTGATTTTGAGCTATAACATTTCTCGCATTCTGAACATGAAAACGGCTTCTCTCCTGTGTGAATTCTCTCATGTCTAATAAGAGCCGATTTATGGTTAAAATATTTTCCACATTCTGAACATAAATATGGCTTCTCTCCTGTGTGAGCTCTTTGATTTTCATCTCTGTGACTTTTATTTTGATTAACAGTCTGTGATGAATCAGAAGATAGAACCTGCTTGCAAGGATCAGATAATGGATCTTTGCTTTGAATGGCTGAAGGTAGATCTGTGGCAATGGCATGTTCTTCATATGTATCTTGTGTGATACGCTGATCGTCTACTCTGAAATCTGAAGATATCAGATGTTTTCCTGAGCTTTTGGTACAGTCATCTGTCAAGAAGAAAACAGATTTTTATCATTTTTGATTATTTTAGCCTGTATGGAACGTAATAATAAAATCAAACCTGGAGAAAAACAGAACTATTATCATTACCAGAGACTAGGGGTGTAACGATGACGGTTCAAGAGGGTGTGACCGGGCACGGCGTGGGGGGGTGGGGGCTCGATCCAAAGTTTTCCCTGGGGCCCATAGAACTCTAGCTACACCACTGGTTCTCCTTGACACAACTACTACCATCTCCAGGGTCTCTGGAGCAGACAAGGAGTAAATCATCCCTTTTTGAATCTTGGATCTGAGAACAAGGTCAAAACACAATAATTTGGGGAAAACAATCCCGAGAAACACTCCACCCATTAATATCGCTGTATAGTATTTATATTAGCCCAAATAATCTTTCTCCTAGACACCAATGAACATCATTCCTGACACTCGTAGCTCTGAACAGCCATCCTCCTTCTCTTATTTGGGTGTACATCTCGATGTTCTGTATTCTGCTAGCATATGGAGACTTGATAAAAGCCTAATAGGAGCTAATGGTTCCTAGAGGTCCCTTTACACAGGCCAAAAGTCGGGGCAATTAACAGGAATGACCGTTCCCAATAATGGCCCTGTGTAAAGATGTCACCCATCACCCATTGAAAGAGGAAACACTTGTTCATCAGGAAAAAGCAGCTCACTGCAGCAGACACCCAAATCATTGCTTCCAGGCAGCAGATCGTGCTGTGTAAACAGGGATCTGCCACTCACAAACAATGATTTTCTATGGGGACAAGTGATTGCAGCAGTCAGTTATCTCCTATAAATCACATTTTCACCCATATATACCGTATTTTTCGCCATATAAGACGCACTTTTTCCCCCCCAAAAGTGGGGAAAAATAGCAGTGCGTCTTATGGGGCGAATGCTGCTGATTTTGCCGTATTTTCAATGATACACCCGCCGCGATGCCATGCGGCGGGTGTTTCAGTTGTGAGGGAGGAGGGGCTGGGGGCTGGCATCTGCATTTATAATGACAGCGGGGCCCGTGCAGTGACTGTATTCTACTACACGGGCCCCACTCACTGTATAATCGTATCTGTATTCTGTAATAGTTAACTATGTATATAATGTAATCGCATAATCAGCGCTACTTACAACTACAAGCGCTCGGTAGGTAGCAGAGAGGAGGGAGGAGGCAGGCTGGGAGGACGGGCGGCGCGTCACTCACTATGTCACGCGCCTGCGCCGCCCACTTTATGAATGAAGCAGGCAGCGTGGGCGCATGACGTAGTGACTCACGCTGCCAGCGCCCGTCCTCCCGGCCTGCCTCCTCCCTCCTCTCTGCTACCTACCGAGCGCTTGTAGTTGTAAGTAGCGCTGATTATGCGATTACATTATATACACAATTAACTATTACAGAATACAGATACGATTATACAGTGAGCGGGGCCCGTGTAGTAGAATACAGTCACTGCACGGGCCACGCTGTCATTATAAAAGCAGATGCGACCCCCACCCCTTGTATTGAGGGTCATTCACTACAGGGACACTGGTATGGAGGGCAGGGGCGGGCTGGGCCGGGGGGCAGGGAGGCAATTGCCCCCCAGGCCGCCCTAAATAAACGGCCACCCGTCTTTAAAAAAAAATTATTTGTATTTTTTATTCTTCAGGGCCGCACCACCGATTACCACAGGTGGCGCGGCCCTGGATGTAAATGCGGCCGTGCTGTGTGCTGTGGGGCAGGGGAGGGAGAGGCGTGTCCCTCCCCTGTTCTTCTGATAGGCCGCAGGCACTAATGCCTGCAGCCTATCAGAGGCCGGCTCAGGCAGCGCGATGACGTCATTATCATCGCGACGCCTGAGCCGGGCAGCACACAGCAGGGACACAGGCCGGAAGAGGCTTGCATCGCTGCTGATGGAGGTAAGTATTATTGTTTTGGTTTTTTTCTTCTTTGCTGGCACTATGGGGGGGGATCTGGCACTATGGGGGAGAATCTGGCACTATAGGGGGGGCTTGCACTATAGGGGGGGCTGGCACTATAGGGGGATTTCTTACTGGCACATTATGGGGGGGCACCATGGGGGAGAGGAGCACTATGGGGGTATCTGGGGGCTCTAAAGGGGATTTTTTTTTTAATTATTGGCACATTCTGGGGGGCACTATAGGGGAGAGCAGCACTATGGGGCATCTGGTGTTACTATAGGGGCATTATTTGGGGGCACTATGGGGAAGTGTGGGCTCTAAATGGGCCTTTTGTATTGGAACATTATGGGCGGCACTATGGCATTTGGTGGCACTAAGGGGGCATTTTTTACTGGCACATTATGGGAGGCACTATAGGGGAGAGCAGCACTATGGGGCATTATTTGGGGGCACTATGGGGGAGTGGAGCACTATTGGGGCATATGGTGGCACTAAGAAGGGGCATTTTTTTACTGGCACATTGTGGGGGAGAGGAGCACTATAAGGGCATCTGCTGGGGGCACTAAGGGGCATTTTTTTACTGGCATATTATGGGGGACACTATGGGGAAGGGGGAGAGGAGCAGTATGAGGGCATTTACTGGGGCACTATATAGGGGTATTTTATACTGGCATACATTATGGGGACATTAGCTCAACTGCGGGCACTAAGCGGGGGTATTTCATGTACTGTCATATTATAGGGAAAATTAATACTACTAGGGGGTATTATGGGGAGCTTTACTACTACTGGGGGGCTATGAGGAACATGATTACTAGGGCACTATAGGGGCGTTTTGACTACTAAGTGTGCTCTGGCAGAGAATTATTTCTATTGGTGGTATTTTGGGGAGCACTGTTACTTTGGGGGGCACCCTGCCACAGTATCAGCTTAGCACAATTATTTTTGGGGGACATTATCTTTATACTATTAGTGTCTGGGCGCAGTTATTTTTTAGAGCACTGTGTGTCAATAATTGTTTAAGGGGGCACTATCTGTGTGGTAGTAGTATTCCCAGGGGTACTGTTTCTGTAGTATAGTATTGGGGGCACAGCAGGTACAGTATTGGGGCACTATCTGTGTGGTAGTAGTATTCCCAGGGGTACTGTTTCTGCAGTATAGTATTGGGGGCACAGCGGGTACAGTATTGGGGCACTATCTGTGTGGTAGTAGTATTCCCAGGGGTACTGTTTCTGCAGTATAGTATTGGGGGCACAGCAGGTACAGTATTGGGGCACTATCTGTGTGGTAGTAGTATTTCCAGGGGGACTGTTTCTGCAGTATAGTATTGGGGGTGGCAGGAAACTAATGTCTGTTTCTCAATCTCTGCAGAGACGGGAGATGGCAGAAAAATCATCATGGCGGTCTGGTCTGAATGGAGAAGATGAGGAAAGAGAACGTCTACTACAAAGGTGACATCACTGAATGTAAGAGGTAGGGGGCGCTATGTAGGAGAGGAGATGCCATTTGCAGAAGGAGGATTCAGAGCTGGGTGAGGACGACGAAAGGGGGCAGCAGGCCACGGGCGGGTGGCAGATGTTGGGGGGGGGAACCACAGGCCTTGAGCAGGATCAGGGGAGGGAGGAGAGCGGAGGAGCTTCCCGGCTGTAGCCGGCTGTCTATTGTATAATGTGAAGCAGGCAGTGCAGCCAGGACAGACCCTCCCCTCTCCGTATGATGTGTAGACAGGCCTCAACTATAGCATGTCAGCTGTACAGTGTGTGTTGGGAGTGGCCTATTATATGTAGGAGGGGCTTTTAATAATGGGCGGGGCTAAAAATGGGCCACTCGACTGGATTTGCCCCCCAGGACAAAGGCTGCCAGCCCTCCCCTGATGGAGGGGATCTGTGGATGACACATAGCATAAGATGCTATATATGTGTCACCCACAGATCCCCCATAACAGTGCGTCACCCACAGATCTCCCATAACAGTGCGTCACCCACAGATCTCCCATAACAGTGCGTCACCCACAGATCCCCCATAACAGTGCGTCACCCACAGATCCCCCATAACAGTGCGTCACCCACAGATCCCCCATAACAGTGCGTCACCCACAGATCCCCCATAACAGTGCGTCACCCACAGATCCCCCATAACAGTGCGTCACCCACAGATCCCCCATAACAGTGCGTCACCCACAGATCCCCAATAACAGTGCGTCACCCACAGATCCCCCATAACAGTGCGTCACCCGCAGATCCCCCATAACAGTGCGTCACCCGCAGATCCCCCATAACAATGTGTCACCCACAGATCCCCCATAACAGTGCGTCACCCACAGATCCCCCATAACAGTGCGTCACCCACAGATCTCCCATAACAGTGCGTCACCCACAGATCCCCCATAACAGTGCGTCACCCACAGATCCCCCATAACAGTGCGTCACCCACAGATCCCCCATAACAGTGCGTCACCCACAGATCCCCCATAACAGTGCGTCACCCACAGATCTCCCATAACAGTGCGTCACCCACAGATCCCCCATAACAGTGCGTCACCCACAGATCCCCCATAACAGTGCGTCACCCACAGATCCCCCATAACAGTGCGTCACCCACAGATCCCCCATAACAGTGCGTCACCCACAGATCCCCCATAACAGTGCGTCACCCACAGATCCCCCATAACAGTGCGTCACCCACACATCCCCTATAACAGTGAGTCACCCACAGATCCCCCATAACAGTGCGTCACCCACAGATCCCCCATAACAGTTCGCCATCCACAGATCCCCCATAACAGTGTGCCATCCACAGACCACAATTAGTTCAAAACCCACCAAAAGCACACCTATTGGTTAAAAATATTTTTTTTTATTATTTTCCTCTTCAAAAACCTAGGTGCGTCTTATAGGGCGATAAATACGGTAATTTGTATTTTAGCTAAAAAAAACGGACACAGAATTTAAAGAAATCAACATAAAATTGTATAAAGTGAAGTAGAATCTGTGAGTCTTCTCTGCGTTACTTAGTGGTCACTACTCACCTGGGCGGTTATCTGTAGGAATGTCCTCTGTACTCTGCTCATCACCCCTCACATATGTCTCTGTAGGATTAATATTGTTCAGATCTTCACCCGGATTCACAAGCTGTGAAAGAAACATTGTAGAAGTCATCAGATGGTTGGAGAAGTCGTGTGGAAGGTTTATCGGACCCAAATATCTGCAGGTCTCCTGTATAAATCCAACCTGTTGATTCCTCATTGCAACCAGCAGACTGTAAGGGGGTTGATCTGTATATAAATTGTGTTTCTTAGGGTACTTTCACACTAGCGTTTTTCTTTTCCGGCATAGAGTTCCATCACAGGGGCTCTATACTGGAAAAGAACTGATCAGGTTTATCCCCATGCATTCTGAATGGAGAGTAATCCGATCAGGATGCATCAGGACGTCTTCAGTTCAGTCATTTTGACTGATCAGGCAAAATATAAAACCGCAGCATGCTACGGTTTTATCTCTGGAGAAAAAAATTTGCCTGATTGCCGGATCCGGCATTTTTCCCCATAGGAATGTATTAGTTCAAATTACCGGATCCGTCCTTCTGGTCTGCGCAGACCGGTAAAAATGTGAAAAAGAGATACAAGACGGATCCGTCTGTCCGCATGTCAAGTGGAGAGACGGATCCGTTCTTGCAATGCACTTGTGAGATGGATCCGCATTCGGATGCGTCTCACAAATGCTTTCAGTCACATCCAGATCGGCGGATCTGGCAGGCAGTTCTGACGACGGAACTGCTTGCCCGATCACACTGCCGCAAGTGTGAAAATAGCCTAACTCTAAGTAGTTGTTGTTATGTCATGTACTTTATGCTGCTCCACATGGTGTGTGCACCTGTGAGATCCTGCAAAAGTTTGGTGTGACCACTGTACATGGTGGCAGCACCAGAACCTGCCGGGATCTCAGGTGAATGTGCTGAGAGTCAAGGGAGACCCATGCCAACATTGATATGATGGTGACCACTGTAGTACTAGGGGATGCACAAGAACGCTGGCTAGGTGAAGCCAGGTGAAGCAATAAAAAGTAAGAGTTTGTTACCAGTATCTGTGTGCGGGCAGACCGCATGGGATGCCTGAAGAGATCGATCAGAGTTTGTAGGGGAAGCAGGCCTTAGCAAAGCCACTAGTAAGTACACCAGTGGGCCATACTCAAAAGAAGAGCAACAAGTCGGAGTGGTTCCCTGAGACTGTCAGTGAGCCAGAGCAAGAGACTCTAGAGCAGGGCTGGCCAACCTGAAGCTGTCCAGCTGTTGCAAAACTACAACTCCCAGCATGCCCAGACAGCCTACAGCTATCAGTCTACAGCATGGCATGGTGGGAATTGTAGTTTTACAACAGCTGGAGGGCCGCAGGTTGGCCAGCCCTGCTCTATAGGATCTAGGGTGCTTGAGGGGTGCTGCACAAATAAGCCAAAGTGTTGCCACTGCAAACATGCTAGTGAATGGAGGAGGAAGTCTGTAATTGCTTGGGAACCATTACAGGGACAGAGTGTGCTGTTGAAGTGCCAGTGTAATATAAATGATCAGCTGTGATCCTGCGATCTACACCTTTATCATTATACAAGGATAATACATACAGTATACTACTGGTGGATAAAACAAGACTGAAGACAAGATCTTCACAGCCTTCTACAGATCATAGGGGACATTTCATGAGATCTTATATCCATCTACCTGATCATCCTGTGGGACATTGTAATGTTCTTCTGAACCATCCTGTGGAAGAAGAGGACTGGGACATCTCTTCGATGTTCTTCTCTCTTTCTTCACTGTAGGAAACACATCCAGTGACTGAATTCATTCCTTACATACAGATAATGAGAGGACGTGTGCATTTAGTCATGTCTATTACCTGGAGGCCGGTGATCCTCCATCATGACGTCCTTGTACAGATCTTTGTGTCCTTCTAAATACTCCCACTCCTCCATGGAGAAATAGATGGTGACGTCCTGACACCTTATAGGAACCTGACAACACAATGATACAGTCATCACCCAGATCCCTTCATAACATTTCTGTATATTATCCCAGCATTCCCAGCAGTGTCACCTCTCCAGTCAGCAGCTCAATCATCTTGTTGGTGAGTTCTAGGATCTTCTCTCTATTGATTTCCTCATGTATCAGGGGGTGAGGTGGAGGCCCCATGATTGGGCTCAGGGTTCTTCCCCATCCTTCAGACACAGGGTCCTGACAGCGCTCACTAGAGGTCTTCTTCACTACTGTGTAGTCCTGGTTATGGAGAGACACAGTAATAAATATCACTCCATACATCTCCAGAGTCCCTCACCTCTCCAGTCATGTCCATCTGTTAGTAACATAGATAAGATGATGTAATGTGACATCATCAGAACCTCTCACCTCTCCAGTAAGCTGGAAGAGGATCTCTAGGGTGAGATTTATTATCCTCTCCGCCATCTTGTCCCTGTCCCTATCCATCCTTGACGGGTCAATCAGAAGGGTCTTATATAGAAGATATCCACTGAGCGGATCCTATATTGTAAGAACCTGAACGGAAAGAAGATGAGACGATGTAAAATCCTACAAAATCCCATGTAAAATACAAGGAGATAATAAAGTGTAGATGTTGTGTTCTCTATTGTATGGCTATTGTTTGAATATGAGTTGAATAGCTTGTCAAAGCAGTTGCTCCTTATTTGAGGTCTATGAAGTGTCAAAGCATGTCCTGCCTTCACATGACCACTGTAGTCAATCTAGGGTAACACAGGCAATGACCGTACGAAGTGGAAAAAATCCAGCACTCGGGAATAAAATCTGATAACTTTATTTAGGACACAAAGAAAAATTATAATCCAAATTACCTACATGCAAGATGCTTAATATTACACCTACAGATAATATCTAAGATTATCGCTAACAAGCATTCGTATAACAAGCATAATTGCCTGCTCGCTAGAGGAGAAGATAACTGCTATTACATGCAGCAATCTCCTCCTCAGTATAGGGACAGGCGATCGCTAATGCATCGCTTGTCCCTATACTGTCTCCTTGTTTGCCGGTAGCAGAGTGCCTATTACACAGCACGATCTGCTCCGGCAAACCAGGTTCTTCTAATATGTTAAAATATCCCGATGAACAAACGTTTGCTCGTTCATCTGGTAAGCAGTATTACACTGCCAGATCATTGCTAACAAGCGTTCCTACGAACGCTCGTTTGCGATCATCTTAACAATAATCTGCCTGTGTAATAGGGCCTTTAGGCCCCTTGACATGGCCCGATGTAATAAGCAATTGTTGGGAAGGAAGTGTTCCTTCTCGACAATCACCTGCTTGTCAGTGGAGGAGAAAGCTGCATTTCCATGTAGTGATCCACTGCACAGTATGGGGAGGAATGATCACTAATGCCATACAGAATCCTTGTTTGTCGGTAGACGGTTTAAATGATCTGCTGCCGGCAAACGATGATTAAGGTGACCGCACAAAGGTTCTTATTACTATATGAACGAGCGCTTCGCTCATTAATTAAGTAATCATTAATTGAGTAATCAGCGTCACCTTTACACTGCCCGAATATCAGGCAGTGTAAAAGGATCTTTAATTTCTCTCCTAATTTTAAAAGTGTTTCATTTTCTGTTTTAACCTATTTCAATCCTACCGTAATTGCCCCGATTCAAACTTCACTCTCCAGTTCCCGGCTGCCCACTGGGGTTCATTTTCATTTGAAAATTGCTTTGAAAAATAAAATATATATAATATCCATTCTCCATTCTCTTGCTGGTCTTCTCAGTCCCCATTGTGTCCCTTTACATGGGTTAATGATCGAGGCAATTATCGGGAAGGAGCTTTCCTAAGAATACTCCTTCCTGATAATTGACTACCGATCACCCAAAGAACAAGCAAATGCTTTTTTGTTGGATGAAAGCATTGCCGATGTGATCACCATATCATCATTTCTGGGCAGCAGATTGTGCTTCTCAGAAATAAATGGGAATGGGGACATAATTGCCTGCTGTGTCGGCCCATATAAAGGGGAGTTAAGTTTACATGGCGTAAATATTAGACAAGATTAGTAAATCAGCCCCATTGTTTCATGGTGTGCAGTTTGTCTAAAGCTTTACCATACAGCTATCTATTCGCTCAGCACGCACACATAGGGAATGGGAGAGGGGAGAAAACCACTAATAGATTCATCGTCTTGTCTCCCTATCATGCAATTGAAATCCAACATGCTCAACCATTATCTCCGCTCATTGGGGGAAGTTGAGAGGCCCCATACACTTGATTGTGACCAAATCTAACCTAAAGACTAATGTGTATGACCAGCCTGAATACTGTAGAGCATTGGATAGAGCTCTGAAAATTGATTTATGATTCTCAGAGTAAGGTCTCATGCACACAAACGTATTTTAATTCCGTGTCCGTTCAGTGAAGCACTCTGTTTGACCATTAGGGCTCATGCACACAACATGAAATTGCAGATACGCAAAACATGGATACTGGCTGTAATAGACTAGGGGGCATATCGTGGCGATATGCCCCCAATGTCTGAGATGGGACAACCCCTTTAATACTGCATATTTCATAGGACTAGGGACTCCGTATTTACAACCTAGTTTAATCAGCAATAACTTCAGTTGTCCAGTTGCACCCAAGACTGCCTTAGTTATAGACAGGAATCGACTGTCACGGTGGGGGGGGGGGGGGAAACGCCCCACCAAACACCGTAGGTAAACGGGAACAGAGACTAGGCCAGGACACCGGGGAATGTGAGCAGGGAACATCCTAATGCATCCCTAAACCTCTCCCTGACTCCTAACCGTATGAGCGAACCCAGATGGTAGGAGGGCTCATACACAGGAACCTCGGGCCCTACCAACCCTAAAGATCCCTGGAATAGAGTCAGGACCAGAGACGACCGGTTCCTCCACAAGAAGGATGAACCAGAAGTCTCCCACTGGCCTAGCTGCAAGGAGAGGGGAAGACAGTGAAAAGCAACTCGATTGGCAGGTAAGAACCCAGTGAAACAACTTTGCACCGGAACAACAAGCACTTACCTGCTGCAGCAACAGGATGGAACACCAACACCAATAACTACCTGGACCCCATGTGAACCGGATACATGACGGCACCAGGCAGAGCTGCTCACTGGCTTGTAGTTCCCCCTCCGTGGAACCCAGGAGCCCTCTCACCGAAGGCACAGACAGACAGGGAAATGTCCAAGCAGGACAATACACACCAATGACAGTCCAGACATGGAACAACGACTAGACATACAACAGACCCTGAACATAAACCCACACCAAACATATACAAGGGAAGGTAGTTTAGAATACATAGAAACATAGGGAAGACATTGATGTCAAACTAGGTGGCCCTCACACTGGACGGATGGGAATATCCAGGACAGGAGCAAGGCTCCAGCACCAACCAAGGCTGGAATACCACTGAAGCTCACAGCAACAGGATAAGTAGAGCTATGAGACCACACCCAGATCCACACCTTAACCCCATAACCACCAGACTAGGGAGAGGCCAGGAAACAGGAGCAGTGCACACACATGCAGAAACAACACATTGCCCCAGGCAACTGCATGCACGGCAGACATGTCACAGCAAACTACACCGGGACCGAGACATAGCCGTGACATCAACCTACTATACTGATGGTCGATGGTAGATGTCTCCCTGGGGTGGCCAGAAAATCCTGAGAGACACTACATACACACAACCATCCTCTCCCTGACCACACAACACGTAGTCAGTGTCTGAGGCTTATCTGCCAAGGATCATAGAGCGTTACATTTATAACCATTTAGAAGTTACGTTTTAGAACGGCGGATAGTTCAGTAATTCTGACATATAAAGATAATGGTGAGCGAGAGAAGATGCTACGCGCTGCGGAGCTCAGTACATAATTTACTACCAGGAACGGCCTTAAAAACGTGGAGCAAACTTGTAAAAAGATCTCTGAATGATTTTCTTAGGTTGCATTCACAGACATCCCAACCTGCAAAAACTCATTTCAGGGAGGTTTTCTTTTTTTTTCCTTTCACAAACTTTTTATTACATTTTCCAGACATATGCAGTATCTGCACACTTTGCTCTATGGTGTGGAGGACGGGGCTCATCACCCTGTATATGATTAGAGGGGTTCTGTCCCCACCTATAAACATCTGCTCATGTCCAGGGTGTCATTCTGATTTCTAAGGTGGTCTTATAGAAGCTATTTGTGGCTTTATTCTGCGGAAAAACAGGTTTTACTAACCTGTCAATCATTGAATTAAGGTGCCCAAGCAGGGGGGGTCTGTGGATGCATGGTGCCCGGCCGCACGCATCGCCTTTCGTGCCCAGCGCCGCCTTCTACTCCTTAGTGCCGCCTCTCCCTCCCTCCCCCCCTCCCGCTTTGAGATCCCGCGCACAGGCTCAGCCTGATGCGCCGTTGCGGACTGCTGGCATCGGCTTCTTCTTGCACTGTGCGCACGTGCTTCGATTCACTTGCTGACTCGCTGAGTCGGCTCTTGGTCTGAGTCAGGAAGTTTATTCTTAAAAACCCTGTGTGTAATTATCTACCCTACTGTAGGGGGAAAAAACAAGCATCCAGGGGGTGTGAATTTAACACTGGGGTAAATAATATAATTAAAATGGAGGGTAAGGCTACTTTCACACTTGCGTTCGGAGCGGATCCGTCTGGTGTCTGCACAGACGGATCCGCTCCTATAATGCAAACGCTTGCATCCGTTCAGAACGGATCCGTCTGCATAACTGTTTATTTCAGATCTGATTTTTCACTTCGGGAAAACTCAGATCCGACAGTATATTCTAAACACAGAAGCGTTCCCATGGTGATGGGGACGCTTCAAGTTAGAATATACTAAAAGAACTGTGTACATGACTGCCCCCTGCTGCCTGACAGCACCCGATCTCTTACAGGGGGCTGTGATCAGCACAATTATTGTGCAAATCATAGCCCCCTGTAAGAGTTCAGGTGCTGCCAGGCAGGAGGGGGCAGACCCCCTCCCTCCCCTGTATTAAATGTGACCAGTGCGGCCCCCCTCCCTCTATATTCATTGGTGGCCAGTGCGGCCCCCCCTCCCTCCCCAGTATTAATTGTAACCAGTGCGGCCCCCCTCCCTCTATATTCATTGGTGGCCAGTGCGGATTCCCAGTATTAAATATGACCAGTGCGGCCCCCCTCCCTCTATATTCATTGGTGGCCAGTGCGGATTCCCAGTATTGTGACCAGTGCGGCCTCCCCTCTCCCCCTAATTAAAATCACCCCCATCATTGGTGGCAGCGGAGAGTTCCGATCGGAGTCCCAGTTTAATAGCTGGGGCTCCGATCGGTTACCATGGCAGCCAAGACGCTATTGCAGTCTTGGCTGCCATGGTTACTTAGCAATAAATAGAAGCATTATACTTACCTGCGAGCTGCGATGTCTGTGTCCGGCCGGGAGCTCCTCCTACTGGTAAGTGAAAGGTCTGTGCGGCGCATTGCCTATAGCACAGACCTGTCACTTACCAGTAGGAGGAGCGCCCGGCCGGTCACAGACAGCGCAGCTCGCAGGTAAGTATAATGCTTCTATTTATTGCTAAGTAACCATGGCAGCCAAGACTGCAATAGCGTCTTGGCTGCCATGGTAACCGATCGGAGCCCCAGCGATTTAAACTAGGACTCCGATCGGTACTCTCCGCTGCCACCAATGATGGGGGGGGGGTGATTTTAATTAGGGGGGGGAAGAGGGGAGGCCGCACTGGTCACAATACTGGGAATCCGCACTGGCCACCAATAAATATATAGAGGGAGGGGGGCCGCACTGGCCACCAATGAGTTAAATACAGGAGGGGGGGGGCAGCAGGGGGCAGTTATGTACACAGTTCTTAGTATATTCTAACTTGAAGCGTCCCCATCACCATGGGAATGCCTCTGTGTTAGAATATACTGTCGGATCTGAGTTTCACGATGTAACTCAAATCCGATGGTATATTCTAACATAGAGGCGTTCCCATGGTGATGGGGACGCTTCAAGTTAAAATATACCATCGGATTGGAGAAAACTCCGATCTGATGGTATATTAATAGGGACTCCTGACTTCACATTGAAAGTCAATGGGGGACGGATCCGTTTGCAATTGCACCATATTGTGTCAACGTCAAACGGATCCGTCCCCATTGACTTGCATTGTAAGTCTGGACGGATTCGTTTGGCTCCGCACGGCCAGGCGGACACCAAAACGCTGCAAGCTGCGTTCGGGTGTCCGCCTGCTGAGCGGAATGGAGGCCAAACTGATGCATTCTGAGCGGATCCGCGTCCACTCAGAATGCATTGGGGCTGTACGGATCCGTTCGGGGCCGCTTGTGAGAGCCTTTAAACGGAGCTCACAAGCGGAGCCCCGAACGCAAGTGTGAAAGTAGCCTTAAATGTGTAAATGTATTTTAAAAAAATCCATCTCTCTCAATAGTTCTACAGCTACTGAATGAGACAGAAGAAGGGAGGCCTTTAACATATAGATCTCCTTGAGAAGCCACTTTGACCCTAAAGGGTTAATTCAACCTGTAATCTAAACTGTGTCCTGTCACTTCTCTCATCTCTCTGCTCTGCTATCAGTGAACCTTTCCAGGATGTATTGTCTCACATGCGGGTGTCAGGGAGCCGCTATCTAATAGCGGGAGACTCCCTGAACCTCCGGGAGACTTGAGATCCCTGCATTCACATCTCCGGCAGAGGAACAGACGGCCAGAGTCACCGTATATGGCATGGCCGGTCACCGCCGCTTTTCCATCCACTATAATGGGATCCGACAATGATTCGCTCTGCTTCTGCCGGACAAATACTGCTCCCCGTGGCACATAGTGTACACTCGTGCTTTGCAATGCTGGGGTCCTAGGTTCAAATTCAGCCAAGGACAATGCCTGGATGGATGTCTATCAGTATGATAAGCATTAGTAATGTCTGTACAGTGCTACGGAATATGTCAGCGCTCTATAAGTGAGTGAAATAAACGGATACATGTACACTGACAATATCCACAACCCACACGAGTCCTCGTCCACTTACCACAGGAGCCTCCAGTGTCCTGCTCTGTCCTCTCACTCCTGATGCCGCCCCCTGCAGGTCACTGCTGATAGGTTGCTGGGGGGGGAAGACTGAAGGGGAACTCTGATTGGGTGATAGTGGGCTAAAGGACCTTTCATGATGTCACGACCATGTGATCATGTGTGGGAGGGTAGAAGCTGGAATGGAGTTGTTAGAAGGAGGTTTGTGACGTCACTGGTCACATTCTCCTCAATGGTCACATGACCAAATGTGTATAGGAAACTCTGGCAGACACATTCTGTCGGAGCTTGTAGTTAGTGATGAGTGAAGGAAGCTTTGGATCCTAGATCCGAAGTCGCTTCGCTAAAAACTGCAGTTTAATGCTGTATGGAAATCCATCTTTGTACAGCATTAAAATGTATCCAATGAGTTGAAAAACTTCTGAATTTGATTTTTCAGCTGGAAAACCATTTTAAAACTTGGATCCGAAGTTGTCCTTGGAACCGAGGTACCAGTCAGTACTGAAGCCGATTTTGGATACCTGTTTGAAAATGGTTTCTCTGTTTAATAATCAAATGCTGAAGTTATAACTCATTTCACCTCATCAGAAGCCATACGTTTTAATGCTGTACAGAGACCGATCTCCGTACAGCATTAGGCTCCATTCAGACGTCCGCAAATGGGTCCGCATCCGTTCCGCAATATATTCGGGACGGATGCGGACCCATTTATTCTCAATGGGGCAGAACGGGATGCGGAGAGCACACTATGTGATGTCCGCATCCGCATTTCCGGAGTGTGGCCCCGAACTTCCAGGCCGCGGCTCCGCAAAAAATAGAACGTGTCCTATTCTTGTTTGCATCTGCGGACAAAAATAGGCAGTTCTATGGGGGGTGCCGGCCGGGTGTATTGCGGATCCGTAATACACCACAGACGTGTGAATGGATCCTTAAACGGAATCCTTAAAGGATCTGAAGCTCAATTCTCAACCCTGTGATGATGTCAGCAGGCAGTGCTCAGGAGTTGAAGGACCTGCGATGACATCACAGCCACGTGATCAGTGGATGAGGAAGCGGAACCTAGCAGTGCAGAGAAGGAGTCAATCTAAAAGGCTGATAGCCTGGCATATGCTGGGGGTTGTAGTTCTCTTGTAGTTCTCCGCTTGGAAGGAGGGAGTAATGTTACTTACCTAGCACTGTAGGTTTAAAGGGAAGGGAGTAATGTTATTTACATGGGACTTTATATTGGAGGCAGCTGGATGGAGGGAATGATACTACTTACATGGGATTGTATGTTGGAGGGGGCGGGAGAGAGGGAGTGATGTAATTTACATAGGACTGTACATTGGAGGAGGCTGTAGATAGAAAGTGATGGTATTTACATGGGACTGTACATTGGAGGTGGCTGGGAGAGGGAGTGATGTTATTTACATGGGACTTACATGGGCCATAACTACAGTAAGCGGCCAAACCTGGGCATAGCATCTGTGAAGGGGGCACATGTCTGGGGCATAACTACTTTGAGGGGGCACAAATCTGGAATAACTACTGTGAAGCGGGCATATATCTGGTCATAGCAACTGTGAAGGGAGCACATATCTGGGCATAACTACTGTGAGGGGGTATAACTATTGTGAGAGGCCACATATCTGAAATAACTACTGTGAGGGGGCAGATATCATATATCTGGAATAACTACTGTAAGGGGGCACATACAGGGCATAACTACTGTGAAGCTGGCACATATCTGGGCTTAACTACAGTGAGGGGGCACATCTGGGCATAGCATCTGTGAAGGAGGCACATGCCTGGGGCATAACTACTGTGAGGGGGCACAAATCTGGAATAACTACTGTGAAGCAGGCATGTATCTGGTCATAGCAACTGTGAAGGGAGCACATATCTGGGCATAATTACTGTGAGGGGGCACATACCGGAGGCATAACTACTGTCAGGGGCCACATATCTGGAATAACTACTGTGAAGCGCCATATATAACTGTAAGGGGGGCACATATCTTGGCATAGCAACTGTGAAGAGAGCACATATCTGGGCATAACTTCTGTGAGGGGGCACAAATCTGAGCATAACTACTGTGAGGGGGCACATATCTGGGCATAACTACTGTGAGAGGGCACATATCTGAGCATAACTACTGTGAGGGGGCACATATCTGGGCATAACTACTGTGAGGGGGCACATCTGGGCAAAGCAAATGTGAAGGAGCACATACCTGGGTATAACTACTGCGAGTTGGCACAATGTGTATTCTAATACTGTGAATGCGGCACATACCTGGGCATGGCTACTGTGAAGGGGGCACATACCTGGGCATAACTACTGTGAAGGGGGCATATATCTGGGCATAGCAACTGTGAAGGAGGCACATACCTGGGCATAACTACTGTGAAGGGGGCACAATGTGGACATTACTACTGTGTGCTGGCACAAAGGGGGAATTATTACTATGTAGGGGCATTAAGGGGATACTTATTATTTGTGCTTTTCAAAAGTTGGGAGGTATGAGAGAGGGTTATTAGGCATGGCAGGTGGTGTTGGCACACAGAAAACGCACAACATTGTCCTTGATATGTGTTGAAAACATTACATTTGTACAAATGAATGAGGCAAGGATCGGAGGATTTTCATACACCTCTGGCTGATTCCAGTGAATAGATCTGCCATTGCTGACAGTGGATTTTGATCATCGGCCCAATGATGCCACTGCTGACTTCATAATATGCTCATCATGTACCGTACTATACTGCTGCAGCAGTTACTTCCCCTAAGATTACTACTGCTACGTCTCTTGTCCATCGGGTTCCGTACTGTACTGTTGTTGTATCACTTACTCCTGCCGCTTTAGATCTCCTGCTTTGTCCGTGAGGTTCAACATTGTACTGCTGCTCCCAAAAAAGGGAGAATTTTTGGACCGCTTGTTCAGAACAAGACATTGCTTCTTCTGTTACTACCTTGTAAGCATCTGCCTGCATTGAAAGGGCTTTCTGCTTTTCCCATATTGATGACCTATCCTATATATCAGATCTCTACCCATGAGGGCCTGATGTCCTGTAGTGGGACCTGTACCACTGGCACCCCATTCTCTTCACAAATGAGGGCAGGTTCACACTGAGCACATGTGACAGATGGAAAATAGACTGGAGACTCAGTGAGGAACATCATGTTGGCTGCAAAATCATCCAGCACTACTGGTTTGGCAGTGGGTCAGTGATGATCTGGCTAGGCATGTCCTTGGAGGGTTCCACAACCTCCATGTGATTGCCAATAGTACCCTGACTGCTTGTAGGACCATTGTAAGACCTTCTGCTGATGCCTCAAGCCCTGGGTTCCTACAATGCTGGCCTGATGTGGCCAGAATTTGTAGACAGTTTTGGATTATGAAGGCTGGCCCTCACGTTCCTCAAACCTGAATCCAATTGAAAGATTTTGGGACATTCTGTATCAGAGCACCCAATGCCACCAAGTAGCACCACAGAATGTTCTCAAGCCCACTGATGCCCTAATCAGGTCTGTGAAGAGATCACCAAGGACGCCACTCTTTTTCTCATGATGAGCATGCACAGATGTTGTCAGGAGTGAATAAAGGCACACAGGGTTCATACACACTACTGACAGTGACAGGATAAGTTGCCATAATGAAATGTACGCAATATGGATCTGCCTGTGATATTGAGTTTTTTACTTTGACTTTCAGGCTGATATGGACTCCAGCTCTCAGTTAATCTATTCTTCACAAATTTATGTCAGTTTTTCAACCTGAATATTTTGTTCATTCAGATCCGATGTGTGATTTAAGAGTACCCTTCATTCTTTTGAGCAATGTACACATTGATGGATGTGAACAAATGTAATAGTTTTTTTTTCCGGCCCCAATTATAAGAACAATAGGGGAATTGCTGTATCTTCTGCGATCTTATGAGTAACAGGGATTTCCATGTTGTTAAAGTGTAGCTCCTTCGCCGGAATTCAGAATGCTAGTCACTGCATCACTGCTCCCATTCTTCAACAGTGCTGTATTAACAAGTTCCCCATTGATGGTGCTGTGCATTTTCAATGATGACTTAGGGCTACGGACTGTGGGGATTCGCTCTGGTAGTTAGGACTAGCGGATGCAGTATGGAGGCAAAGTACACAGTTCTTGAATCAGACAGCGGTGTTTATTCACACCTTGGTGTATAACAAAATGCAGATAAGGTGTTTCACAAAACGCAGGTGGCTTGGTTTTTGTTCACACACAAGGAAAGTCCATAAACAATAAAAGTCACCTTTTCTCCTGGGTCCCGGCTCCTTAGCAGTTCAGCCTCATCAAGTCCATAGGCGGCCTGTTCTCCTTTAGAGGGGCCCGAGTCCTCCAGCCTGACTCAAACCTCAAATCCCAGCACAGCCCTCAGTTCACAGCACCCAGACTACTGAGCATCACTGTCAGAGGGAGGTGAATCAACACCTGGTAGTGCTGGCTGGTTTTTATGCCTGGCAAAACCCGGCCTGGGACATGGGGAGTAGTCACCCACCCAGCACTTTGACTACTCCCAGTAAGAGCCGTCCCGGATCAGCTATGACAGCCATGCTAAATTTCAAGATGTCAATTAGCAATAGCTGCTGTGACATAAAAAATACCGGCTCTTACTTCACAGAGGCCAGGATCCTCGGTGACACATACCTTCCATCCACGATGATTCCAGGTACCCTCTTACAGAATCTACACCTGAACAATTGATTAGAGGGGACGCAGGGTGTTGGACTCCTGCTGATCAATCTCCTCAATCTCAGGCACCTCCAGAGAAAACCGTTCAACTTTTGTTTGGGAGTGTTATGGTGGCAAGTTGGCTGGTCATGCGGGTATCACTAAGATGTTTAAGACCTAGTCTTGATCTGTTTGGTGGCCAGCTAGAAAGAAAAATATGGAGAGTTTTATTGGAGATTGTGCCATCTATGCCTGCAATAAAACATCTTGGTCCCTCTCCTTTGGTCAATTCACATCTTTTCCCACCTGCAAAAGACCCTGGATGCACATATCCATGGACTTTATTACTGAGTTGTGCAAGTCGAGTAGATGGTATACCATCTGGGTCATTAAAGTCAGGTTCATAACAGTGGCACATTTCATACCCTTGTCTGACTTAACCTTTGTTGATAAGCTAGCTACTCATGTCATGAGACTTCATGGTGTACCAGAAAACTTTGGGGGTCATTTATTAAGACTGGCGTTTTAGACATCGGTCTTAAAGGGATTCTGTCACCTCGTTTTAGCCTATAGTGATGCGGACATGCACGGCTAGATCGCGGTTAGCATGTCCGCAATATACTTGTCCCATAGAGCTGTGTCCTTTTATTGTGTTTAAAAAAATGATTTTATAGATATGTAAATGAGCCTGGTAAGGAGCCCAAGGGGCTGTACTAACCTTCTTGGAGCCCAGCTCCCCCTGTGAAGGAGCCCAGCACCGCCTGCGTCCTCCGAATCTCCTCCTTGCTCACAGTTAGACAGCGCTGTAATCTCGCGATGCACGAGCTCGCGCATTGCGAGATTACGGCGATCTAACTGTGAGCAAGGAGGAGATTTCCCCTTGGGCCCCTATGGGACAAGTATATTGTGGACATGCTAGCGGCGATCTAGCCATGCATGTCCGCATCACTATAGGCTAAAACGAAGTGATAGAATCCCTTTAATAACCTCTATAGCTAGCGGTGGATCCGCCAAAGTTATGAAGAGGCACTGGCCTCTACATAACTTCGTCGTATCCAGTGTCAGTCTAGATGTAATCCAGCTTCCTTGCTGGCTTACAATTAGACTATTTTCTACCCCTAAAACTTGCATAGGAACTAATGAATGAGACGGGCCTGCCGACCCTTCCCCAACCACGCCACACCCGCTTTTTTAGACCTGGCGTGAGTGGGAAAAGTCACAGATTGTGGCGTAAATAACCTTTGCAGCACAATGTGCACCATAAATATGCCTATTATAGACATCTTTCTTGGTAGTAAATGACCCCCATTGTGTCTTAACAGGGGTTCACAATTTGTAAGTGTTACAATGGTATTTCATGGCCACTATTGTCCTGTGTGCCTGGACACCTGTTTTCTGTGTGTGAATAACAGCCATGGTTTTTTCTTTTGCTCTGCGTGTTTATCTGTTTACTCATCAGCCGTAGTATATAACTGTGTTGTTTGTTTCTCCTCTTTATCTGAGCAATAGATCTCTATCTGTCTGTATACCAACCTCTGCCTGATTCCTGGATATTGATCCCGTGCCTCCAACCCTGATCTTTGGATTGTTTGCATGAACTCTGCCAGATCTGACCTCTGCCTGTCACCTGGCTACTTGCCACAACCATTGATCATAAGAGTTTTCTCAGGCCATGGATCCTGCTGGCTCATCTCAGATGAGTATACTCAACCTGTGCCAGGAGCTGGCTCAATAGCGGGACCAGCAGAAGCGAATGCTGGTTTCTGTACAAAACTTAATCTGTATCACTGACTCATCATTTTGGACTACAGCATACCCGGAGAAGAATATTCTTTGGTCATTGTCCCATGATCTCAACTCATCTACAAAATACTCAACAGAAGGGTTAGTGAGTGGTATATCAGTAATAATTGCCTACCCATTTGTTTCCATGTCCATCAATGCTTGACAATCATGTTTGTGTGTCATGTCAAATTGGCATTCCTCACTAGCTATTTGAAAAATGAGGGGGTGGAATTAACCTTGTTCTCCGTTCTCTCCAAGATCTCCCCCTTTTCTGAATCCACCAGTAGTAAGGTGGCTGGATTCAGAACATTGCAACACTTAATAACTAGATTAGGGTGTGTGTATGTGTGTAAAGCGTAAACTCATATTTGGTGAGTCTAGCCGTGGACAGGTGTCTGGTTTGGGCTTGCTATAAAAATTTCTGTTTGCTTTTTTAACAATTTTAACTGTAGCTACAACTGCTCATATGCAAACAATGACCATTGTACTGAAAGCTATGGATCCAGAGGCGACAATACTGAACAAGGTCTAAGAAGGCACATAGTGACTTTTAGTAGTGGAAGTTTGGCTTAACATGACACTGTTCCACTGTAGCTCAACACGACAACAAATCTTCCACATACTACAATAGAACTGTAGTGGAGTCAAGTGGTTCCCAAGTGTCTAATAGGCTTTTCATAGTTCTGGAGAACAGGGATGGGGTGGTCAGCTACTCCCTCCTCTCTGTGTCATGCTATAAGTAAGAAATAGTCTGTTAGTTTGAAACTCATAAAAAAAATTTCTCAGGATGTTCCTCTGGTTTTTAAAATTTATTAAATTTGTTTTTCTGCTTTTAATCATTTTTAGCATGTGCTGCATAAGTTCTTTAGGGTTTGCCTACGAGCAGCCGACACAGTTGTGGTTTCCTCTGTGCACCGCCTGCACAGAGGATTTGTGTGCTAATGACACAGAAATCTACCTTGCTGGTCCAGACATCACCACCTTACTATCCAGAGTCCCACAATGCATATCTTCCATATCCTCCTTCTTTTTTAAACTTAACATGGATGAAACAGAATTCATAATCTCTCCCCCATCTTGCTCAACCACCCAACAGACCTATCTATCACAGTCAATGGCTGCACAGTCCGCTGCCTTGGAGTGACCTTGGATTCTGCTCTCTGCATCAGACCGCACATCCAAGCCCTTTCCGCCACCTGCCGCCTCTAACTCAAAAATATCTTCCGCATCCACGCATTCCTCAACCATGAGTCTTCAAAAATGTTTGTACATGCCCTCATCATCTCCTGCCTAGACTACTGCAACATCCTCCTCTGTGGCCTCAAATCTATCCTAAACTCTGCTGCCCGACTAATCCACCTCTCTCCGCCCGTTACTCCTCTACCTGTTCCCTCTGCCAATCCCTTCACTGGCTCCCCATTGCCCAGCGAATTCAGTTCAGCATCCACCATACTCTGAAACTCTCTACCCTAACATATCAGACTCTCACCTACATTGGAATCCTTCAAAAGAAACCTGAAAACCCACCTCTTCAGACAAGCCTACAACCAGTGACCCTGCTGCCTCTATACCGCCATGACCAACATCACCCGCACCTACTGTGTCCTTCTCCCATACCTCGTAGATTGTAAGCCTCGCGGGCAGGGCCCTCTCTCCTTCTGTACCAGTCTGTAACTCGTCTTGTTCATGCTTAGTGCAATTGTCTGTATTATGTATGTACACCCCTTATCATATGTACAGCGCCATGGGATGAATGGTGCTTTAATAATAAATAATAATAATAATAACAATATACCTTCTTAGTGCTGACTTAAGCTTTGTATAATAACCCCTCAGAGACCTAAGGATATGATGAGTACAACCACACCTGATTTCTAGGCATATTTAAATACCTGTTCTGTTCAGCTAAGTTACATGTGATGGACCTCTGTCAATAAAGAAAATGGGTGCTGTGCCCCCCCCCCCCCGACTCCAATTCCAATTTGGATGGAGCTTTCGGAGTCCTAGCACTGCTACCTCAAACCTGTCGTAGTCTTTGGATGGGTAGGTACCTACAGTCACAATGTCATAGATACCAGGAGATTGACATGGATTTTATGTACCTAATGCGATATTGTCCTGGAATTCATATGTTTGGAATTGATACAATTGACCTTATTTCTGAGGCGATCCGATCCCCAGTACCAGTAACCCTGAATTATGCCTGTTGGATCTTCTTGATGAGGAGCAGTAACACCATCATCATATACAGTATGTATACGGCTATGTGAGATTCTTTTCCGAGCATACAGAACTATAGTGATGAGATGGAAGGACTGGAGACTTCCTAACCTGACTCAGAGGTTTATTATGTTCAATACAATTATCACCTATTAAGGGATTATTTTCAACAACAAAACGTGGCCTGATGTGTAATGATGTATGTAAGTGATTACAATATTAGAGCGAAAGGTAAAAAAAATTTGGGAGAAAATGACAAGCTTCGAAAGGAGGCTTTAAGACCCTGTTGGGCTGCCTCTAGCCTGGATACAAGAGGAGATAGGTTGGTCATGGGTGCATACAGGTTCTGTATGGTATCCTATGGCACATTTGTCTACAGATGTTGCAGCTGGGACTGTAGATCCTGCACACTCATAGGTTGCTGAAGCTGGCATCCCAGCTGGCATCTGATAAATGCTCGATTGGTGATAAAATCTGGTGGACAAGGCAAGGAAGTGTTGTATTCTCTTGAAGACATTCTTGGGAAAACATTGTTGTCCCTCCTGTCACTACTAGGGGTGACCGACTGCCACATGCGATGGCTCCCCTGATCATCACACCAGCAGTTGAGCAATGTATTGCTACACAGCAAAGACAGGATTGAAAAGTCCCCCACACCCTACATACTCTAGCGTGACTGTCGTGAGATCCCAAACCGAGCCTGGATTTGTCACTAAAGATGATAGTCTGTTTCAGTCCAGGTTTCTGATTCATGACAGCACTTCAAACAAAGGCTACCATGGCTGGCAATGGCAAGACTCATAATGGGCTCCGTGACACCAAATTTTCTTCTGCTAAGTGCCCAGAAATGATTTGGGCAGAAACAAGGGTGTGTAATGAAGGAGCCACCTGTATCTGGTAGACAACAAAATTGTGGAAGTTGCTCGTGCTTTTTGGCGTGTCATACAATCCTCTCTGCTAGTGGTTGGGCTTGGTTGTCCAGCTCCCTCATGTAGCCACTGCTCCTAACACCTCCTAACAACTAGGTCAGACCTATCTAGATGGCTGGAAATTCATTAAAACAACTATACTGCTTCTCTTTTTCCAATGATGTGCACCCTCTGAAAGTCTATTAATTGGGTACAATGTAGAGGCATGTCTAGTGGTCAGCGATATGTCACCAAAAGGTACACAACCCACAAGTAGCCTCTGAGAACCTTTTAATAGAGCAGTTTGGGAAGGAATTGTATGCCTTTTTGTGGCAAAGCCCAATGTCCAATCAGACCACATTTGTAATCATTTACATATCTGCCCAAGATATAACTGCATGCAAAGTTTAGAAGCAATCTGACATTTCTATCTGGTATGTCTGCCTTGTATTCACTTTCTCTACATGATAAATGCCACTTGCTGAAGTGAGACAACCCCTTTAATCATCTAGTGTAGTAAATTGCTTTCCTTTGTGTGCACTGTTCTATTTTGTATTATTTTTTACTATTTTTACAAAAGTAGAAAAAAATGAAATTGACTCTCCTATGTGTGAGTTTTCGGATGGTGAACAAGATATAACTTACAACTAAAACTTTTCCCACATTCTGAACATGAATATGGCTTCTCTTCTGTGGTGGTCAGCAAGGGTTGACTTTGGAGTTAAACATTTCTGATTCATTTAATGTCGAATAAGATCGGAATTCAGGATAAAACATTTCCCAAATTCAGAACATAACAACGTCTAACAACTAGTGTTGGGCGAGCATGCTCGGCCGAACACTTTTTTACTTGATGCTCGAATTCTCCTCCCCGCACGTTTGTTGGCTGCTACACAGCCGATAAATGTGCGCAGAGGTACTGGCACTCACTGTAATGCCGTAGCCATGTTGGTTACTGCCATTACAGTGATTGGCTGGCTGGAACGCGTCATTGGGTGCGGTTCGGCTCAGTCTTGGTCAGGGAGAGCTGCAGCAGAAGGGACAGATAGTGTAGAGACAGGAATATTTTTTTTTTTTAGGCAGGGTTTACTGGTGAAAGGTGTTAGAGACCCAAAAGTCCTTTTGAGGACTATTGTTTTATCTGGCTGCCATATATATTATGAGCGCAACCTGCGCTAAATTTCGTGCAATTGTTTGGCCGCTGCTGACAGTGACACAACCTCTGCTACATCTGTTGTGTTACATTTGCGCTGTGAAATTCAGCGTAATTGTTTGGCTGCTGGTAACAGCAACATTACCTGCGCTACACCTCCAGTATAGCGTTAGCGCATCCGAAATATTAGTGACATTTAGTGTCATTTTTTCGCCGCTGGTGACAACAACATTACCTGCGCTACATCTCCAGTATAACGTTAGCGCATCCTAAATATCAGTGACATTCAGTCAAATTTTTTGCCGCTGGTGACAGCGACATTACCTGCGCTACATCTCCTGTATAATGAACATCCTAAATATCAGTGACATTCAGTTTAATTTATTTACGCATACACTTACAAAACCTGCGCTACTGTACGTGTGACATACTTGCAAGCATATATACCATTTAATATGCTTAAAGCGAGCAGTAAGGGACAGGGAAGTGGCCATGCTGCTGATAGTGCATGCAGAGGCCGTGGCCCTGGGCGTGGTGAAACTGTGCCTCCTGCCAGAGCACACGACACACTCATCCACGATACCTAGCTTCATGTCCCAGTTTCCAGGGCGGCGCAGGACACCAATCTTGATGTCACACCAGTGCGACCAGGTGGTCGGTTGGATTGTAGCAGATAATGCTTCAAGTAGGTTAAGCACCACCCTGTCTTCCACAAAGTCTAGTCTCAGTAGCCAAGAGCCTGGTCAACACAATCCTCACCCTTATCTTCCTTCCTCCCACCATGTAGAGTCTTGGCAAACAAATGATCCCACACTCAGATATTCTGAGGAGCTGTTTTCATCGCCATTCCTTGATTTGGCCCTCTCGCCAAGCCCACTTGAAGAGGGACATGAGGAGATCTTGTGCCCTGATTCCCAAACTCTTGAGCATCCAATGTCAGAAAAAGATGACGGTGGGGAACGGCAATTAATGTTTCACGAGGTGGATGATGATGATGAGACACAGTTGCCAATAAGTCAACCGCAATCAGTGTCTCAAGAGATTCATGATGAGGATGAGACACAGTTGTCAATAAGTGAGGTTCTTGTTAGGTCAACAAGTCAGCAGGATGACCAGAGTGAGGAAGTGGAAGAGGAGGTGTTGGACGATGAAGTCACTGACCCAACCTGGGAAGGTGGCAAGCCGAGCGAGGACAGCAGTACAGAGGTGGAGGGATCCGCAGCACCGCAACAGACTGGAAGAGGCAGTGGGGTGGCAAAAGCGAGAAGGTGGGCCACACCAAACAGGCCCACAACTGTTTCCTGGAGCACCCCCTTGCGGCAATCTCCCTTGCCAAGGGATAGGTGTTCCGCAGTCTTGCGCTTTTTTGAGGAAAGTGCGGACAATAATAGAATTGTCATTTTCAACCTGTGCCGTACCAAAATGAGCATAAACACTAGCAACCTCACCACCATGAGCATGATCCGCCACATGACATCAAAGCACCCTAATAGGTGGGCCGATCGCCTGGGTCCATAATCGGTGTCTGCGGGTCACACCACTGCCTCGTTTTCCCCTGTGTTACATGCTGGCCAATCCCCTGTCCAAGATGCAGGGCCGGATGCCTCCCGCCCTGCACCTTCGCAAGCTCCATCAGCTAGCACATCCACTTCTGTGTCCCAGCGCAGCGTACATATGTCCATACCCCAGGCCTTTGAACGAAATCGCAAATACTCAGCCACCCACCCACAGGCCATAGCACTAAATGCGCACCTTTCCAAATTACTGGCCCCGGAAATGTTGCCATTTAGGCTTGTGGACACTGAGGCTTTCCGCAGCCTGATGATGGCGCCGGTCCCTTGTTACTCAGTCCCCAGCCGCCACTATTTTTCCCGGTGTGCAGTCTCCGCCTTACACCAGCATGTGTCCCGTAACCTCACCCTTTCCCTGACCAACGCAGTCATTGGGAAGGTCCACTTAACGACTGACACATGGACAAGTGCTTTTGGCCAGGGACGCTACATTTCCCTTACGGCACACTGGGTGAACGTTGTGGAGGCCAGGAGCAAGTCGTACTCTGGGATGGCACAGGTGCTACCGACGCCAAGGATTGCGGGCCCTACTTCCATCAGGATTTACGCCACCACCTACATTAGTGGCTGCAACCCCCCCCCCCCTTCCTTCTACTCCTCCACCTCCTCCTTCACTTCCACCTCTGAATTCTTATCTTGCAGCACCAGTCAGCCATCAGTCAGTAGCTGGAAGCAGTGTAGCACTGCAGTGGGGAAGCGGCAACAGGCCGCGCTGAAACTAATTTGCTTAGGTGACAGCACACCGCCGCAGAGTTGTGGCAGGAAATAAGGCACCAGACTGAGCTGTGGCTCTCGCCACTTAACCTACAACCAGGCATGGTTGTGTCTGATAATAGTCATAACTTGGTGGCAGCTTTGGGGTTCGGCAAGCTCACACACATACAATGCCTAGCCCATGTGTTCAAGTTAGTGGTTCAGCGGTTTCTCAAAACCTACCCCAATTTGCCTGAGATACTGGTGAAGGTGCGCCGCGTGTGTGCCCATTTCCACAAGTCATCTACAGCTGCCGCTGGTCTGGCAACGTTGCAGCAGTGCTTGCAATTGCCAGCTCACCGAATGTTGTGCGATGTGAGCACGCGCTGGAACTCCAAGTTCCATATGTTGGCCACGCTTTGTGAGCAGCAGAGGGAAATAGTGGAATACCAGCTGCAACATGGTCGTCGCTTTTCCAGTCGGCTTCCGCTCTTCACAAGCGACGAGTGGGAATGGATGTCTGACCTCTGTGAGGTTTTACGCAACTTTGAGGAATCAACACAGATGGTGAATGGCGATGCCGCTATTATCAGCGTAACCATCCTACTTCTGTGTCTACCGAAACGCTCGCTGCTCACAATGAAGGTGGACGCTTTGCATGTGAAAGAGGTTGAAATGGGGGAAGACAGTACACAGGGTGATAGCCGGACCACCCTCATTTCGTCTTCTCAGCGCGAAGTGGATGATGACGATGATAAGGAGGAGCAGGAGACAGTTGCCTCCACTACAGATGATAATACCCATAGCAGGTTTATTCCATCTGTTCAGCGTGGATGGGCCGAAAAGGAAGAGGAGATTGAGAATCATCCTCCTGATAAGGACAGCGAAGTCTTGTCTGTTGGTACTCTGGCACACATGGCTGACTTTATGTGACCCTCGCATTATATGTATTTTGGCCAACACCGATTACTGGTTGTTAACCCTTCTCGACCCCCGCTACAAAAAGAACTTCTCATCTCTCATTCCTGTGGTGGAGAGGACTAGCAGAATGATGCAATACCAGAAGGTCCTTGTGCAAAAATTGCTGCAAAAATTACCAACTGACAACGCTGGCAGCAGAGTACGTAGTTCCTTGGCCAACCGAGGAGGGGAGACGAGGGGAACACACAGCAGTTCCAACAGAGGCAGGGCAACACTCTCCAAGGCTTGGGACAGTTTCATGACACCCCGCCAGCACCCTCAACCTGATACACGGTCTAGTGTCGAGGGAAAAGTTTTGGAAGACGGTGAAAGAGTACGTAGCAGACCGTGTCAGCGTCCTCAGTGATCCCTGTGTGCCTTACAACTATTGGGTGTCCAAGCTGAACACGTAACACGAACTGGCGCTCTACGCCTTGGAGGTGCTGGCCTGCCCTGCTGCCAGCGTTTTGTCAGAGCGGGTATTTAGTGCTGCTGTGGGCATAATAACTGATAGGCGCATCCGCCTGTCAACTGAAAATGCTGACAGGTTGACTCTTATCAAAATGAACAAGGACTGGATTGCCCCTGACTTCTATACTCCACCTGAGGAAAGCGGCTGAACATATTTAAATGTGGCTTTTATGGTGTATTGAATACACTGTATTCCCTGCACCCCTTCCACCACAAAAAAGGGTATATGGTTAAATCTTCCTTTTCTCATCCTCCTCCTCCATCATATCAACATGCTTATTAGTCTGCCCTCACTCCTAATGTTTTAGAGGTTCAGTTCAACAGCAGCCCCTCGCATGTAATGTTTTAGAGGGTCACCAGCAGGCCCTCATCCATAATGTTTTAGATGGTCAGATCAGCAGCAGGCCCTCACCCCTTATGTTTTAGATGTCAGATCAGCAGCAGGCCCTTGCCCCTAATGTTTTAGATGGTCAGATCAGCAGCAGACCCTCACCCCTAATTTTTTAGATGGTCAGCTCAGCAACAGACCCTCACCCCTAATTTTTTAGATGGTCAGATCAGCAGCAGACCCTCACCCCTATTTTTTTAGATGGTCAGATCAGCAGCAGACCCTCACCACTAATGTTTTAGATGGTCAGCTCAGCAGCAAACCCTCACCCCTAATGTTTTAGATGGTTAGATCAGCAGCAGGCCCTCGTCTATAAGGTTTTAGAGGGTCACCAGCAGGCCCTTGCTCCTAATATTTTTGAGGGTCACCAGCAGGCCATCAATCATAATTTTTCAAGGGTGTGTATGATGCCCTCCTTTATTTGTAATAAAGGGTGTATTGGAGTGCCGGTTCCTTGTAATTTTTGGCAGCCCTTTCACTTAGTGCATAGTCTTTATGAGTGCAGGAGTCCCACTACCTGAACAGTTGTACCATAATTTGTGAATGAGGCCCTCCTTTATGTGATATACAGGTTGTATCGGAGTGCCTCTTCCTTGTAATTTTTGGCAGCACTTGCACTTTATATACAAGTAAATATACAGGAAAGAATGTTTCCTAACAATTTTTCCTCTAAAATCGATTTTATCTTTGGTTTAGTGCGTATTATTGTCAGTCTGTAAAAGTGGCGTACTACTTGGACAACATCGTTCCCAGCAGCGACCTGGGAGTCCAAGATGCATTCAGACATCCTCCCCATGCTGTTCCCGAACCATTTCAGTGGTGTTTCCATCAATTTCTGACCTTTTCCTATGAACCAGATACCCTCCACTCTTCAGAGCAGGGGATGCCTGGTTTAATGCTTGGGTTCTCCCATTGAATTCCATTGTGCTCCGGTGCTCTGTAGAGCACCCGACCATCCCAAAGTGTTCTACTCGAGCACCCAAGCACTTTGGTGCTCGATCAACACTACTAACATCTGATTTCTGGTGAAAACATTTCCCACATTCTAACCCCTTTGTGACCAAACCTGTTTGAGCCTTCATGATGAAGAAAGATTTTTAAAATTTGGTTTGTGTTACTTTAACATAGTAACATAGTTTATAAGGCCGAAAAAAGACATTTGTTAATTCAGTTCGGTCTGTTATCCTGCAAGTGGATCCAGAGGAAGGAAAAAAAAAAAAACTGTAAGGTGGAAACCAATTTTCCCCACTTAAGGGGAAAAAGAATTTCTTCCCGACTCCATTCAGGCAATCAGATAACTCCCTGGATCATCGACCCCTCTCTAGTAGCTATAGCCTGTAATATTACATAGTAACATAGTACATAAGGCCCAAAAAAGACATTTGTCCATCCAGTTCGGCCTGTTATCCTGCAAGTTGATCCAGAGGAAGGCAAAAAAAAAAAAAAACCTGTGAGGTAGAAGACAATTTTCCCCACTTTAGGGGAATAAAAAATTCCTTCCCGACTCCAATCAGGCAATCAGACTAACTCCCTGGATCAACGACCCCTCTCTAGTAGCTATAGCCTCTAATATTATTACACTCCAGAAATACATCCAGGCCCCTCCTGGACTCTTTTAGTGAACTCACCATCACCACCTCCTCAGGCAGAGAGTTCCATAGTCTCACTGCTCGTACCGTAAAGAATCCTTCTCTATGTTTGTGTACAAACCTTCTTTCCTCCAGACGCAGAGGATGTCCCCTCGTCTGTCACGGCGGGGAGAGGGGGAAACCTCCCACCGTACAATATCTGTCACTGCTACGCCGGATAGCAGGGAACAGGAAGCAGGTTACCTCCTAACGCGACCCTGAAGATCTCCCTAAACTCCTAATGCATGAGTCGCCTCAGAAGGTAAGGGCCAGGGAGCAGAGCTCCTATACAGACTGACAAGCAAAATCAAACTGACCTCAGGTTCCACCACCCCAACATATAAGGAGGCCCGAGGTCACACCCACCACACCTAGCAAACAAACCTTAACCCCGTGCACACCAGGATAGGAAGAGACACACAACTTAAAGGGGAAGTGTCAAAACATGCAAAAACAACATGTTGCCACCAGCAACAAGCATGCACGGCAAAAGTGTCATGGTCCACAATACCAGACCATGACACAGCTGTGACATCGTCACAGTCCTGGGGATAAATAGATGATGGGAGTGATCTCTGTACTGACCCCTGATATATTTATACATAGTAATTAGATCTCCCCTCAGTCGTCTTTTTTCTAAAGTGAATAGCCCTAATTTTGATAATCTTTCAGGGTACTGTAGTTGCCCCATTCTAGTTATTACTTTAGTTGCCCTCCTCTGGACCCTCTCCAGCTCTGCTATGTCTGCCTTGTTTATAGGAGCCCAGAACTGTACACAGTCCTCCATGTGTGGTCTGACTAATGATTTGTAAAGTAGTAGGACTATGTTCTCATCACCGGCATCTATGCCCCTTTTGATGCAACCCATTATCTTATTGGCCTTGGCAGCAGCTGCCTGACACTGTTTTTTGCAGCTTAGTTTGCTGTTTATTAAAACTCCTAGATCCTTTTCCATGTCAGTGTTACCGAGTGTTTTACCATTTAGTATGTATGGGTGACTTGCATTATTCCTTCCCATGTGCATAACCTTACATTTGTCAGTGTTAAACCTCATCTGCCACTTCTCTGCCCAAGCCTCCAATCTATCCAGATCCCTCTGTAGTAGTATACTGTCCTCTGTAGTATATATACAGTATACTGTCCTCTGTAGTATATATACAGTATACTGTCCTCTGTAGTATATATACAGTATACTGTCCTCTGTAGTATATATATACAGTATACTGTCCTCTGTAGTATTTATACAGTATACTGTCCTCTGTAGTATATATATACAGTATACTGTCCTCTGTAGTATATATACAGTATACTGTCCTCTGTAGTATATATATATACAGTATACTGTCCTCTGTAGTATATATACAGTATACTGTCCTCTGTAGTATATATACAGTATACTGTCCTCTGTAGTATATGTATAGTACACTGTCCTCTGTAGTATATATACAGTATATTGTCCTCTGTAGTGTATATATACAGTATACTGTCCTCTGTAGTATATATACAGAATACCGCCCTCTGTAGTATATATACAGTATACTGTCCTCTGTAGTGTATATATACAGTATACTGTCCTCTGTAGTATATATACAGTATACTGTCCTCTGTAGTATATATACAGTATACTGTCCTCTGTAGTATATATACAGTATACTGTCCTCTGTAGTATATATATACAGCATACTGTCCTCTTCAGTGTTAATTACTTTACACAATTTAGTGTCATCTGCGAAAATTGATACTTTACTATGCAAGCCTTCTACAAGATCATTAATAAATATATTGAAGAGAATAGGGCCCAATACTGACCCCTGAGGTACCCCACTAGTGACAGTGACCCCCCAGTACTGACCCCTGAGGTACCCCACTAGTGACAGTGACCCAATCTGAGTATGTACCGTTAATAACCACCCTCTGTTTTCTATCCCTCCGCCAGTTACTTACCCACATACAGACGTTTTCTCCCAGTCCAAGCATTCTCATTTTATATACTAACCTTTTATGCGGTACAGTGTCAAATGCTTTGGAGAAGTCCAGATATACGACATCCATTGATTCGCCGCTGTCAAGTCTAGAACTTACCTCCTCATAGAAACTGATCAAATTAGCTTGACATGACCGATCCCTCATGAAGCCATGCTGAAACGGTGTTATTTGCTTATTTTCATTGAGGTGCTCCAAGATAGCATCTCTTAGAAAACCTTCAAGTTTCCGGGCTCTGTTTTTGGACCCTTTTTGAATATTGGCACTACATTTGCCATGCACCAATCCTGTGGAACACTCCCTGTCCATATAGAGTCCTTTAATATAAGAAATAAGGGTCTGGCTATAACATTACTTAATTCTCTTAGGATACGGGGGTGTATGCCATCCGGTCCTGGCGATTTGTCTATTTTAATCTTTTTAAGTCGCTGATGTACTTCTTTCTGGGTCAGACAGGGTACTTTTAATGGGGAATTTACTTTTACATTCTGCATTTTATCTGACAGTTTATTTTCTTCAGTGAATACAGTGGAAAAAAAAATATTTAATAACTTTGCTTTCTCCTCATCGCTCTCTGAAACTCCCCCCTACTTTTTACCATTTATATAACTGAAGAACATTTTAGGGTTAGTTTTACTCTCTTTGGCAATTCATCTCTCGGTCTCTAGTCTGGCCGCTTTTATTAGTTTTTTTTACATATTCAATTTTTTTCCTTATAGTTTTTCAGTGCTTCCGTGCTACCCTCCTGTTTTAATGATTTAAATGCTTTCTTTTTGTCATTGATTGCCTTCTTTACATTTCTATTTATCCACATTGGTTTCTTCTTGTTCCTTAACCTTTTATTCCCATAAGGTATGTACCTCTCACAATTAGATTTTAGTATGCTTTTAAATATATCCAATTTTGTGGCTATATTTTTATTTTTGAGGACTTTGTCCCAGTTAGTTAGGCCTATGGCCTCTCTTCGTTGGCTAAATTTTGTTTCTTTGAAGTTTGGTATTTTTGTTCCTCCCTGAAGAAACGCACTTTTGAATGATAATTGGAAGGTATTACTTTATGGTCACTATTTCCCAGGTGGCCCCCAACCTGCACATCTATTGTTCTGTCAGGCCTATTGGTTAATACTAAGTCCAGTATGGCCGTCCCTCTAGTCGGGTCCTGAACCAGTTGGGAAGGGTAATTGTCTTTGGTTATTGCCAAGAACCTGTTTCCTTTATGAGATGTACAGGTTTCAGTTTCCCAGTCTATATCTGGGTAGTTGAAGTCCCCATAATAACCACCTCATTATGATTTGCCGCCTTGTCTATCTCGTTTAGTAGTAGATTTTCTGTGGACTCTGGTATATTAGGTGGTTTATAGTAAACTCCTATTAGTAATTTATTGTTGTTTTTGCCTCCATGTATCTCTACACACAGTGACTCCACATGTCCATGTCCCTCACTTATATCTTCTCGGAGTGTAGGCTTTAGTCAGGACTTTACATAAAGGCAGACCCCCCCCCCCCCCCCCCCCCCCCCCCCCCGCACCAGTTTTGGCGATCCTTTCTAAACAGACTGTAACCCTGTACAATAACTGCCCAGTCATAGTTATCATCCAGCCATGTCTAAATTATTCCCACTATGTCATAGTCCTCCTCACACATCACTAATTCCAGTTTTATTAGTCAGGCTTCTGGCATTAGTATACATACATTTAAGAGTTTTATGTATATTTTTTTACTCTACACCTTTCCTTATGAACTGTTCTAGTCCCTCCATCCATTCCTCCCCCAGTCCTATTACCTTGCCCCCGGTCTCTATCTGCACTATCTTCCCCTCCTATAGTGTAATTACCCTTCCTCCAGTCCCTAGTTTAAACACTCCTCCAACCTTCTATCCATATTCTCCCCCAACACAGCTGCCCCCTCCCCATTGAGGTGTTTTAGCAGAGAATAACAAATATGTAATGGTTTTGCCCATTCAAGTAATTCTGACTTTTTAGTCACATATTCTACTTTATTATACAGATACAAATTGCTTATATTTATTAAAAATGGAAAAAATATATTGTTCAAAATCTTTATAAGAAATTTATTTCCATGTGCTTACTTTAGCCACACTTTAGAAAAAAAAGTTTTAATTTTTTAGCAAGACTTCCAATTTTAATATTTAAAAAAATTTGAAACATCTTTTTTTCTCGCACCAAGCAAAGTTGGAGAGACCTATAGATTAAAATAATCTGAATAATAGAAACCTTTTAGGCATTAATTTTGAAAACCACACCCTCTGAGTATTTTGATCCCATGTTTTTTTGCAGGAATTTAAGGCATTCTCTGGTATTTTGACATTGATGGCCTATTCCCAAGATATGTCATCAATATGATATTAGTGGGTTCCGACTCCCGCACCTCCACTATCAGCTTTATGAATGGCTGAAACACTATGTAAGCACTAAGGCCTAGGCACAGCTCAGCCCCAATTCAAGTGAATAGGCCTGAGCTGCAATACCAAGTAGGGCAATACAATGTGTATGCAAGGCTGTCGTTAGTAAGCTGCGAGGAAGTGAGCACCACGGCTTTCTAAAAGAGCTGGTCAGCAGGGGTGTTGAGAATTGTTTCCCCGCTGATCTCACATCGAAATGAAAATCCTGGAAAACCCCTTTAGTGCAAAACGTGTATAAAAATTAATTTTTTTACAAATGTTTCCTTTTAAAGACAGGTTTTATTTTGTGCAAAAAAAACTACCTAGGAGCCATTGACTAAGAGAAATATAGGGACCGAATAAAATGTACAGACGCTGAATTTTAGCACTTCTATACCTCTCAACTTCAGATTCTTACAGCTAATACAGTATTCAACTTTGATTTTTAAAAGGGCGGTCCAGCATTTTACCAATGATGGTCTATCCTCAGGATAGGCCATCACTATCTGATCGGTGGGGATCAACACCCTGCATCTCCACAGATGCTTTAGTGTAGCTCCAGGACCTGGAAAACACAGCTCTGTAGACTGCGCTGCTCCACTTTAGTTCAATAGGATTAAGCAGTACAGTAACTGTCCCCTACGTAGCGATCAGAGCTGTGTAGTTCTGGTCCAAAATGGTTTTCCAGTATCTTGATATTGATGGCCTATCCTCATCATATTGCCATGGGTCCGACACTCTGCTGCCCTCTAGATGTTCTGCAGTAGCTGTCTAATTGTGTAGTGGATGGATCCAGTTATGTCAGAGCTGCTCCCACTGAAGTGATTGGTAACCACCTCTGTCTACAGCACAATGGATGGAGCTGTGGTGTCCTGGTGCCAGAGCTACTGCAAACCAGCTGATTGGTAGGGGTGCCAGGTGTCGGACTTCCCCCAACAATCTGTTCCAATCTGATACTTATGGCTTATCCTGACGATAGGCCATCAAGATGTACATACTGAAAAACCCTTTTAATAACTTAAAGCAATTTTCATTTAGAGCACGTGGTGGTTCAATGACCCAAACTTAATTTTTATTTCTTTTTTCTGCAACCCACCTAATTTTTGCAACTTGTTTTTTACGTCAGACAGGGCTCTTTTTTTGATAGACAAAGTAATTTCATTTTAAAATACAAAAACTTAGGCGTAGATAATCACATATGTCGGTCATGCAAAAATCAAAGTATTATCACATAAAGCAAAAACCAATTAAAACATAGCTTTTAATATACAGTACAGACCAAAAGTTTGGACACACCTTCTCATTCAAAGAGTTTTCTTTATTTTCATGACTATGAAGGCATCAAAACTATGAATTAACACATGTGGAATTATATACATAACAAACAAGTGTGAAACAACTGAAAATATGTCATATTCTAGGTTCTTCAAAGTAGCCACCTTTTGCTTTGATTACTGCTTTGCACACTCTTGGCATTCTCTTGATGAGCTTCAAGAGGTAGTCCCCTGAAATGGTCTTCCAACAGTCTTGAAGGAGTTCCCAGAGATGCTTAGCACTTGTTGGCCCTTTTGCCTTCACTCTGCGGTCCAGCTCACCCCAAACCATCTCGATTGGGTTCAGGTCCGGTGACTGTGGAGGCCAGGTCATCTGGCGCAGCACCCCATCACTCTCCTTCATGGTCAAATAGCCCTTACTTTTTAAAGTTTTCCCAATTTTTCGGCTGACTGACTGACCTTCATTTCTTAAAGTAATGATGGCCACTCGTTTTTCTTTACTGAGCTGCTTTTTTCTTGCCATAATACAAATTCTAACAGTCTATTCAGTAGAACTATCAGCTGTGTATCCACCTGACTTCTCCTCAACGCAACTGATGGTCCCAACCCCATTTATAAGGCAAGAAATCCCACTTATTAAACCTGACAGGGCACACCTGTGAAAAGAAGACCATTTCAGGGGACTACCTCTTGAAGCTCATCAAGAGAATGCCAAGAGTGTGCAAAGCAGTAATCAAAGCAAAAGGTGGCTACTTTGAAGAACCTAGAATATGACATATTTTCAGTTGTTTCACACTTGTTTGTTATGTATATAATTCCACATGTGTTAATTCATAGTTTTGATGCCTTCAGTGTGAATCTACAATTTTCATAGTCATGAAAATAAAGAAAACTCTTTGAATGAGAAGGTGTCTCCAAACTTTTTGTCTGTACTGTATATTACATAAAAAGAGCCCAATTAGGGCTATCAATGTATATCCCAACGTAGCACTGCTATACCAAAAATCAATGATAAACTTGGCATCAGGGGCAAATAAGGGCTACATAGCGGGAAATCTGACCCTGTCGAAACGCTAGATAGTGGCTCAGCCCAGAGGCACACCCTGATGGTGGATGCCCTCTGTCCTCCTACCTAAGCCTAATATGCCCCAGAGGCCCTAACAATATTGTGAAAGAAATAATACCCTAAAGCCCGACGTGTTTCCCCAGGTAGATTGATAAAGGTTCATGAGGGGACAAAGAGGGCAATACAACATAAACAATTGATAAGATAATCATCTGTTATTGGAGACCTTACAGAGCAATACCTGAGCATAAAAAAATATGGAGAAATGACCTGATACAAAAAGATACATGTAGGCTCCAAAAATTACCAATGTAAGCTATTTACAGTCAGCGCCGCGGAGAACCAATAACAAAGCAATACAATATAGCAAGGTCCATGTGGACCACTCACATGCGCCAACTTCCTCAGGATGTAAGGATCTCCATTGAGCAGGATAACATCTACCTTAAAACATCCACATTTGGGTTTAAATACCCGTTTGGGGAGGGGTTAGAATGTGAATGCACCAAGGGGTGGATGTAAAAACAGCCATTCTTGATAAGAATCACAAATCATGTGAGAAATCATATGACACAATATGTCATACATCATGTGATACACCATGTGGTAAGTCATGTGATAAATCACATGCTGAGGAATAACAGGAACACACATGATGAATCACGTGATAAACCACATGATAAAGTGGCAGAAAGACACAATTACCTGCTGATAAAAGATAATATACCATTAGTACAAGATACGCCCATTGTATCTCTACCTAACACCTATCTAAAAAACATTATTTTAACTAACACCAGAGTATGAGAATGGAGTTAAGGAAGGTCACATAGATAGCAGATGAAACAATATTGTGACAGACCTGCGCTCCAAACCAATACATACACAGCAAATTAGATGGTAGACTATTACATTCATCCCTCCCCAAATAGACACCAACCCACAATTAGGAATTGGGTATTTAAATGATGCCAACTTGATATAGGGTTGAAACTACCCGAATAAGAAAAACCAACCCTTTTTCTATAATGTACAAAACTTGAAGCTTCACGCATCGATAATGGACTCATTGGAGAAGAGCAGACACACAGAAAAAGAAGAACCCTACGTCAAATAAAGCAAGGGAAGGTAAGCCTTTCATTTAGACCCCCTGGTAACTGAGAATGGAATCGATAGATGCATTAAGATTCCTTTTGCAAAATACGACGGTTCCAGTCACCCTTTCTGGGGGACGGAGGAACCAATTCTAATGCTGAAAAGGTGAGAACATGAGGATCGCCTCCATGGACCTGTACAACGGGATCAGGCACCGGGGTGTTATTCTTTTTCCTAACGTCATTAATATGCTCACATATCCTGCATCTCAGTTCTCTATATGTTTTCCTAATATAATCCTTAGGTCATGTGCATTGACAAAGGTAAATGACGCCCTTACTTCTGCAATTAATAAATTCCCTGACCGTAAATATACGGCCAATGACAGAACACATGTTGGTTTTTGTGTTTCTCATAAACTTACAGTACAGACCAAAAGTTTGGGCACACCTTCTCATTCAAATATTTTTCTTTATTTTTATGACTATGAAAATTGTAGATTCACACTGAAGGCATCAAAACTATGAATTAACACATGTGGAATTATATATATAACAAACAAGTGTGAAACAACTGAAAATATGTCATATTCTAGTTTCTTCAAAGTAGCCACCTTTTGCTTTGATTACTGCTTTGCACACTCTTGGCATTCTCTTGATGAGCTTCAAGAGGTAGTCCCCTGAAATGGTTTTCACTTCACAGGTGTGCCCTGTCAGGTTTAATAAGTGGGTTTTCTTGCCTTATAAATGGGGTTGGGACCATCAGTTGCGTTGAGGAGAAGTCAGGTGGATACACAGCTGATAGTCCTACTGAATAGACTGTTAGAATTTGTATTATGGCAAGAAAAAAGCAGCTAAGTAAAGAAAAACGAGTGGCCATCATTACTTTAAGAAATGAAGGTCATTCAGTCAGCCAAAAAATTGGGAAAACGTTGAAAGTATGGGCTATTTGACCATGAAGGAGAGTGATGGGGTTCTGCACCAGATGACCTGGCCTCCACAGTCACCGGACCTGAACCCAATCGAGATGGTTTGGGGTGAGCTGGACCGCAGAGTGAAGGCAAAAGGGCCAACAAGTGCTAAGCATCTCTGGGAACTCCTTCAAGACTGTTGGAAGACCATTTCAGGGGACTACCTCTTGAAGCTCATCAAGAGAATGCCAAGAGTGTGCAAAGCAGTAATCAAAGCAAAAGGTGGCTACTTTGAAGAACCTAGAATATGACATATTTTCAGTTGTTTCATACTTGTTTGTTATGTATATAATTCCACATGTGTTAATTCAGAGTTCTGATGCCTTCATAGTCATGAAAATAAAGAAAACTCTTTGAATGAGAAGGTGTGTCCAAACTTTTGGTCTGTACTGTACATGCTTGATAAAAACCACACTTAATGAGATCAAGCCAAGTACCGAGATGTCTTGGGCGTGTATAATGACTATGCACCAGGCGATTGCCTAGACTTCTTCCCCTTCTGTAGTTCATACTAGTCCAAGGTGAAAATACCTCTAACAGGTCAGGATCCATCATAAGAATTGGGCAGTATTTAATAAGAATGTCTCTAATTCTTTTGTTAGCTATATCATAGGTCGAGATTATTCTAATGATGTTGGCTTTCGAAGGACTAGATGTTCTCCGGACTAGCAAACTGTTTCTATCCTGTATCTCTGCATGTTAAAATGCCTCCCTCAAAACGCGTGTGGGGTAGCCCCTCGCTTGGAATCTACAAAGTAACTCCCGAGATTCATAAAAAAAAATCCTCCGGATCAGAACAATTTCTATATTGGCCCTTCCCCTTTTTTAAGTAGGATGATAACTGTTTCAATGTAATAAATTATTGGTGGCGATAGATTTTCTGAAGATCGTAGTTGTGAATAAATTGTTTGATGACTTTGACGTCCAAAAATGTCAGTGTCAAGATGGCATTCAAAGGTAAAAGATAATCCTGTATCGTTGTTATTCAAGGTACCAATAATTGTCTTAAACTCAGATACATTACCATTCCAAACCAAGAACACGTGATCAATGTAATGTGTCCAAAATACAATCTTCTTAATAACCACGGGCGAATCTAGATTCCCCTCGGTCACGAGGGGGATGTAGAGACAAAAGAAGAGGGGTGGGGGGTGTGCACAATAGGGTAGTACGTTCAACACAAACTGAATTTGTTGGAAAAATAGAGGTGCTCACCTTTAGGGGTTGTGCAAAATAGACACAACTCTATTGTAGATTTGTAGGTATATATATAGACCTTTAGGATCCGTGAATGCAGCCGCAGAAGAAGTGTCTTTGGGATCGGGTGTCCAATCCCCCAAAGGGTGCTTGTAGTAGAAGGAAATTCTGATCAGTCGCAAAATCACTGGTTCCAATACATCTCTGTAGGTGAATCTTCTTTATTTACATAATGGGTAATTGTGCATAGAACAATGCGTTTCGGGGCTCAAAATGTCCCCTTCATCAGGTTAGCATGTAGTCACTTGGATTGTTGGAAGAAGTTGCTGTTGGAGGGTGTTTTGGTACCATTCTTTATTCATGGCTGTGTTTTGGGGCAAAATTGTGAGTGAGCCCACTCCCTTGGATGAGAAGCAACCCCACACATGAATGGTCTCAGGATGCTTTACTGTTGGCATGACACAGGACTGATGGTAGCGCTCACCTTTTCTTCTCCGGACAAGCCTTTTTCCAGATGCCCCAAACAATTGGAAAGAGGCTTCATCGGAGAATATGACTTTGCCCCAGTCCTCAGCAGTCCATTCACCAAACTTTCTGCAGAAGATCAATCTGTCCCTGATGTTTTTTTTGGAGAGAAGTGGCTTCTTTGCTGCCCTTCTTGACACCAGGCCATCTTCCAAAAGTCTTCGCCTCACTGTGCGTGCAGATGCACTCACACCTGCCTGCTGCCATTCCTGAGCAAGCTCTGCACTGGTGGCACTCCGATCCCGCAGCTGAATCCTCTTTAGGAGATGATCATGGCGCTTGCTGGACTTTCTTGGATGCCCTGAAGCCTTCTTAACAAGAATTGAACCTCTTTCCTTGAAGTTCTTGATGATCCTATAAATTGTTGATTGAGGTGCAATCTTAGCAGCCACAATATCCTTGCCTGTGAAGCCATTTTTATGCAACGCAATGATGGCTGCACGCGTTTCTTTGCAGGTCACCATGGTTAGCAATGTAAGAACAATGATTTCAAGCATCACCCTCCTTTTAACATGTCAAGTCTGCCATTTTAACCCAATCAGCCTGACATAATGATCTCCAGCCTTGTGCTCGTCAACATTCTCACCTGAGTTAACAAGACGATTACTGAAATGATCTCAGCAGGTCCTTTAATGACAGCAATGAAATGCAGTGGAAAGTTTTTTTTGGGATTAAGTTCATTTTCATGGCAAAGAAGGACTATGCAATTCATCTGATCACTCTTCATAACATTCTGGAGTATATGCAAATTGCTATTATAAAAACTTAAGCAGCAACTTTTCCAATTTCCAATATTTATGTAATTCTCAAAACTTTTGGCCACGACTGTATATAGTCAGATATGTAATGATCTGTTGTCAGACCGCAGTTTTCGTATTTTATGAGCATATTAATGACGTTAGGAAAAAGAATAACACCCCGGTGGCTGATCATGTTGTACAGGTCCATGGAGGCGATCCTCATGTTCTCACCGTTTCAGCATTACAATTGGTTTCTCCGTCCCCCAGAAAGGGTGTCTGGAACCTTCGTATTTTGCAAAAGGAATCTGAATGGATCTATCTATTCCATTCTCAGTCACCAGGGGGTCTAAATGAAAGGCTTACCTTCACTTGCTTTACTTGAGGTAGGGTTCTCCTTTTTCTGTGTCTGCTCTTCTACAATGAGTTTCCAGTCTATTCACCGTGCAACAATGATTTTGCTACTGAGAAAAACATGTGATTTATACTAAAATGAGCACACTGATTCCAAATATGAACTCAGAATTTGCCTGACACGTCTAGATTTTAAGTTATATATAATGAAGTGGAGAACCGCACTCAATTCAGTTGGTTATGGTGCCAATCAAAGGCTGGGAACAGCCAATATACATATAGCGAAATTGAGGCACACAGATTTTTAGTGTTGCAATCAAAAAAAAAAAAATTTTTTAGTTTCGCAGTAATTTCATCCATCCAATTGCCCAATATTTTTCTTCAATGTACAAACAGAGTATCTAGACCGGACGTTTAGGTCATCTCAAACCTTCATCAGCGGTCACATTTTTTATCTGCAATAATATATAGTACAAAATTGAGTTGGGATGAAAATACTATAAAAAGTTTTTGTAAAGAAAATGTTTTGTTGTTCTATACATATATGTGATAATCCAATTCATTGCTGGATACATAGGAAAATTGACACAATAAAATAACTACAGACATCATGGAGGGGAATTGTGTAAAGGAAATCCTGAGTTTACACAGTTCATACAGTGTTGATCTAGGTCAGAACTTGTAGAACTATTAGAGCAGAGAGTTACGGTGATAGGTATATACAGTATGTAATAGGATACATGTAGTCAGAAAGTCCCACATAGTGTGTCTCCTTAAGGTACATCTGTGTTAGCATGTATGTATGCCATCCTAATTAGTCATAAGTGGGAACCCATAGTGTTGAAGGGATCGATGTAGGTAGTATACTGGGTGTAATGACACGTATATAGTGGGTTACCAACTACATCTGTCTGCATACTGATATAGATGACCCACTCCTTCCGTCAGAACAGGTAACTAGATGAATATATTTCTTTTCTAGGTGACGAGCGAACCTGGCGTCCTCCATACTAGACACCTCCACACTAGTGACCCCTGCTTATGGGACTATAATATAATACGGCACCACAGTTTACTCTAAACTTGTTGTACCTAATTGAACGCTGCATTTTGTTGATGTACCCGGCAAATGCTATTCATATATACTGAGTTAAAGTACTGCTATTTACTGAACCTGATGTACCCGGCATATGCTACTCGTATATACTTAGTAAATGTACTGCTATTTATTGAACCTGATGTACCCGGCATATGCTACTCGTATATACTTAGTAAATGTACTGCTATTTATTGAACCTGATGTACCCGGCATATGCTATTTATATGCATTTAGTAAATGTACTGCTATTTATTGAACCTTTTAGCACAGCATGGTGTCTACATACAACCAGCGTACACCATTCAGCTGGTGGACAGATGGCCTTAAGTTCTCCTGCAAAATGTCTTGATAAACTTGAGAATTCATTTTTCCTTCGATGATAGCAATCCGTCCAGGCCCTGACGCAGCAAAGCAGCCCCAAACCATGATGCCCCCACCACCATACTTCACAGTTGGGATGAGGTTTTGAGGTTGGTGTGCTGTGCCTCTTTTTCTCCACACATAGTGTTGTGTGTTTCTTCCAACTTTGGTTTCATCTGTCCACAGAATATTTTGCCACTACTGCTGTGGAACATCCAGGTGCTCTTGTGAAAACTGTAAACGTGCAGCAATGTTTTTTTTGTACAGCAGTGGCTTCCTCTATGGTATGCTCCCATGAAATCCATTCTTGTTTAGTGTTTTACGTATCGTAGATTCGCTAACAGGGATGTTAGCATATGCCAGAGACTTTTGTGAGTCTTTAGCTGACACTCTAGGATTCTTCTTCACCTCATTGAGCAGTCTGCGCTGTGCTCTTGCAGTCATCTTTACAGGACGGCCGCTCCTAGGGAGAGTAGCAGCAGAGCTGAACTTTCTCCATTTAGAGACAATTTGTCTTACCGTGGACTGATGAACAGCAAGGCTTTTGGAGATACTTTTATAACCCTTTCCAGCTTTATGCAAGTCAACAATTCTTAATCATAGGTCTTCTGAGAGCTCTTTTGTGCGAGGCATCATTCACATCAGGCAATGCTTCTTGTAAAAAGCAAACCCAGAACTGGTGTGTGTTTTCTATAGGGCAGGGCAGCTGTAACCAACACCTCCAATCTCATCTCATTGATTGGACTCCAGTTGGCTGACACCTCACTCCAATTAGCTCTTGGAGAGGTCATTAATCTAGGGGTTCACATACTTTTTCCACCTCCACTGTGAATGTTTACATGGTGTGGTCAATAAAAACATGGTAACATTTAATTCTTTGTGTGTTATTAGTTTCAGCAGACTCTGTCTATTGTTGTGACTTAGATGAAGATCAGATCACATTTTATGACCAATTTGTGGAGAAATCCATATAATTCCAAAGGGTTCACATACTTTTTATTGCAACTGTATATATATATATATATATATATATATATATATATATATATATATATATGCACAGCCACCTATAGATAATCTGTAATACAGTCCTATTCTCTTATGTACCTGGCAGATTCAATCCAGATATGGGTATGTTACCACTTACCCACACATGACAGACCCTATATACAGTATGCTGACAGATGTAGTCGGTAACACACTTATAACTAATTAGGATGGCATACATACATGCTAACACAGATGTACCTTAAGGAGACACACTATGTGGGACTTTCTGACTACATGTATCCTATTAAATACTGTATATACCTATCACCGTAACTCTCTGCTCTAATAGTTCTACAAGTTCTGACCTAGATCAACACTGTATGAACTGTGTAAACCTAGGATTTCCTTTACACAATTCCCCTCCATGATGTCTGTGGTTATTTTATTGTGTCAATTTTCCTATGTATCCAGCAATTAATTGGATTATCACATATATGTATAGAACAACAAAACATTTTCTTTACAAAAACTTTTTATAGTATTTTCATCCCAACTCAATTTTGTACTATATATTATTGCAGATAAAAAATGTGACGGCTGATGAAGGTCTGAGATGACCGAAACGTCCGGTCTAGATACTCAGTTTGTACATTAAAGAAAAATATTGGGCAATTGGATGGACGAAATTACTGCGAAACTAAAAAATCGGTGTGCCTCAATTTCGCTATAGATTTTAAGTTATACATGCCTATTCAGCTATTATATTAATGCATTATATTGGAAATATTCCAATGGACATGTCCAGACCTGTCCGGACGCACTCAGGCTGATGTCAGCAGTAAGTATATAAGGCAAGCTGGACAGATTTTGATAAAAGTGATCTGTTATAGTGCTATCAGTTTTGAAACTTAAAGGGAACCTGTCACAGGGATTATGTGTATAGAGCTGAGGACATGGGCTGCTAGATGGCCGCTAGCACATCCGCAATACCCAGTCCCCATAGCTCTGTGTGCTTTTATTGTGTAAAAAAAACGATTTGATACATATGAAAATTAACCTGAGATGAGTCCTGTCCCTGAGGTGAGTCCAAACCAGAAAGGAAAATGCAGCGGATTTTGTAGTGGTGGTGCCTGCGGTGTCAGGTGCCAGTCTGTAGCACCCGTCACAGCAAATACAGTATTGAAGATATACCACTGCACTCTCATTTCTTCAGCATTTCAACATTTAATCACCAATTCTCACCGCCGTTTCGACCAGTGTGGTCCTTTTCAAGCAGTGTACAAAGTGAATGAGGTGCAATACTTATACCCTTAAATTTCAATCACATGATGCAGTTGAGCTCCTCCCCCTCCATTAATACATCTCATCATCTCAACGTATAGTGAACTCTCATAAAATCATATACATTTACAAACACCATATATATGTGCTTACATTAGTTGAGGAATCTGGCAGGCATACATTTCATGTGGTCCCGATCTCCTCTGTGCTCCTGTGATGCGCGCGCTTACGCCTGTGCACTGTGTATATTGCATCTCTATAGTAACCGTGCGCCTGCGCAGTCGCTCATTCCGAAGCCGTCGGGCGCGTGTGTATACTGCATCTCTATAGCAACCGTGCGCCTCCGCAGTCGCTCATTCTGAAGCCGCTTGTACTCAGGGAGTTATCCACGTCATTTCTGCGCATGCTCCGCTTGTCACTTAATCTGCAGCAATGTCAGCGATCGTATTCTATTTATATAGCATACCGTCCATCTCTGTCTAGGCACAAAAAAAACAGACCGGTTCCAAGCGGTAAAACTACTCCAATAATTTTTTTGATAGAAAACATAACTATTTCCAGTGCTGTGCCCCCGTTTGTTAATCTACACCTATTGGCGTTATAAGGAAAAAAATTCCACATTTAACTGCACCACTCCGGACTATACATTATAACTCGTGATTGGGGCTCCTTCACTCAAACACAGTACAGGGGGGTGTTCCCACTCCTCGAATTTAAAGGAGACATCTTGAGCCATATATCTCAACCCTTCAGATAGTGGTGCGACAACTCCCTAATATAGGAAGAACCGCACTCTCCTTCCTGGAGGGTACCATTCATACCAGTGGTGGGAGACACAACCTACATTAGCAAGAAGTCAGACACCCTCGATGGTCATAATAAGGTGCAATTGCTACCTCAAGCCATCTCTCATGTCATAGCCCTGTACAACCACTAGAAGTAGTGCAGATGGGAGAATAGAAAATCTTTTTTCGCCAGATAAAGACAACAAAGGGCACGCTGGATGGCTCAAACAACCACACTGACTACAAACCACTTTACCCCCAGTCGTCCCACGAGTCCCATGTGCCTAGAGAAAAACGGATCGATACTATATAGCTGCTATTAATCTCGGCAATTCAGAAAGGATCCACATCACAGAACATGACACCAGGTTCCCCAACCAGTGAATTCTATATAAAGAGATAAAAACAATCACAGCCTAGACAGTGCCTAGACAGAGATGGACAGTATGCTATATAAATAGAATACGATCGCTGACATTGCTGCAGATTAAACGAAAAGTGGAGCATGCGCAGAAATGACGTGGATAACTCCCTGAGTACTAGTGGCTTCAGAATGAGCGACTGCACAGGCGCACGGTTGCTATAGAGATGCAGTATACACATGCACCCGACGGCTTCGGAATGAGTGACTGCGCAGGCGCACGGTTACTATAGAGACGCAATATACACACGAGCCCGACGCGCCTGCGCACTGGATCGTGAGGTACACCAAAGTAACCGCGCGCATCACAGGAGCACAGAGGACATCGGGACCACATGAGGAGATGTATGCCTGCCAGATTCCTCAACTAATGTAAGCACATATATATGGTGTTTGTAAATGTATATGATTTTATGAGAGTTCACTATACGTTGAGATGATGAGATGTATTAATGGAGGGGGAGGAGCTCAACTGCATCATGTGATTGAAATTTAAGGGTAAAAGTATTGCACCTTATTCACTTTGTACACTGCTTGAAAAAGACCACACTGGTTGAAATGTCGCTGAGAATTGGTGATTAAATGTTGAAATGCTGAAGAAATGAGAGTGCCGTGGTATATCTTCAATACTGTATTTCCTGAGATGAGTCCAGTGTGAAGGAGCCCAGCACTGCCCCGCATCCTCAGAATCTCCTTCTTGTTCCCCGACGTCAGAAAGCTAGAGCGCCGTAATCACGCGGTGAGCGAGCTAGTACATGCGCAGTTCTTTCCCTGAGGCTGATGCCAGCACAGGGAAGGAACACTATGACAACACTGTGCATGTGCTAGCTCGCATATCGCGAGATTACAGCGCTCTAGCTTTCTGACGTCGGGGAGCAAGGAGGAGATTCTTAGGATGCGGGGCGGTGCTGGGCTCCTTGATGCTGGACTCATCTCAGGAACAGGACTCATCTCTGGTTAATTTGCATATGTATCAAATCGTTTTTTTACACAATAAGAGCACACAGAGCTATGGGGACTGGGTATTGCGGATGTGCTAGCGGCCATCTAGCAACCCAGGTCCTCAGCTCTATACCCAAAATCCTGGTGACAGGTTCCCTTTAAGATGGATAAACGCAAATGTGTTAACAATCCAGACAATTTCTGGTACATATGTGGCAAATACACTATTTGTGATCAGCGCAAGAATCTGACAAAGTGAGTGCGTCTTGCTTACAAGTATTACTTTGAATGTAAAATTGGAGATCAAGATAAAAGCTGGGCACCTCATGTTTGTTGCACTGTGTGTTACTCTGGGCTAACGCAGTGGTTGAATGGTAAAAGGAAAGGAATGGATTTTGCAGTGCCTCTGGTTTGGCGTGAGCAGAAAAATCACCATTCAGACTGTTACTTTTGCATGACTAAAATCGCTAGATATTCAAAGAGAAACAAGTCACACATTGTGTATCCTGACTGTGAGTCTGCTCTTAAACCAGTACCATACGATGTAGAGAATCCAGTGCCTGCCCCTCCCACAGCAGGAATGGCAATTGAAACAGACAGTTTTGATCCTGATTAAGAAGAAGATGTTGATTGTCACAATGTATTTCCTGATCCAGAACAACTGGAGGGGCAGACACACTTGCTGAGCCAATCAGATTTAGATGATCTGGTAAGAGATCAGGTCAAAACTGCTAGCTTCTAGACTTCAGGAATGGAATTTGCTACAACGAGGCACCACAACTTCACACTTTCGTCATCGACACACCAAGTTAGCTGCATACTATGCAATGGAAAGCGATGTCTGTTTCTGTACTGATGTAAATGGTCTTATGATGGAGTTAGATGGTACACATGTTCCCGATGAATGGAGGCTATTCATAGACTCTAGCAAAACAAGTTTGAAAGCTGTCTTGTTGCACAATGGTAACAAAAAAAATCTGTTCCATTGGCTCATGCGGTTGGAATGAAAGAGACCCATGCTTCTATGGAGTTAATTTTGAAAATGATCAAATACTTAGAACATAAATAGAAAATACCGGGAGTGCAGAATTATTAGGCAAATGAGTATTTTGACCACATCATCCTCTTTATGCATGTTGTCTTACTCCAAGCTGTACAGGGAGTGCAGAATTATTAGGCAAGTTGTATTTTTGAGGATTCATTTTATTATTGAACAACAACCATGTTCTCAATGAACCCAAAAAACTCATTAATATCAAAGCTGAATATTTTTGGAAGTAGTTTTTAGTTTGTTTTTAGTTTTAGCTATTTTAGGGGGATATCTGTGTGTGCAGGTGACTATTACTGTGCATAATTATTAGGCAACTTAACAAAAAACAAATATATACCCATTTCAATTATTTATTTTTACCAGTGAAACCAATATAACATCTCAACTTTCACAAATATACAATTCTGACATTCAAAAACAAAACAAAAACAAATCAGTGACCAATATAGCCACCTTTCTTTGCAAGGACACTCAAAAGCCTGCCATCCATGGATTCTGTCAGTGTTTTGATCTGTTCACCATCACATTGCGTGCAGCAGCAACCACAGCCTCCCAGACACTGTTCAGAGAGGTGTACTGTTTTCCCTCCTTGTAAATCTCACATTTGATGATGGACCACAGGTTCTCAATGGGGTTCAGATCAGGTGAACAAGGAGGCCATGTCATTAGATTTTCTTCTTTTATACCCTTTCTTGCCAGCCACGCTGTGGAGTACTTGGACGCGTGTGATGGAGCATTGTCCTGCATGAAAATCATGTTTTTCTTGAAGGATGCAGACTTCTTCCTGTACCACTGCTTGAAGAAGGTGTCTTCCAGAAACTGGCAGTAGGACTGGGAGTTGAGCTTGACTCCATCCTCAACCCGAAAAGGCCCCACAAGCTCATCTTTGATGATACCAGCCCAAACCAGTACTCTACCTCCACGTTGCTGGCGTCTGAGTCGGACTGGAGCTCTCTGCCCCTTACCAATCCAGCCACGGGCCCATCCATCTGGCCCATCAAGACTCACTCTCATTTCATCAGTCCATAAAACCTTAGAAAAATCAGTCTTGAGATATTTCTTGGCCCAGTCTTGACGTTTCAGCTTGTGTGTCTTGTTCAGTGGTGGTCGTCTTTCAGCCTTTCTTACCTTGGCCATGTCTCTGAGTATTGCACACCTTGTGCTTTTGGGCACTCCAGTGATGTTGCAGCTCTGAAATATGGCCAAACTGGTGGCAAGTGGCATCTTGGCAGCTGCACGCTTGACTTTTCTCAGTTCATGGGCAGTTATTTTGCGCCTTGGTTTTTCCACACGCTTCTTGCGACCCTGTTGACTATTTTGAATGAAACGCTTGATTGTTCGATGATCACGCTTCAGAAGCTTTGCAATTTTAAGAGTGCTGCATCCCTCTGCAAGATATCTCACTATTTTTGACTTTTCTGAGCCTGTCAAGTCCTTCTTTTGACCCATTTTGCCAAAGGAAAGGAAGTTGCCTAATAATTATGCACACCTAATATAGGGTGTTGATGTCATTAGACCACACCCCTTCTCATTACAGAGATGCACATCACCTAATATGCTTAATTGGTAGTAGGCTTTCGAGCCTATACAGCTTGGAGTAAGACAACATGCATAAAGAGGATGATGTGGTCAAAATACTCATTTGCCTAATAATTCTGCACGCAGTGTATAGGCTCGAAAGCCTACTACCAATTAAGCATATTAGGTGATGTGCATCTCTGTAATGAGAAGGGGTGTGGTCTAATGACATCAACACCCTATATTAGGTGTGCATAATTATTAGGCCTTTCCTTTGGCAAAATGGGTCAAAAGAAGGACTTGACAGGCTCAGAAAAGTCAAAAATAGTGAGATATCTTGCAGAGGGATGCAGCACTCTTAAAATTGCAAAGCTTCTGAAGCGTGATCATCGAACAATCAAGCGTTTCATTCAAAATAGTCAACAGGGTCGCAAGAAGCGTGTGGAAAAACCAAGGCGCAAAATAACTGCCCATGAACTGAGAAAAGTCAAGCGGGCAGCTGCCAAGATGCCACTTGCCACCAGTTTGGCCATATTTCAGAGCTGCAACATCACTGGAGTGCCCAAAAGCACAAGGTGTGCAATACTTAGAGACATGGCCAAGGTAAGAAAGGCTGAAAGACGACCACCACTGAACAAGACACACAAGCTGAAACGTCAAGACTGGGCCAAGAAATATCTCAAGACTGATTTTTCTAAGGTTTTATGGACTGATGAAATGAGAGTGAGTCTTGATGGGCCAGATGGATGGGCCCGTGGCTTGATTGGTAAAGGGCAGAGAGCTCCAGTCCGACTCAGATGCCAGCAAGGTGGAGGTGGAGTACTGGTTTGGGCTGGTATCATCAAAGATGAGCTTGTGGGGCCTTTTCGGGTTGAGGATGGAGTCAAGCTCAACTCCCAGTCCTACTGCCAGTTTCTGGAAGACACCTTCTTCAAGCAGTGGTACAGGAAGAAGTCTGCATCCTTCAAGAAAAACATGATTTTCATGCAGGACAATGCTCCATCACACGCGTCCAAGTACTCCACAGCGTGGCTGGCAAGAAAGGGTATAAAAGAAGAAAATCTAATGACATGGCCTCCTTGTTCACCTGATCTGAACCCCATTGAGAACCTGTGGTCCATCATCAAATGTGAGATTTACAAGGAGGGAAAACAGTACACCTCTCTGAACAGTGTCTGGGAGGCTGTGGTTGCTGCTGCACGCAATGTTGATGGTGAACAGATCAAAACACTGACAGAATCCATGGATGGCAGGCTTTTGAGTGTCCTTGCAAAGAAAGGTGGCTATATTGGTCACTGATTTGTTTTTGTTTTGTTTTTGAATGTCAGAAATGTATATTTGTGAAAGTTGAGATGTTATATTGGTTTCACTGGTAAAAATAAATAATTGAAATGGGTATATATTTGTTTTTGTTAAGTTGCCTAATAATTATGCACAGTAATAGTCACCTGCACACACAGATATCCCCCTAAAATAGCTAAAACTAAAAACAAACTAAAAACTACTTCCAAAAATATTCAGCTTTGATATTAATGAGTTTTTTGGGTTCATTGAGAACATGGTTGTTGTTCAATAATAAAATTAATCCTCAAAAATACAACTTGCCTAATAATTCTGCACTCCCTGTATGTGCTGACCTGAAAGTGGTAGCACTGCTGCTTGGCCTACAGTTAGGGTACACAAAGCATATGCGTTTCTTGTGCCTATGGAACAGTCGTGATGACAACAATCATTACAAAATGAGACAGTGGCCTCTCAGAGTCGAGCACACAGTTGGTCAGTACAATGTACAACACAAATCACTGGTCGATCGACTTCAAGTTTATCTTCCACCACTTCACATAAAACTTGGTTTAATGAAAAATTTTGCAATTGCACTTGATAGTGATGGAAATGGTTTCCAGTATTTGGAGAAGTTTAGCGCACTGAAAACTGATACTAAAATAAAGGACAGAATTTTTATTGGCCCCGAAATCAACAAACTAATGCATGATGACACATTCAGAACAAAACTCAACCCTCTGGAACTTGCATCTTGGGATGCATTTGTGCTAGTAGTGCAGAACTTCCGTAGGAACAGACGAGTTGCAAACTATGCTGAATTTGTAGACAACATGCTTACATCATATAAACTTGGCTGCCAAATGTCATTGAAAATGCATTTCTTACATTCCCATCTTGACTTTTTCCCACCCAATTTGGGACACGTAAGTGACGAACATGGAGAACGGTTCCATAAAGATATTTCTACAATGGTATCAAGGCTGCTGGAATCCCAACATGATGGGGGACTACTGCTGGTTTTTGCAATGGTAAAATATGACCGTTCACAAATGCAAAAGCAGATGCCTGAAGCATTTTTAACAGTACTGGGCCTTGCTCAAGTAAGACTTTTAAACTGAAAAACAAGACTTTTAGAAATTTTGTTATTCCATTACATTTTCATACACTGTTTACTACGCAAACTTTGATGTAGATCAGGTAATTGTTGGAGTAAAACTCGTTCTGTTCAAAATTATTCAATGCTTTCCAAGTGCTTAATTCATTTAGCCATACTTCTGCATAGCAAAATTTTGTGAGGTGTTACAACAATTCTGACTTCGGATTTGTAATCCGCACACTCGATTTAGTATAGGACAAATGGTTTTTGCCCAGTAGCAGACAAAAAGTTGTATCGATGCGTGAAGCGCCAAGTTTTGTACATTATAGAAAAAGGGTTGGTTTATTATTTGGGTAGTTTCAACCCTATATAAAGTTGGCATCATTTAAATACCCAATTCCTAATTGTGGGTTAGTATCTATTTGGGGAGGGATAATGTAATAGTCTACCATCTAATTTGCTGTGTATGTATTGGTTTGGAAGGCAGGTCTGTCGCAATATTGTTTCATCTGCTATCTATGTGACCTTCCTTAACTCCATTCTCATACTCTGGTGTTAGTTAAAATAATGTTTTTTAGATGAGTGTTAGGTAGAGATACAATGGGCGTATCTTGTACTAATGGTATATTATCTTTTATCAGCAGGGTATTGTGTCTTTCTGCCACTTTATCATGTGGTTTATCACATGATTCATCATGTGACATTATTCTATTCCTCAGCATGTGATTTATCACATGGTCTATCACATAATTTGTGATTCTTATCAGGAATGGCTGTGTTTACATCCGACCCATGGTGCATCATCGCTCTAACCCCTCCCCAAACGGGTATTTAAACCCAAATGTGGACGTTTTAAAGGTAGCGGTTATTCTGCTCAATGGAGAGCCTTACATCCTGAGGAAGTTGGCGCACATGAGTGGTCCACATGGACCTTGCTATATTGTATTGCTTTGTTATTGGTTCTCCACGGCGCTGACTGTAAATAGCCTACATTGGTAATTTTTGGAGCCCACATGTATCTTTTTACACTAGGTTGTTGCTCAGGTATTGCTCTGTAAGGTCTTCAATAACAGATGATTATCTTATCAATTGTTTATGTTGTATTGCCCTCTTTGCCCCCTCATGAACCTTTATCAATTTACTGTACCTGGGGAAACGTGTCGGGATTTAGGGTATTATTTCTTTCACAATTTTGTTAGGGCCTCTAGAGGCATTTTAGGCTTAGGTACGAGGACAGAAGGCATCCACCATCAGGGTGTGCCTCTGGGCTGAGCCACTATCTAGCGTTCCGACAGGGTCAGATTTCCCGCTATGTAGCCCTTATTTGCCCCGAAGCCAAGTTTATCATTAATTATCGGTATAGCAGTGCTATGTTGGGATATACATTGATAGCCCTAATTGGGCTCTTTTTACTTAATATATATTAAAAGTTATGTTTTAATTGTTTCTTGCTTTCTGTGATAATTTAATTTTAAACTCTATACCTTTATGCTCTGAATATGCAAAAGAAATGGTTCCAATTTTTGGTCATTTTGATTGTTTCATGTGAAAAGGGCGACTGTGATGGTTTCAGATGGCATGGACTGCTTTTTACTATTTTATTCTCACTTGTATTTTATTAGACATTTTGATACTTTTAAAATATATTTTGGCAGGTTTGGACATTCAATTTTTTATTTATTTTGCTTTTCTGGGGCATGCAAATGTGGCAAGTGATGCTTGTGCACCGTAATGGGCCCTGCCTGGCAAGGTAGAGACTGCTGTGTGTACGTTAGCTACCTCTATTTTTTGGATTTTCCCATAGGCCCTGTATTTACCATCAGAGGCTGGGTTTTGCCTTTGGGAAACTTTAGTTGTTTTTTATTTTATTTTATTTTTTATTTCCTCTCACCAAGCAGATATAAAAAAGGAAAACATACTTTCACTTTTAACTGTATATGTCCTTTAATCACCAGTATTCATTCAATACCAGAGACCATGCATGTTTGGGGACCTCTCACGGTGGCCCCAATCATCACTCCAAACCCCGTACCTACCTCTGATAGCAAGGTGCTCTTTTTGTCTCTCTATAAAAAAAAAATTATACTTACCTCATCCACTCGATTGTGGAGAGGCTGTCCGCTCCCGTCTTGATTGAGGAAAAGCCGCCAAAGGACCTGCATCGAGCGTGAAGATGTCACCACGTGATCACGCAGGCTGTGCGCGGTGATGTCAACAGTTATATACGACCAGCGTGATCATGTGGTGACGTCTTTACGCTCACTGCAAATCCCTTGGGAGATGTTCTTCAATCAAGGAACGGACTGTCTCTCCGCCATCAAGTGGATGAGGTAAGTATACAGTGGATATAAAAAGTCTACACACCCCTGTTAAAATGTCAGGTCTCTGTGATGTAAAAAAAGGTAGATGAGACAAAGGTAAATTATTTCAGAACTTTTTCCACCTTTAATGTGACCTATAAACTGTACAACTCAATTGAAAAACAAACTGAAATCTTTTAAGTAGAGGGAAGAAAACAAAAAAAAACAAAAAGAATGTGGTTGCATAAGTTTAAACACCCTCTTATTACTGGGGATGTAGCGGTGTTCAGAATTAAGCAATCACATTCAAAATCATGTTAAATAGGAGTCAGCATACAGTCGTGGCCAAAAGTTTTGAGAATTAAATAAATATTGGAAATTGGAAAAGTTGCTGCTTACGTTTTTATAATAGCAATTTGCATATACTCCAGAATGTTATGAAGAGTGATCAGATGAATTGCATAGTCATCTTTGCCATGAAAATTAACCTAATCGACAAAAAACCTTTCCACTGCATTACATTGCTGTCATTAAAGGACCTGCTGAGATCATTTCAGTAATCGTCTTGTTAACTCAGGTGAGAATGTTGACGAGCACAAGGCTGGAGATCATTATGTCAGGCTGATTGGGTTAAAATGGCAGACTTGACATGTTAAAAGGAGGGTGATGCTTGAAATCATTGTTCTTACATTGTTAACCACGGTGACCTGCAAAGAAACGCGTGCAGCCATCATTGCGTTGCATAAAAATGGCTTCACAGGCAAGGATATTGTGGCTACTAAGATTGCACCTCAATCAACAATTTATAGGATCATCAAGAACTTCAAGGAAAGAGGTTCAATTCTTGTTAAGAAGGCTTCAGGGCGTCCAAGAAAGTCCAGCAAGCGCCAGGATCGTCTCCTAAAGAGGATTTAGCTGCGGGATCGGAGTGCCACCAGTGCAGAGCTTGCTCAGGAATGGCAGCAGGCAGGTGTGAGCGCATCTGCACGCACAGTGAGGCGAAGACTTTTGGAAGATGGCCTGGTGTCAAGAAGGGCAGCAAAGAAGCCACTTCTCTCCAAAAAAAACATCAGGGACAGATTGATCTTCTGCAGAAAGTATGGTGAATGGACTGCTGAGGACTGGGGCAAAGTCATATTCTCCGATGAAGCCTCTTTCCGATTGTTTGGGGCATCTGGAAAAAGGCTTGTCCAGAGAAGAAAAGGTGAGCGCTACCATCAGTCCTGTGTCATGCCAACAGTAAAGCATCCTGAGACCATTCATGTGTGGGGTTGCTTTTCATCCAAGGGAGTGGGCTCACTCACAATTTTGCCCAAAAACACAGCCATGAATAAAGAATGGTACCAAAACACCCTCCAACAGCAACTTCTTCCAACAATCCAACAACAGTTTGGTGAAGAACAATGCATTTTCCAGCACGATGGAGCACCGTGCCATAAGGCAAAAGTGATAACTAAGTGGCTCGGGGACCAAAACGTTGACATTTTGGGTCCATGGCCTGGAAACTCCCAAGATCTTAATCCCATTGAGAACTTGTGGTCAATCCTCAAGAGGCGGGTGGACAAACAAAAACCCACTAATTCTGACAAACTCCAAGAAGTGATTATGAAAGAATGGGTTGCTATCAGTCAGGAATTGGCCAAGAAGTTGATTGAGAGCATGCCCAGTCGAATTGCAGAGGTCCTGAAAAAGAAGGGCCAACACTGCAAATACTGACTCTTTGCATAAATGTCATGTAATTGTCGATAAAAGCCTTTTAAACGTATGAAGTGCGTGTAATTATATTTCACTACATCACAGAAACAAGTGAAACAAAGATCTAAAAGCAGTTTAGCAGCAAACTTTGTGAAAACTAATATTTTTGTCATTCTCAAAACTTTTGGCCAGGACTGTACACCTGCCATCATTTAAAGTGCCTCTGATTAACCCCAAATAAAGTTCAGCTGTTCTAGTTGGTCTTTCCTGAAAATTTTTTAGTCGCATCCCACAGCAAAAGCCATGATCCTCAGAGGGATCTCACTGTTAAAAGGTATCAGTCAGGAGAAGGGTACAAAACAATTTCCAAGTCATTAGATATACCATGGAACACAGTCATCATCAAGTGGAGAAACTATGGCACAACAGTGACATTACCAAGAACTGGACGTCCCTCCAAATTGATGAAAAGACAAGAAGAAAACTGGTCTGGGAGGCTACCAAGAGGCCTACAGCAACATTAAAGGAGCTGCAGGAATATATGTTAAGTACTGGCTGTGTGGTACATGTGACAACAATCTCCCATATTCTTCATATGTCTGGGTTATGGGGTAGAGTGGCAAGACGAAAGCCTTTTCTTACGGAAAAAAAACCCATCCAAGCCAGGCTATATTTTGCAAAATTACATCTGAAGTCTCCCAAAAGCATGTGGGAAAAGGTGTTATGGTCTGATGAAACCAAGGTTTAACTTTTTGGCCATAATTCCAAAAGATATGTTTGGCGCCAAAAACAACACTGCACATCACCAAAAGAACACCATACCCACAGTGAACCATGGTGGTGGCATCATGCTTTGGGACTGTTTTTCTTCAGCTGGAACTGGGGCCTTAGTTAAGCTAGAGGGAATTATGAACAGTTCCAAATACCAGTCAATATTGGCACAAAACCTTCAGGCTTCTGCTAGAAAGTTGAACATGAAGAGGAACTTCATCTTTCAGCATGACAATGACCCAAAGCATACATCCAAATCAACAAAGGAATGGCTTCACCAGAAGAAGATTAAAGTTTTGGAATAGCCCAGCCAGAGCCCAGACCTGAATCCGATTGAAAATCTGTGGGGTGATCTGAAGAGGGCTGTGCACAGAAGATGCCCTAGCATTCTGACAGATTTGGAGTGTTTTTGCAAAGAAGAGTGGGCAAATCTTGCTAAGTCAAAATGTGACATATTGATAGACTCATACCCAAAAAGACTGAGTGCTATAATAAAATCAAAAGGTGTTTCAACAAAGTATTAGTTTGAGGGTGTGCACACTTATGCAACGATATTATTTTATTTTAATATTTTTTCTTCCCTCTACCTAAAAGATTTCAGTTTGTTTTTCAATTGAGTTGGACAGTTTATAGGTCACATTAAAGGTGGAAAAAATGCTGAAATTATTTATCTTTGTCTCATTTTTTTTACATTACAGAAACCTGACATTTTAACAGGGGTGTGTAGACCTTTTATATCCACTATTTTTTCAGCCACCATATTAGAAAAAAAATGATCATTTACCAAGAAGGGCGAGGAAATTTGGATTTGTGGCAAATAAAATTTTTCCTAAACTTCGGATCAAATTCAATTTCGGATGCTTCAATTCGCTCAACAATAGTGACCACCGTAAAAACACTTAAGTCACTAATGGGCTAACCATGAAGGTGGCTTCTCCCCTGTGTGAATTCTCTAATGTATAACAAGAGCTGATTTCTGGTTAAAACATTTTCTACATTCTGAACGTGAAAATGGCTTCTGCCCTGTGTGAACTTTTTGATGTCTTAAAAGGTCTGATTTCTGGATAAAACCTTTCCCACATTCTGAACATGAATATGGCTTCTCTTCTGTGTGAGTTTTCCGATGTAGAACAAGAGCTGATTTACAGCTATAACATTTCCCACATTCCAAACATAAAAATGGCTTCTCCCCTGTGTGAATTCTCTGATGTACAACAAGAGCTGATTTCTGGTTAAAACATTTTCTACATTCTGAACGTGAAAATGGCTTATCCCTTGTGTGAACTTTTTGATGTCTTAAAAGGTCTGATTTCTGGATAAAACCTTTCCCACATTCTGAACATGAATATGGCTTCTCTTCTGTGTGAGTTTTCCGATGTAGAACAAGAGCTGATTTACAGCTATAACATTTCCCACATTCCAAACATAAAAATGGCTTCTCCCCTGTGTGAATTCTCTGATGTACAACAAGAGCTGATTTCTTCTGAAAGCATTTCTCACATTCTGAACACGAAAATGGCTTCTTACCTGTGTGAATTTTCTGATGCATATCAAGATCTGATTTATACAAAAAACATTTCCCGCATTCTGAACATGAGAATGGCTTCTCCCCTGTGTGAATTCTCTCATGTCTTACAATATCTGATTTATAGCGAAAACATCTTCCACATTCAAAACATGAAAATGGTTTCTCCCCTGTGTGAATTTTTTGATGTCTTAAAAGGTCTGATTTCTGGATAAAACATTTACCACATTCTAAACATGAAAATGGCTTCTCCCCCGTGTGGATTCTCTGATGTATAACCAGAGCTGATTTTTGCGGAAAACATTTTCCACATTCTGAACATAAAAATGGCTTCTCCCCTGTGTGAATTCTCTGATGTACAACAAGAGCTGATTTCTTCTGGAAGCATTTCTCACATTCTGAACATGAAAATGGCTTCTCCCCTGTGTGAAGTTTCTGATGTGTAACAAGATCCGATTTCAGGTTAAAACATTTTCTACATTCCAAACATGAAAATGGCTTCCCTCTTACGTAAGCCGTTTGATGTTTAACACCCTTTCTGTGACTTTTATTCTGTGTTACAGTCTGTGATGAATAAGAAGATTGGACCTGTTTAAAAGGATCAAATAATGCATTGTTGCTGGGATTAAATGAAGATATATCTTTGATATTGGCATGCTCTTCAAATGTATCTTGTATGATATCATGATCATCTGCTTCAAAATCTGAAGATATTAGATGTTTCTCTAAGTTCCTGGTACAGTCAACTGCCAAGAATAAAACACATTTTATTATTTATGAACAACATACTATGAAATTGTATTGAAATGTTATAACTTTTCCCATATAAAAAAAATCCACAGAAAGTACAAGACATGGCACAAAATTCAAGTATCAATTGACTTAGGGCTCTTTCACACTTGCGTTGTCCGGATCAGGCGTGTTCTCCATTTGCCGGAATTACGCGCCGGATCCGGAAAAACGCAAGTGAACTGAAAGCATTTGAAGACGGATCCGTCTTCAAAATGCGTTCAGTGTTACTATGGCAGCTAGGACGCTATTAAAGTCCTGGTTGCCGTAGTAGTAGTGGGGAGCGGGGGAGCAGTATACTTACAGTCCGTGCGGCTCCCGGGGCGCTCCAGAATGACGTCAGAGCGCCCCATGCGCATGGATGACGTGGTCCATGTGATCACATCATCATGCACGTGGGGCGCCCTGACGTCACTCTGGAGCGCCCTGGGAGCCGCACGGACGGTAAGTATACTGCTCCCCCGCTCCCCACTACACTTTACCATGGCTGCCAGGACTTTAGCGTCTTGGCAGCCATGGTAACCATTCAAAAAAAGCTAAACGTCGGATCCGGCAATGCGCCGAAACAACGTTTAGCTTAAGGCCGGATCCGGATTAATGCCTTTCAATGGGCATTAATTCCGGATCCGGCCTTGCGGCAAGTGTTCAGGATTTTTGGCCGGAGCAAAAAGCGCAGCATGCTGCGGTATTTTCTCCGGCCAAAAAACTTTCCGGTCCGGAACTGAAGACATCCTGATGCATCCTGAACGGATTTCTCTCCATTCAGAATGCATGGGGATAATCCTGATCAGGATTCTTCCGGCATAGAGCCCCGACGACGGAACTCTATGCCGGAAGACAATAACACAAGTGTGAAAGAGCCCTAAGGCTACTTTAACACTAGCATTTTTACTAGATCTGGCAGGGTTCAGCAAAAACGCTTCCGTACTGAGAATACAACCGCCTGCATCCGAATGCGGTTGTATTATCTTTAACATTGCCAAGACGGATGCGTCATGAACTCCATTGAAAGTCAATGGAGGACAGATTTGTTTTCTATTGTGTCAAAGAATAAGGATCTGTCCCCATTGACTTGCATTAGAGGTCATGCTGGATCCGTCTTGCTCTGCATCCCAGGACGGAAAGCGAACTACAACATGTTGCGGTTTGCTCTCCGGTATGGTAATGCAACTTAACGGAATGGAATGCATTTTGGAGCTTTCCGTTCAGTTCAGTTTTGTCCCCATTGACAATGGATGGGGAAAAACTGAAGGCTTATTTTCCGGTATTGAGGCCCCTACGACGGATCTCAATACCGAAAAACTAAAACGCTAGTGTGAAAGTAGCCTAAAACAGCAGTGGCCAAACAGATCACAATCTAATAGTATACAGAGGGGCATAACTAGAAATGGTTGGGCCCCCACCTTAAACAACTTCCCTGCAACCCCCACCCAATCAGTCATTAAAAAAAATATATAAATAAAACATTTCCTAGTGCTGGACATGAGACGATGAATGTCCCCTTAGTGCCCCACACAATAGTTATCTCCCCTCATACGGTTTAAGGAAGCATAGGAGGTGACCTGCTCCTTTTTTCCTGCTGCCAGGCCTAGTGGCATATCCCGCAAACTCACATTGTACAGTGGGGAGTTTCCCTCACTCCCCATCGTGACAGTATGAGTTGGCAGAATATGCCACTAGGCCTGGAAACAGGAAAAAGGGAGCAGGTCACCTCCTATGCTTCCCTAATCCTCGCCCTGACTCCTAACCGTATGAGCAGACCTGGATGGTAGGACGGATCATACCCAGGAACCTCGGACCCTGAGTCATCCTGATAATCCCTGGAATAGGAGCAGGGGAGAGACGACCTGTTCTTCCAAGAAACGGATGAATAGGAGTCTCAACCGGCCTAGATGCAAGGAATGGAAAGGCAGTGAACAGCCACTGGATCGGCAGGTAAGAGCCAAGAACAACATGCACTTACCTGCCACTGCAACAACGATGACTGGACCCCATGCAACACTACTGGAACCCGTACACCTCACAGGACACAGTACAAACAACACACACAGGTATCCAGCACACATGTCACTGCCTGGACCCCCCATGTGGACAGGATGCATGACGGCCCCCGGTAGAGCTGCACACTGACTTGTGGTTCCCCCTCCAGGGAACCCCAGACACCCCCTTCAGGAGGTAATGCGACTTACAGGGGAAAATGTCTAGCAAACATGCTGGAAGATAGACACCACATGCCAGACATGTAACAACAACTAGACATACAACAGACCCCGCACATAACCCACACCAAACATAAATACAAGGGAAGGTAAAGACATAGTGAACATAGGGGAGACATCAAGGAGACATTGATGTCTAGCTAGGAGGCCCTCCCACTGGACAGAACATTGTGAGAATAGTGTTCTTTGATTTCTACAGGGCTTTTAACACCATAGAGCCAGCGCTTCTAAGAGACAAGCTGGATCTTGCAAGAGTGGACCAACACCTCTCCAATTGGATCCTAGACTACCTGACAAACTGACCTTAGTATGTGAGAGCTTGGAACTGTGTGTCATAAATGGTGATCTGTAGTACAGGGACACCTCAGGCTACAGTTCTTGCTCATTTCCTCTTCACACTGAACTTCAGGTACAACTCATCTAGCTGCTTCTTACAGAAGTTCTCTGATTTGCCGAGTTCTCCGATTAAGCAATAGTAGGCTTCATCACAGACAAGGATGACATGGAATACAGAGAACTGATCCGGAAATTTGTGGATTGGTGCCAGCATAACCACCTTAGGATCAATGCCAGAAAGACTAAGGAGATGGTTGTGGACTTCCGCAAGCACAGATATCCTAATAAACCCGTGCACATCCAGGGTATTGACACTGAGATAGTCAACACTTATAAGTACCTGGGTGTACTCTTCAATAATAAACTGCACTATACAGAAAGGGCCACAGCAGGCTTTACCTGCTTAGGAGGCTGAGAGCATCTTCTTCAGAGTGGCCTGCTGGGGTAGCAACATTTCAAGCAGGGACAGGAAGATACTTGACAAACTGATTAGAAAGGCCAGCTCTGTCCTGGGGAGCCCTCCTAGAACCAGTGCAGTTGGTAGGTGAGATAAGGATACTATCCATGCTTGAGACAGTGATAGCATTAGGCAGTACAGTCAGTGATCGACTGCTTCACCCCAAGTATAATAAGGAGCTCTATCGGAAGTCATTCCTCCCTGCTGCTGTTAGGCTGTACAACCAACACCGAGCCAGGCGGAGATAGACTGCACTCATTGCCTACGGGTTCCTGTGGATATCATTCCATCCAGAGACTGAATTCTATGAATTGTGATATCTATATCCCTAATTTTTTACATTTATCTGTAATCTGTCACTGTAATGCCTTCATTTTAGAGTTGTTGCATTCTCTTTGCTGCTGTAACTGTGAATATCCCCATGGTGGGACTATTAAAGGATTATCTTATCTTATATATACTGCTTAAAGGGAGTCTGTCACCAAAATGTCACCTTCTGCACTGCTTACATAATGCTGTAGCATAAATAAACATGATTTAAATGGTACCTTTGTTCTTTTCTTCTTTTGTTCATAATAAGCAAAAACTTGGTTTTATTGATATGTAATTGAGGTATTGCAAGTGCCCAGGGGCAGCATTCTGCCAGCAAGTGCCCAGGCTGCTCTGCCTTTTGCGCGCATAACTCCTCCCTAACTCCTCGTTTGGCGTGCCCTGTTATCCCTGCGTCATCCTGTTGAGTGGCAAAGATCCCGCACGCAGTTCACCGCCAGGTATCCCTAGCAGAATGCCGTTAGCTGGCGCATGCGTACTGCTGGGAGCGAGGCCGATGCCAACAGGGGTCAAAACAGTGTACATTCCCGGTCCTGGCGGTGAACTGCGCAAACACGGCATCTTCAGGGATCACAGGGCAGGCCAGACGAGGCGTTAGGGAGGAGTTATGCAAGCAGAAGGCAGAGCAGCTTGGGCACATACTGGCCAAACGCTGCCCCTGGGCACCTGCGAGCCCTCATTTCCATATCAATAAAACCCTGTTTTTGCTGTTAAACAACAGAAGAAAAGAACAAAGGTACCATTTAAATCATGTTTATTTGTGCTACAGCATTATGTAAGCGGAGCAGACTGTGACATTTTGGTGACAGATTCCCTTTAATTAAATGCAACACCCCAAAAAAAATTGGTGGAAACTGAATATATGGAAATGGGTGATTGAGGCTTGACACTCAATTTCCCCTTAATACACAGGTAGCCTCCATTGCTGCCACACCTTGGATTTCTGTGAAATATAAATGAAAGTATTTGCTTGCAGGTAGCTGCTTTTGAGGTCTGCATGGCCGCCCTTGCACTTCTGATGGCTGGCACAGCCATCCACAGCTCCGTTCTTCTCTTCTCTCTGCCTGTCTATCAGCTGCCTTGCTTGTCCCTATTCTACACAACACACACATTTCTTGTTTGGAATCCTAGCCTTTCCCTTAACTCTTCCTGACAATAGGCTCTATTCATTTCTGACTCTCCCTGACTCCCCAAGATCGTTTTTCTGGTACATCGTCACCCCCAACCACCCTCATTCACAGTCCAGCACAGAATGGCGTTCTGCTTGGGTACCTCCTACCTGCTGCAGCGCTGATTGTCTCCCGGGCTGACAAACAGCCTGGGTTAGCCAATCAGGGCAAGCCCTCCCCCCACTTCCTCTCAGGGTCATGTGAGACCCCTTCTTCTTCCTCCCTAGTGCTTTTTCCCGCCGAAATGTGCAATGAAATCGCGCTGCGTGCCGCACGAACCCGTAAAGATTCAGGTTTGTTTGCCGTCCGAAAATAGCAAAGT